>NC_060119.1:1248957379-1249263979 GCF_021461395.2 Schistocerca americana | reverse complement strand
AGGGATGTCTTTACATTGAACATTTTTATGTTGCGATTCACAAACGCAGTGTTCATCAATGGAATGAATGAGTGTATCATTACAGAAGGAGCACTGCACTATTTAATTATAAATATCACCGTACTGGTTAAAAACAGTCTTGGTTGCAATTTTGGTTTTTTATTTTTCAACGACGCGTTTCGCCTTATTTAGGCATCTTCAGGTTATCTTTTCTAGATGGACGCGAGAGGCGCCAAGATCGCTACTGTGAACGGAAACGCGTTATGCAGATCTTGGTGCCTCTCGCGTCCATCTAGAACAGATAACCCGAAGATGCCTAAATAAGGCGAAAGGCGTCGTTGAAAAATAAAAAACCAAAATTGCAACCAAGACTGTTTTTAACCAATACTATTAAGCACTGGTTTGCTGTATGCCACATACGGATTGGAAGAATTTCTATAAATATCGCTGTGTTTTGCACTATTTTGTTTGGATTTCAAAGTTGACATTATTAATGTGAGATACATTTGTGGGAGACGCGGTATTCTTCCGTGTGACTGGCATGATTAAACTGTAAATCGAAAATTATTGACTTCATTTTTTAATAATTCTTCACTAGGTTTTTATTTTGGTTGTGTATATGGTGCCATAACATGTATACGAGGATATTGTTAGAATATTATTAAATGCACGTGCATGAAGTTCAAATTACATACTGTATTAAACCTTGACTCCTTGGAGCTCTCGCATGTTAACGAAAATGTTTTACTTAAATTATATATTGCTTATCTGAAGATATCTCTGCACGTATTTAATTACAAAAAACTATTTTTCTGAAACTATATATTTATTATTCATTACTTCGTGAACATCAACAAAAGCAAAAAGAGGATAATGGAAAGTAGTCGAATTAAGTCTGGTGATGCTGAGGGAATTAGATTAGGAGATGAGACACTTAAAGTAGTAAAGGAATTTTGCTATTTGGGGAGTAAAATAACTGATGATGGTCGAAGTAGAGAGGATATAAAATGTAGACTGGCAATGACAAGGAAAGCGTTTCTGAAGAAGAGAAATTCGTTAACATCGAGTATAGATTTAAGTGTCAGGAAGTCGTTTCTGAAAGTATTTGTATGGAGTGTAGCCATGTACGGAAGTGAAACATGGACGATAAATAGTTTGGACAAGAAGAGAATAGAAGCTTTCGAAATGTGGTGCTACAGAAGAATGCTGAAGATTAGATGGGTAGATCACATAACTAATGAGGAGGTATTGAATAGGACCGGGGAGAAGAGGAGCTTGTGGCACAACTTGACTAGAAGAAGGGATCGGTTGGTAGGACATGTTCTGAGACATCAAGGGATCACTAATTTAGTATTGGAGGGCACCGTGGAGGGTAAAAATCGTAGAGGGAGACCAAGAGATGAATACACTAAGCAGATTCAGAAGGACGTAGGCTGCAGTAGGTATTGGGAGATGAAGAAGCTTGCACGGGATAGAGTAGCATGGAGAGCTGCATCAAACTAGTCTCAGGACTGAAGACCACAACAACAACAATTTCGTGAAAATGAACAATCTCAGCATCAACATACATGATCAGGAAATAAATTTCCAGTAAATATAATTTTATTATGCCTCACTTTCCATGTAAAAAAATATCTGTCTCCGTTTATGATTTTCTAAGTTTACCATGCATAATGAAATCTGTTTTATAAAATAACAAGGAGCTACTACTTTCCACTTTGACAAAATTTGGAGCCTTTGTTATTAACCATTAAGAATATAAATCTTCACATAAATAATTATTTTTAGGTTTAATATGTTCACAAATTTTTTGCTCTAAGAGGGTCGAGTGGGCTTAGCATCTACTGAGTTTGGTTCATGTTGCTCTCTGATTCATTACGTTCTTTGTACGGCTCAAGCAAGCTGCAAAATGTATATTTGAAAAGTGTCAAATATGTGATGGCAAATTGTATTTCAAGAACATGCAAATAAAAGAAGAAAACTATTAAATTCAGCATAATGTTCAGCGATCTGTCATTAATCGACCCTGGCCAAAATATTTACAATAAGTTATAGAGGAAAAAAGGGACCACCCCTGACACTGAGACGAACTTTGCAAGATAAGTAGTATTGATCTGCAAATACAAGGCATTTGTTCTTGTTATATATTTTAAAGTTGTTTAAACAGTAAGACAGTTATCCCAACGTAATTATTGTGCTTCACAACACATGGACTACAGGTAAGGGCGTACATTATAATACTCATATTACTTACCTATTTCTCAAGGAGAATAACTTGTGTTTTAAAATACGTTGGGCAGGTATGTGCATGTCTCCTTCCTCTTCCCTCTTCTTGAACACCGTACTTCGTGCTCGGGCATTAGGCTGCTGCAGTAGGGTTGGGCCACTGACAGACAACCGGCCCACGTGAAGTTAAAAACCTGTACATTCTTAGCTTCATAACCGGGTAACAGAGAATTACGGACAAAATTTATGCACAGAATCGACTGCTGGGGTGATATCTTACTTCATTGTCCTTATATCTGAAGTCCTTATGAGACGCAGACTGCGTCATTACGATTTATAAATACGGGAAAACATAACACAGGAATGAAATACGACCAGTGAAATAAAATACAAGAATTAGCCCGTAATATGCACAGTGACAAAGCAATCTGCGGATAGTAACAAAATAAGTGACAGTACAGTAGTTAAGACAAATGACAACGCTAGGGGTGATAGTGCGGTCCAGCCATCTAGGGAAGATTTTATGGTTAACGTAGAGATTATGATCCATTAAGAAAAAATGCCGATGAAGATGATCCAAGATTTTTCAATCTCGTATCTCAAACGTTAAGTGAATAGCATTACCATTGGTACGGCTGAAAAACTGGAGCATCGAATTTTACAACGTTTACGAGATGACCCAGAGCTGATTGAAAGAATTAGTAACTCACTGTGGAAGGACCACTTTCCTCAAAAGCACTAATGTACACTAACTTCTAGCATGTGGCGTACCGAAGCATTATTGTACTATCTTCTTACGGTAGGCAATGGATGGCTTTTGAGCCCATTTAGATGGGATCTTACAATTTAAGTAAATTTGTACTATTACAGTACTACCTACTGAAGTCAGTGGTAGGTGTAACCACATATTCACAGTTATCGTGCAAACAGCCCGCTTGAGGATTCGTATTTAGTTGTTTACTCGAACGTTTTCGAACTATTGTCGTGTATTTTCACCCACTTCAGTTTTAGTTATCAATTACGATACCCCCAATACATGATTGTTACCACATCTCCTTCTAACCCTGATCTAACCCTGATCTATCTCCTAACTCCTGATCTATATTAACGACATACGAGACAATCTAAGTAGCCGTCTTATATTGTTTGCAGATGATGCTGTCATTTAGCGTCTTGTAAAGTCATCAGATGATCAAAACGACTTGACTTGCAAAATGATTTAGATAAGATATCTGTATGGTGCGAAAATGGCAATTGACCCTGAATAAGGAAAAGTGTGAAGTTATTCACATGAGTTCTAAAAGAAATCAGCTAAATTTCGATTACGCAATAAGCCACGCAAATCTGAAGACTGAAAATTCAACTAAGTACTTAGGGATTACAGCTTCAAATAACTTGAATTCGAACGATCACGTAGATAATATTGTGGGTAGAGCAAACCAAAGACTGCGATTCGTTGTCAGAACACATAGAAGGTGTAACAGGTCTACTAAAGAGATTGCTTACACCACGCTTGTTCGCCGTATTCTGGAGTACTGCTGTGCGGTGTGGGATCCGCATCAGGTGGGACTGACGGATGACATCGAGAAAGTACAAAGAAGGGCAGCTCGTTTATTATTGTTGCGAAATAGGGGAGATAGTGTCACAGACATGATACGTGAATTGGAGTGGCAATCATTAAAACAAAGGGGTTTTTCGTTGCGACGGGATCTGCTCATGAAATTTCAATCACCAGTTTTCTCCTCCGATTGCGAAAACATTCTGTTGACACCCACCTACATAGGGAGAAATGATCATCACGATAAAATAAGAGAAATCAGGGCTCTCAGGATAAAATTAAGTGCTCGTTTTTCCCGCGAGCCGTTCGAGAGTGGAACGATAGAGAGACAGCATGAAGGTGGTTCATTGAACCCTCTGCCAGGCACTTTGCTGTGAACAGCAGAGTAATCACGCAGATGTAGACGTAAGCCACTGGACCTATTTCTACCAAACCAAGTGCGCATGTCATTTACTGTCAGGCAACAGTTGCTTATGGGGGTAAGAACCACCTATCACCTATCGTAGCTCGGGAGATAAGACGTGAAAAACAGCCACATCATTCATGACGTTTAAATTTATTACTTTTTACACTACAAACACAGTTAATTTTTTGTTTTTGTTTCTAATGGAAATTGTCAAAATGGATACCTAGGCAATGTCGGGTTTGTCAGCTAGTTAACTATAAATGCACGTTACGAAGGGGTCAGTTTTGCAGAGAGAGCCGTAAAACGACAGTAGGCTACTGTAGTCTACTGTGAGTGTAGTTTTACTAGTAGCTTTGGTAGGTTAAGGTTCTATCTGCGTTATCTGTTTGTTAGGTGTGTTGCATACCTATCGGGCGCTACCTCATAACTATAACTTTCTGTACCGATGCGATCAGTGTCTTACTAGATTCCGCTAAAAACCGTAAGTAGTAAACGGTCTAGAAACTGAGTGAGGATATACAAAAGGTCTTCTAACCTACGGAACATTTTTATTCTACATAGTTATCGTCCTGTCTGTTAGTTAGAAATAGATAGTACTTACGGCAAAACTGAACTTGTCAATGTTTAATTCAGGTTTTATTCGTAAATTGTTGATTCGTATCGTGAAACAGAGGGACGCTGTGGAAAAAAAAGAAAGCAATACAGAATAATCACACAGAGCTAGGAAAGGCAATTTCCTCGACAACAAGGTAAAATAAAAGAAGCCAGTAAAACAAAAATATATCAAACATCGCTTCGATACTGCATCGAACTTGAACAGAACATGTTTTTATTATTCATAAACAACTTTTGGATTTATCAGTGATAACAGGAAACTCTTGCCATTAATTATGATGAAGAACGTTATATTAAGTATGAAACAATAATAATATTTACATATATTTTTCATGTTTGTGCATGTAAACTGTTCTTGCATCAAAAGTAGTTCCTTTGGCTGCATAAAAATGCAGAAGTTACGCGATCAACTACTTTTTATTACTTATAAAATGCAATTTATATTCTGTAAGGACGTAAAATGTACAATGGACTAACACGGAATTATATGCGGCTCTAATTATGTGCAAAACAAACACCCAAACAAACAAGAGAAATCGTCGGCTCCGAGTTCCTCTCTCACACATTCATTTATGTTTCTTTTCTTATCAATGCTATTAATACTATCGGTAATCCTACCATTTACTGAGTCATTTACTAAGTGTATCAGAACTCCCGAACCGTAGTTTTGCTAGAGCGCAACTCCAGGCTGTATAACCGACTGGAATTACACCAGTATCCCGCGGTTTATTCGCTTTCAGCTAATTGAGTTGGTCTTCAACGCCGGGGATGCTTATGTCTATGCCACCCAATAGAAACTTTGCACTCATTTCAAGTGTGGCAAAGAATGTGATACGGTAAGCAGTACCTTCATGCCTATCCATTATCTCTAGAGAGAGGTTTAGTGTTTGGCTAGAGTGCGGAGTGGTGTCCGGGCGGCAAATTTCCGGAAGCTAGCAGAGTTATGGTTCCAGCGCTGTGGGCACTCCAGAAAGGAAAGCGCGGCAGCTGAGGCCCGAGGATTATGGCGGCCGGGCCCCGCCTGCCGGCTTGAGAGCCATTTCCAGCAAAGCCCCGGTAAGAGCCGGCGAGGCTTCCAGCCGGGCGACCTTCTCCAGCAACTTCTGGAGAGCAGCGCTCTGCGAGGGCTCGCCGTTATCCCCGTACTTAATACCCACTTACAAGTACCTCTCACGTAGCAACGCACCAGCCGTACTACACGAGGGGGAGAAACGATCCGAAACTGACAACAGGGGATTAAATTTCGGTTAATATTTGACGTAAATACCTCTTCTTCAGAGACAGACGCTAATGAAGGAGCAAAAATAGGAAACAAATCCGGAGTCAGTGACTTCGCAGCGGTAATATCTAGAGATTAATTTATCCTCGAAATAAAAATGTTAGGAATATTGTACTGCCTGAGATGAGAGATACAAGTTACAAACATAGCTCAGCTCGTTTCGTCTGATATGAACCAAAGCAAACAAGAGCAAAACGCATCGAAATTTTGATCGCCAAAAGCATTGTTTGTGCCCTCTAAGGGTCCCTCTAGTATCACGGAAGCCATTCCCTGATGTCTCAACACATCTCCTACCATACTGCCCCTTCTACATAATCCTTTCCTCCCAGTTACTGCGGAGCATTTACTCATTTTTTATCAGTCAAGATAATTTTCAGTATTCCTCAATATCACACGTACTTCAGTTTTCTTCTTTTCCGGTATTCCATGGGAATGGTGAATATGCAAAACGAATTAAGTCCAAATTTCATGGTTTTGAGTTATGAGAACAGCTCTGTTTAGATGCCCAATTCGCAACCTTTAATACCAACATTGCTTCAGTCTGCATCTTCTGCATTTCCAGTAACTGAATAATGTTGTTTACCGGCAAAACGGCCTTTGTCCAGGATTTATGTTTTGCTTGTAAGGTATGCAGTTCCTTCCTGCATTATTTCATTACTCGTTTTTCATCCAGTGTTCAACAACTTTGCTTGTCTTGCGACAGATGTACAGCCCAGAATAAGAACAACACTCTCATTATATTTTAATGGCTGCACGTGCTCACTGGCGTTTTCTGAACATCAGACTTCTTTTTCTCATCAGAGGACACCCCTTTCTGCCATCAGATAGGGATTTCGACATACTGAACAGAAGACTGGGGCGTGTGTGTAGACTCTACACAATGAAGGACGTGTCTGAACACGTAGTTAGCTTTAGTACTAAAGCAAACTTTGCAGGTACTATCGTTGGAAGTGAAGATTTTTATGATTAGAGCAATTAATGGCGACATTGTTAAGAAAGGAATGTCAGTTCCATAGAGACATCTGTTAGTGATGTATCTTCACTATTTCAACTTTTATGGAATTCTGCTTCTCTGCAAAAAAGATCGGAATAGTTGTGGCAAAACCATTGATAGCTGGGATATTTCGACATTCTTTCACGCCAACGTATTCACATACCCCAGAACTACCAAACAGCTTGTGTCTACTCAATGAAAACAAAATTACAGATACACGCAAAATGTTCAAGTACATTCCTAACAATGATGGATCCAAAGAATTTTATGGAAAAAAAACGCGGCTTGGGAAACAAAGATAAACGAATAAAATGGCAATTTGATTTTGTGAAGTTTTTTTACATGATTATTTCTCTTTATGCTGTACTGTTTTCTGTGTTGTATCTTTTTCAATAGAGAAAATCCATGTTATGTGGTTACATGCCGGAATTTTATTACATAAGGAGCGCAAATGAAGTAAATTTGAGAGATTACTTAAAGCCAGCTTATTTAAAACAAAATCTGAAGATGAAGCAATTACAAATTCATGTTTTTTTTAATGACAGTCTTATGTAATTTGCTTGTACATATCAGTGCAGTATTTGCTTCAGTAACATACAAAGTTTTCTGTTGTTTCCAAAAACTTAGCTTTAAGAACTTAAGCTGATTTGCAAGTTAATGATTCTCATAATTATGTAGACCAAACTGAAGGACACTTAATTATATTGGAGCTTGATGTTTTGCTTAGTAAGTACTTAGCTGTTGATTTATACAAAAACTTGCCTAACTACTCGGTAAATGTCGCCTAGATGAGACAGAGAAGAAAATCTCAGACTCAAATTATTAGCTCTCACCAAGATGGATCAAATAAAAGGATACCTGTGCTCGGGCATAGATCACACCTAGGACCAGGGCCAGTCACGGAAACCAAATAGATTTGTAGAGTTCCTCAAGAACTCGCTCACGAAAATGATCTAACATTTTCAAAATTGTTCAAATGGCTCTAAGCACTGTGGGACTTAACATCTGATGTCACCAGTCTCCTAGACTTAGAACTACTTAAACCTAACTAACCTAAGGACATCACACACATCCATGCCCGATGGAGGATTCGAACCTGCGACCGTAGCAGCAGCGTGGTTCCTGACTCAAGCGTCTAGAAGCGCTCGGCCACAACGGCCGGCTAACATTTTGCAGGAACATCTGTTTGGGGTGGCAGTGGTAAGTATTGTCAGTCCCAATAGCATGAAGTTTTCTTGCTGCAACTGTCTTGTGAAACATCACCCAGCGTGGTCAGTCAGTCCTCATTCTTCCAGTTTTCGAACACAGCGTGAGTGCGTCAGAGAAATGCACAACGAACTGCAGTGGGCAGGCTATACAAGAGAGGCGCCGTGCATGGCGTGAAGCCTAACCCACGCTCCAGAAGGGCTCAAGAAACCTATTACTGTACATCCTTCAACAAATAACTCGCATAGTACTATAATGGCATTCGTCCATCCTTCGGGATGATGGTGTAGCATGCTTGGTTCAAAGTCTGCAGCGTCTGCTGTGGCTTAAAAGTCCCACTCGAGAGTGGCAGTCCCTACTGCAGTTTGGACATGTGAAATTTGAGGGACTTCGAACAGAAGCCGCTCTGTCTCTTCGCTTTGTCCTCTTCCTGATTTGTTCCTGTGTGCGTTCGTCCTCTGAGAGCTTGACGCCGTTGCGCACAGTTACTCGCCATCTGACACGGTCATCTGCAATGCTTTCCCAGCGACTTGGATTGATTCAGGTCTCTCTTGCAGACATCCTTGAAACGAAGATGCGGTCGTCCCACTGGCCTCACACCTTCCTGAAGTTCGCCGTACAGCAGCTGTTTCGGTATCCGCTCAGGATCCATGCGCCTGACAGTCCCAACCATCTTAGACATCGATGACTCAGGAGTGCAAAGATGCTGGTTGTGTTTGCACGATGAAAGACTTCGGTGTTGGGTACTCTATCTCTCCAAGAGATCTGAAGGATCTTCCGGAGACACCGGAGATGGAAGCTGTTGAGTCGAGATTCATGCCTAGAAAGAGTTGTCCATGTCTCACAGCTATAGAGAAGGGTGCTTATAACACAAGCGTTGTAGACTTTTAATTTAGTTTTCGTGGTAAGCAGTCCGTTGTTCCATACTCTGTTTTTCAATCTAGTCATGACAGATGATGCCTTTGCGATTCTGTTAGTAAGTTCAGTGTCCATGGACAAGTTGCTACATATTGTGGATCCCAAGTAGGTAAACTCATCAACTACCTGAAGAGGATTGCCATCAACGCTAATGGATGGGAGGTTGGTAGTGCTCTGCGCCATGATCTTAGTCTTTTGAAGGCTGATGAGTAGACCAAACTTTTCACAGGCATTTGATAATTTGTTGATTATATACTGCAGCTCATCTTCTGTGTTCGCTACTAGAGCTGCATCGTCCGCATATAACAACTCACGGATAACAACTGTATTTACTTTGGTACTGGCCTTGAGGCGAGCAATGTTGAAAAGATTTCCATCAGACCTCGTATGTAGATACACTCCCTCCTCACAGTCTTCAAAGGCAAATCTGAGCAGAAGGGAAAAAAAAATCCCAAACAACGTAGGAGCTAACACACACCCCTGTTTCACACCGCTATTAACAGGGAATGCTTCGGATGCTTTACCGTTGAAGCAAATTGTTGCTTGTGTTTTCTCATGGAAAGAGACAATTATCTGCAGTAGTTTAGGTGGGCATCCAATCTTCTGCAACAGTTTGAAAAGCCCATTTCTGCTCACTAAATCAAACGCTTTAACAAGGTCAATGAAAGCAATATAAAGTGACCTCTGCTGCTCACGACATTTCTCTTGTAGCTGTCTTAAGGAGAAGATCATATCTACGGTTGATCGGCCGGGCCTAAAGCCACACTGAGATTCTGGGTAGATTCTGGAAGCTAAGATCTGTAATCGCATTAGGATGACTCTTGCATAAGCTTTCCCGGCTACACTTAGTAATGAAATGCCTCGGTAATTGTTACAGTCACTTCTGTTCCCTTTCTGTTTATATAGAGTAACTATCCTAGAATTCCGCATACTCATCGGGACATAACCTTCTTCCCAGCTGGTTGTGATAAGTGAATATAAATGTTTGAGAAGAACAGACTTGTTATACTTAATAACCTCTGCAGGGATCCCATCTTCACCTGGGGCCTTTCCGTTAGCAAGAGAATCTATTTCTCTACTAAGTTCTTCCATAGTAGGCATTGCATCTAGTTCTTCCATAACTGGCATTTGTTTGATGGCGTCACATGCATCCTTGCTAACTTCATTCTCGACTGCATACAACTCGAGGTAGTGTTCAACCCAGCGTTCCATATTTTTGCCTTCATCAGTAATGACTTCACCCGTCTTAGACTTCAGAGGAGCTGTTTTTCTGACAGTTGGTCCAATTGCTTTCTTAATACCATCGTACATTGCCTTAGCATTCCCAGAGTCGGCCGCTTTCTGTATACCTACACATAAATTCAGCCAGTAGTTATTTGCGCATCTCCTGGATGTTTGCTGTGCCCTGTTCTTTGCTTTTCGTAGGTCATCTCGAGTTCTTTCATTTGGGTTTCTTTTGTAAGCAAGCAGGGCTTTCCGTTTAGCCTCAGTGACTGGTTCCATTTCTTCCAAATTTTGCTCGTACCAGTCCTTATTTCTTTTTCCTTTTATTCCATAGGCCGATACTGCTGAGTTGTAGATTGCACCCGAGAGTTTTGCCCATTTCTTATCAACATTCCTTTCTGCTTGCACGTTTCCTGCGAAAGTACTTTCAAAATTACTGGCAAAATCCTGCTTTCTTTGTGTGTCATGAACATGATCTGTGTTGATACGGGGATGACCTCTCAGTTCAGCGTGGTGACATTTCTTAGGAGTGAGCCTCAATGTGCACGCCACCAGGGCGTGGTCAGTGTTGCAATCAGCACTATGATAACTTCGTGTCAGTAGCACATTTTTGAGACCAGTACGCCTAGCTTTGACTAAGTCAAGTTGATGCCTGTGATGAGAGCGCGGGTGTCTCCAAGACACCTTGTGCTGACCCTTAAGCTGGAAATATGTGTTTGTCATACAGAGTCCATAAAAGCAGCAAACTTCAAGCAGTCTCTGGCCATTTTCATTCATTTTTCCCACCCCATGATGTCCCAGGCAATTCGGCCTTATGTCGTTATCTGATCCAACTCTAGCATTAAAGTCCCCTAGTCAACAAATAACTCGCATAGTACTAAGACTATAAAATTACAGAAATTCAGTTTCTCACAGAACGATAGCAACAGTCTTATTTCCTAGTATCATCCGCGGATAGGGTAGGAAGGGAAGAATAGAAGGTGAGGTCTATGGATTTCAAAATCGGACTGCATAGATGTCAGCATTACTTTTCGTTGGTAGTTGACAGACAGCGTAAGGGCAGAGCATCCTAAAATATAATAATTATTCTGTAACCTTCCTTAACTCTTTCGTCTATGAGAATAGGATGTGGACGCAACATGACCTACCCGCAAATGACTTTAGCGGGTCAAGGAAAAAGCAAAGTTTACCCTTGGCGCCAACAATGCCTTTCAGAGAGCACAAAAAAGAACAACGTGGCCGAAAGCTTCACATCTGTGTAAGGTGCGACGTGGTTAGCGTAGAGCCTGTCACATTCTATGTTCCCTCTATAGTTAGTCAGAATTAGTCTTCGACTCTCCACTGCTATCTGAACAGCACAAGAGAAAAACTCGTTCTCAGCAAATTAAAATTCCCTCTCTACCACCACACAACAATGCCATGTTCTCTAACTTATTTTCTGTATCGGGAACAAGACTTTAGAACAATCCTCCTCAAAATATGAGATAAATTAAATCCCTTGCAAACTTCAAAAGACAGCTGATGGTCCACCTTCTATCATAATAGCCATCTCTCCCACACTCTTTGCAGCTCACTCTTGTCAGTCCCCTGCCCCACGATTTTTCCCTACCCTCTGTTCTCTATTTACGTTCTCTTCTTCCTTAATAGTCACTGTTATTGTCATTTCTGTCTTCTATTCGTCCTTTATTCATTCTGCTTCCGATATGATGGCATTCAAGTGTGCAGCCAAGTTCACTAAAAATGCGACCTCTGCAATCTATTCCGGATCTCATATTTTGGTTCAAGTTTTCCTTTTCCCTTCAGAAATTCAGCGATAGTGAGTCTTACATAGAAAACTCGTTTCAGGCATACCCTTGATTTAACAATTGCACTAATATATAATATCCCCATATTTTTCGTCCTGTTCTATCAAAAACTATTGAAACTCACTCTCTACAAACTTAAGAAAATGTACCGTTCTTAGTGCCAATATCATCATGTGCTCCATGCTGGAAAATTTAGCACGGTATGCCTCTTGATGTACAAATTCTTTGTGTTATAATATCATGTGGTGCTCGTTGATTATGGGATTGTGTAATAGGTATTGAGAACTTTCAACCTTCTCTTCGATAAATTCCTCTGATTTCCGTCCATTTTTAGGGTTCCGTACATTAAGATGTCAAAAAGGGACTCCTGTCTGTCTGTTAGACTGTTAAAAATTCTTTAATCACATGCTAAGATCTACGGTTTCTTGGCAATGCAAAAAATTGAAGCTTCTAACAAAATCAATGGATCAAAAGATACCGCCATTTATGTCACATATTTTGATACAAACTCACTTCCGTTCACCTAGAATCATAAATCACTTCCCGTTCACCTAGAAACGTAATTTTTGACAGAAAGCACGGTTTTGCAGTACAAGTAAAGGAAAAATCCGAAAATTATTAGTTTTAATTTTAAGACACGACAACAATCTTTTTAGTCAATTGATATACATCGGTGTGTCCGTCCGTTTGTCAAGACCCTTTTTTCTCAAGAACTAACAGTCGTATCAAGTTCAGATTAATTTCACATGCTAAGGACGGTGTTCTGGTGGTGTAAAACATTTAAGCTTTCAAGACAATGCGGTCAAAAGATACGACCATTTACATCACATAATTTGATAATCGCAAGCACTCATCAAAACCTATAGGACACTTCTCTTTGATCTAGAGTCATAACATTTGGCTAGGAGCAAGGTTTTACATTACAAGTAAAGGAAAAATTTCTAAAATTGAGGAAAAATTTCTAAAAATTATTAAACTGTAATCGTATCACACAAAATATTTGTTTCGTCAATTTTTATCTGACCGTCTGTCCGTCCATCTATTAAAACCATATTTTCTCGTTAACAGTTAGACGTATCGAATTGAAATTAATGTCATATACTAAGATCTATAATCTCATGGCGATGTACAAAATTTAAGGTTCTAAATCAATGCAGTTAAAAGTTGCGGTCTTTTTTGTCACATATCTTGAAACTCACAGACTCACCATCAAAACCTATAGGGTATTTCTTGTTCACCTGTAGTCTTGAAATTTGGCAAGAAGGAAGGTTTCATAGTGTAAGTAAACGAAAAAAATCCGTAAATTGTTCGGTTGTAATTCTACCACATAAGAAGTATCTTTTTGCCAATGGAACTTACACTGCATTCATCATCCGTCAAAGCGTAATAGAAGAGCAATTCATGATCCGTCAAAGCGTAATAGAAGAACATTATTGCACGTGAACGTGAAATGGAAGTGTTAAACATGTTTTCTTAAGCATATAAAAAGTTTTATCAAATATTCCCTGTCTACGTATATGAACTGCAGTCCCTTGCTAGCTTTGTTTTGTACGTCCGGTCTAATCTCAGGAGCTACTGCAGAGATTTTGATACGGTCTTTGAAATACCGGAACCGATATCTTGCCAATATCGGTGTCGATAATAAGCAAAAATCGTCTAGATTCTCGATTGCCGGAATGGATAAACCGTCTGTATGCATAATTAAGTTTGTGTGGAATACACAGAGCGTGTGTCCTACTCGGACTTGGCCAGTTTTTAAAGGCTGCTGACGGTAGATCGTTGTACTGCCTCTTTTTAGGCAAATGCTAAGGGACATTTGAATTTGCTGTACACCACGGGAAAATAGCTAGGGATAAACATCACTGCCGCAACGATTCTGCACAACTGAAGAAAGGCATGCCGAGCGAAAAGTGCCGCAGCGGATACCCGAAGAAAGTGTTGCATCGCACAACTAAACAGCTGTCGCCTGGTAGAGAAGAACCGATCATAGCCGAGACGGGCCTAGCGAAGAAGCACACACACAATATATATATATATATATATATATATATATATATATATATATATATATATATATATATATATATATATATATAGGGTGCCATTGATCGTTTTCGGGCCAAATATCTCACGAAATAAGCGTCAAATGAAAAAACTAGAAAGAACGAAACTTGTGTAGCTTGAAGGGGGAAACCAGATGGTGCTATGGTTGGTCCGCTAGATGGCGCTGCCATAGGTCAAACGGATATCAACTGCGTTTTCTTTTTAAATAGGAACCCCCATTTTTATTACATATTCGTAAAGAAATATGAATGTTTTAGCTGGACCACTTGTTTCGCTTTGTGGTAGATGGTGCTGTAATAGTCACAAACATATGGCTCACAATTTCAGACGAACAGTTGGTAACAGGTAGGTTTTTTAAATTTTTAAATTTTTTAAATTTTATTTCGGTTGTTCCAACGTGATACATGTACCTTTGTGAACTTATCATTTCTGAGAACACATGCTGATACAGCGTGTAAATACCACATTAATGCAATAAATGCTCAAAATGATGTCCGTCAACCTCAATGTATTTGGCAATACGTGTAACGACATTCCTCTCAACAGCGAGTAGTTCGCCTTTGTTCGCACGTGCATTGACAATCCGCTGACGCATGTTGTCAGGCGTTGTCGGTGGATCACGATAGCAAATATCCATGAACTTTCCCCACGCATAGAAATCCGGCGACATCAGATCCGGTGAACCTGCGGGCCATGGTATGGTGCTTCGACGACCAATTCACCTGTCATGAAATATGCTATTCAATACCGCTTTAACCGCACGCGAGCTACAGGGTGTTTCAAAAATGACCGGTATATTTGAAACGGCAATAAAAACTAAACGAGCAGTGATAGAAATACACCGTTTGTTGCAATATGCTTGGGACAACAGTACATTTTCAGGCAGACAAACTTTCGAAATTACAGTAGTTACAATTTTCAACAACAGATGGCGCTGCGGTCTGTGAAACTCTATAGTACGATATTTTCCACATATCCACCATGCGTAGCAATAATATGGCATAGTCTCTGAATGAAATTACCCGAAACCTTTGACAACGTGTCTGGCGGAATGGCTTCACATGCAGATGAGATGTACTGCTTCAGCTGTTCAACTGTTTCTGGATTCTGGCGGTACGCCTGGTCTTTCAAGTGTCCCCACAGAAAGAAGTCACAGGGGTTCATGTCTGGCGAATAGGGAGGCCAATCCACGCCGCCTCCTGTATGTTTCGGATAGCCCAAAGTAATCACACGATCATCGAAATATTCATTCAGGAAAGTAAAGACGTCGGCCGTGCGATGTGGCCGGGCACCATCTTGCATAAACCACGAGGTGTTCGCAGTGTCGTCTAAGGCAGTTTGTACCGCCACAAATTCACGAAGAATGTCCAGATAGCGTGATGCAGTAATCGTTTCGGATCTGAAAAATGGGCCAATGATTCCTCTGGAAGAAATGGCGGCCCAGACCAGTACTTTTTGAGGATGCAGGGACGATGGGACTGCAACATGGGGCTTTTTGGTTCCCCATATGCGCCAGTTCTGTTTATTGACGAAGCCGTCCAGGTAAAAATAAGGTTCGTCAGTAAACCAAATGCTGCCCACATGCATATCGCCGTCATCAATCCTGTGCACTATATCGTTAGCGAATGTCTCTCGTGCAGCAATGGTAGCGGCGCTGAGGGGTTGCCGCGTTTGAATTTTGTATGGATAGAGGTGTAAACTCTGGCACATGAGACGATACGTGGACGTTGGCGTCATTTGGACCGCAGCTGCAACATGGCGAACGGAAACTCGAGGCCGCTGTTGGATCACCTGCTGCTCTAGCTGCGCGTTGCCCTCTGTGGTTGCCGTACGCGGTCGCCCTACCTTTCCAGCACGTTCATCCGTCACGTTCCCAGTCCGTAGAAATTTTTCAAACAGATCCTTTATTGTATCGCTTTTCGGTCCTTTGGTTACATTAAATCTCCGTTGAAAACTTCGTCTTGTTGCAACAACACTGTGTTCTAGGCGGTGGACTTCCAACACCAGAAAAATCCTCGGTTCTAAGGAATAAACCATGTTGTCTACAGCACACTTGCACGTTGTGAACAGCACACGCTTACAGCAGAAAGACGACGTGCAGAATGGCGCACCCACAGACTGCGTTGTCTTCTATATCTTACACATCACTTGCAGCGCCATCTGTTGTTGAAAATTGTAGCTACTGTAATTTCGAAAGTTTGTCCGCCTGAAAATGTACTGTTGTCCCAAGCATATTGCAACAAACGGTGTATTTCTATCGCTGCTCGTTTAGTTTTTATCGCCGTTTCAAATATACCGGTCATTTTTGAAACACCCTGTATGTGCCGGACATTCATCATGTTGGAAGTACATCGCCATTCTGTCATGCAGTGAAACATCTTGTAATAACATCGGTAGAACATTACGTAGGAAATCAGCATACATTGCACCATTTAGATTGCCATCGATAAAACGGGCCCCAATTATCCTTCCTCCCATAATGCCGCACCATACATTAACCCGCCAACGTCGCTGATGTTCCACTTGTCGCAGCCATCGTGGATTTTCCGTTGCTCAATAGTGCATATTATGCCGGTTTACGTTACCGCTGTTAGTGAATGACGTTTCGTCGCTCAATAGAACGCGTGGAAAAAATCTGTCATCGTCCCGTAATTTATCTTTTGCCCAGTGGCAGAACTGTATACGACGTTCAAAGTCGTCGCCATGAAATTCCTGGTGGATAGAAATATGGTACGAGTGCAATGGATGTTGCCATCTATCACAAAGCGAAAAAAATGGTCCAACTGAAACATTCATATTTCTTTACGTATTACACGAATAGGTAATAAAAGATGGGGGTTCCTATTTTAAAAAAAAAAACGCAGTTGATATCCGTTTCACTTAAGGCAGCGCCATCTACCGGGCCAACCATAGCGCCATCTGGTTTGCCCCTTCAAGCTAGACGATTTTCATTCTTTGCAGTTTTTTCGTTTGACGCCTATTTCATGAGATATTTGTCCCGGTCACTATCAATGGACGACCCTGTATATACATACTTTTAATTTTTGTCTGGGACAATGAACAACCTTGCCCTAAATTGAATTAAACATAGTTCCAATCACTTGGTTCAGATCAAAGTTTCAGATTTTCCTTGGTAATTCCATTCCGTTTATTCCAACAGGAAGACCCAGTGTCCCACTACCATCTCTGTTGCCAGTTGGATGAGAAGAACTGGATCTCAGATGAAGTATATCGGGTTTGTACACGCATATTTATATTATATTCCACAAGCGACCTTATAGTATATTTTCGCATCACGTCACCTTCCATTAGGAACGTTGCTGCACTCAACGACTGTGATATGACTTTTAGATAGTAGAGCACATCAATCAGTCCTCCTTTTCTTGCAGATTTTATTCGGCAAGTCTAGATTACGACTAGGGAGGGCCTAGCCATCATCAGCTCACTATTTCGTATTATCAATGCACGTTCTAGTAAGTCAGTCCGCCGTTGTTCGGGCCTGTGTCACAGGTCTTTCACGACTTGTAGGAGTCCAGGAGTAGTCTTTAAAGAACTGTGGCACAAACCCGACTGACGTACTGGTGTACAACTTTCCTTCCGCCGTTTGCCGATAGGTGGCGACAACGGTAAGTAGCGGTCGAAAGAAACAGACCGCAGACGTCAGGCAGTTAGCTTGGACCTCGGTCAACATAACCTCATTCAAACATTAGTCGATTTGTGTCTGCATCATAAAGCTGTTCTTGATTGAAAATGTCAGTTTACGAGGCTAACTCTCGTCATTTGCGGGAGGTGTTACTGTTTTGTTTCAGTATGAAGAAAACAGCGGCTGAGCCTCATCGAATGCTCTCAAGTACGTATGGTGAGGACGTTATTAAGGTAAGGACGTATCGTGAGTGATTTCGACGCTTCAAGAACGGTGATTTTAACGTCGTAGACCGGCATAGTGGTGGAAGAGAGAATGTTTCCGAAGATGCAGAATTGGAGACATCGCTGAGTGATTAGTCGGAGTGACACAGCAAGCCATTTCAAAACGTCTCAATGCCTTGCTCATGATTCAGAAAGAAGGCACTTGGATCCCGTGTGAGATGAAGCCAAGCGACATTGGACGGTGTTTGTGTGTTTGTGAACAGTTGCTTCAGAGGCAAAAGCGGAAGGTATTTCTGCATCGCATTATGACCTGGGACGAAAAATGGATTCATTAGGATAGCCCTAAAGTCAAAAAATCATGGGGATATCCCGGCCATGCTTCCACGTCGACGGCCAAACCGAATATTCACGGCTCCAAGATCATGCTCTGCATTTGGTGGGACCAGTTCAGCGTCGTGTACTATGAGGTGTTAAAACCAAGTGAAACAATCACAGGTGTTCGTTGTAAGTAGGCTGTTTAGGTTTTTTTTATTGGTAATGCCACGTAGCGCTCTGTATGAAAATCACTGGCTGTGCTGTGTGCAGTCTGTGGCTGGTTTGCATTGTTGTTGGCTATTGTAGTGTTGGGCAGCTGGATGTTAACAGCGCGTAGCGTTGCGCAGTTGGAGGTGAGCCGCCAGCAGCGGTGGATGTGGGGAGAGAAATGGCGGAGTTTTGAAATTTGTAAGACTGGATGTCATGAACTGCTATATATATTATGACTTTAGAACACTATTAACGTAAATACGTTGTTTGTTCTCTATCAAAATCTTTCATTTGCTAACTATGCCTATCAGTAGTTAGTGCCTTCAGTTGTTTGAATATTTCATTTAGCTGGCGGTAGTGGCGCTCACTGTATTGCAGTAGTTCGAGTAACGAAGACTTTTGTGAGGTAAGTGATTCATGAAAGGTATAGGCTAATGTTAGTCAGGGTCATTCTTTTATAGGGATTACTGGAAGTCAGATTGCGTTGCGTTAAAAGAAAAAAAATATTGTGTGTCAGCTTAAGCACAGTCATTTATAAATTTTCTAAGGGGACGTTTCATCGTTACCGAACGCAATTAATGCGTCTGAGCAGAGCATTAAAAGGCAAAAGGCCACAATACAGCGAGAAGCACGATAAAGTGATTTTGCAGCACGATAACGCTCGACCCCACGTTGCAAAAGAGGTCGAAACGTACTTGGAAACGTTAAAATGGGAAGTCCTACCCCACCCGCCGTATTCTCCAGACATTGCTCCGTCTGACTATCACCTATTTACATCAATGGCGCATGGCCTGGCTGACCAACACTTCCGATTTCATGAAGAAGTCACAAATTGGATCGATTCGTAGATCGCTTCTAAAGGTGAACAATTTTTCGATGCGGAATTCGTACACTGCCCGAAAGATGGGAGAAAGTAGTGGCCAGTGATGGAAAACACTTTGAATCATACACGTTTGACCAATTTGTTTCATTAAAGCCTCGAATGTTTGGGAAAAAACGGTAGTAGCAAAGTTCTACACCGGTACACTCAACGACTGTGATATGACTTTCAAATGATAGAGCACAGCAATCAGTTCTCCTTTCCTTGCAGGTTTTATTCGGCAAATCTATATTTCGTCTAGAGATGGGCTATCCGTTGTCAATACACTATTTCATAGTGTCTATGCATGTTGTTCGTTCTTCTGTCACAAATCTTTCAAGACTTCTACGATTCTAGGAGTAGTCTTGAAAGTACTGTGGCAGAAGCCCGAACGACAGGGAACTGACGACCTAGATGGTTCAAATGGCTCTGAGCGCTATGGGACTCAACTGCTGTCGTCATCAGTCCCCTAGAACTTAAAACTACTTAAACCTAACTAACCTAAGGACCGAACTATCAGTTTAATAAGTCACAGCTGCAAAATACTAACGCGAATTCTTTACAGACGAATGGAAAAACCGGTAGAAGCGGACCTCGGGGAAGATCAGTTTGGATTCCGTAGAAATGTTGGAACACGTGAGGCAATACTAACCTTACGACTTATCTTAGAAGAAAGATTAAGAAAAGGCAAACCTACGTTTCTAGCATTTGTAGACTTAGACAAAGCTTTTGACAATGTTGACTGGAATACTCTCTTTCACATTCTAAAGGTGGTAGGGGTAAAATACAGGGAGCGAAAGGCTATTTACAATTTGTACAGAAACCAGATGGCAGTTATAAGAGTCGAGGGGCATGAAAGGGAAGCAGTGGTTGGGAAAGGAGTGAGACAGGGTTGTAGCCTCTCCCCAATGTTATTCAATCTGTATATTGAGCAAGCAGTAAAGGAAACAAAAGAAAAATTCGGAGTAGGTATTAAAATTCATGGAGAAGAAGTAAAAACTTTGAGGTTCGCCGATGACATTGTAATTCTGTCAGAGACAGCAAAGGACTTGGAAGAGCAGTTGAACGGAATGGACAGTGTCTTGAAAGGAGGATATAAGATGAACATCAACAAAAGCAAAACGAGGATAATGGAATGTAGTCAAATTAAATCGGGTGATGCTGAGGGAATTAGATTAGGAAAAGAGACACTTAAAGTAGTAAAGGAATTTTGCTATTTAGGGAGTAAAATAACTGATGATGGTCGAAGTAGAGAGGATATAAAATGTAGACTGGCAATGGCAAGGAAATCGTTTCTGAAGAAGAGAAATTTGTTAACATCGAGTATAGATTTAAGTGTCAGGAAGTCGTTTCTGGAAGTATTTGTATGGAGTGTAGCCATGTATGGAAGTGAAACATGGACGATAACTAGTATGGACAAGAAGAGAATAGAAGCTTTCGAAATGTGGTGCTACAGAAGAATGCTGAAGATAAGGTGGGTAGATCACATAACTAATGAGGAGGTATTGAATAGAATTGGGGAGAAGAGAAGTTTGTGGCACAACTTGACTAGCAGAAGGGATCGGTTGGTAGGACATGTTTTGAGGTATCAAGGGATCACAAATTTAGCATTAGAGGGCAGCGTGGAAGGTAAAAATCGTAGAGGGAGACCAAGAGATGAATACACTAAGCAGATTCAGAAGGCTGTAGGTTGCAGTAGGTACTGGGAGATGAAGAAGCTTGCACAGGATAGAGTAGCATGGAGAGCTGCATCAAACCAGTCTCAGGACTGAAGACCACAACAACAACAACAGCCTAAGGACATCACACACATCCATGCCCGAGGCAGGATTCGAACCTGCAACCGTAGCGGTCGCGCGGTTCCGGACTGTAGCGCCTAGAACCGCTTGGCCACTCCGGCCGGCCTGACGCACTAGAATATGCATTGATACTATGAAATGGTACACTGATAATTGCTAGGCACTAGCCGAAATCCAGATTTGTCCCGCAAAACCTACAAGAAGAGGACGAATAATTGCTGTGCTCTGTCATTTGAAAGTCTGTTTTCGGTACCACTACCGCTTTTGCTTAATAGTGAGCTACTGTATACACGTTATTTGCCCTTTAACTAACTTTGCATGAGACCGAAAGTTCGTAGGATTTTCCATCAGGTTGATTGGCTCGATATTACTTTCGAATTCATCGCTTCTGCCTTTTATTTCCCTAGGTTGATTCTGACGTCATTCAGTTTCGGTTTCTCAAACATGGTTTCGACTTCGTTTAACTCTCTTTGTTTCCGAAGTAACTTTCTGAGATGACAACTGAACGGCGGTTGTTCTTTCTCATCCCTCACAACCTTTATTGGCACATACATTATGTCTACGGCAAACGTTCGAAAAGTGGTGACCTGTATCTCAAATGACACTGTTCAGCAGTGCTATATTATTCGCAAGACTTTGAGTCGGGGGATTCTATTCTAACGACGCAGATGTGAATGAAGGAAAGATCGAACAGACCATTTCGATACGTGAGAGTGTATTTCTGTGAAAGAGAGAACGTACGAAAAATTAATGAGGGCGCTGACGCAAATTGTGAATAATGGAGTGGAGCTCTATGCTAAGGCAGTTACCACGCCGCGCTCGTAAGAAATTCAGAGGGACGCCGGCTCCCGCGCAGTTCAGTTGACAGACGTCTGAATAGTGCAGCACTAGCTATGCACGCCGCAGCGGGCCGGGCCGAGCGAACGGCAATTATTGACGGAATCGATGGGCGAAATCTAGGTCGCCCCGCCAGAGCTCCATTATCCCGGGCAGAGGGGGCGGGTCACACAGACACCTGCAGACATCCGCTGGCAGCCGTGACGCCATCTGGAATATTCACCGACTCTTTAGTGTCACAAATCATTGCTCAAGCCTCCATTGTCCATTCCGCTTGAGTGAACGCACTTAGCGCCAGTTATGATTCAGTAGAATCTCCCATATGTCGTTTTTCTCGGTTTGATGTGGAACTGAAGGGAATCGTGACGCGATGGTACCCCCATAATCGTTTGAGGCGGGCCTTTAGACTGCCAAACAACGCCATCTCCCCATTGACTGCCGACAACCGCGATGAGATGGCAACTTTGCTACAAAAAGGAATGAGAAGAAGAGTGACTCGCGCTCAGAAAACTTTGTAACATGACGTAAAGGAAACTTTCCACCCATCTGTCGCACTGTAGGACTCTTGAATCGCCCTCTAGAGAGCGGCCGTTCGAACACCCATCTAGCTATCCACATTCAAGTTAACCATGATTTGTCTCCATTTCTTATGGTGAATGCCGGTATGGCTCATTTGAAAGGGCACAGACAATTTTCTTCATGTTTCCCCAGAATAAGATATCGCTGACTTTTGTCTCAGTCAAAACACACACAGACTGAAGGAAAAAGTTAAGCAGCCAGTGGAAGTTTGGAATGGCGTCATAAAGCCGTTGTATCGTTTGCCCCACAACTGTTGTAACTTCTGTATGTCCATCTTTTTGGCAGGAGGTCTCTGGGACGACAGCCGTTTATTATCGTGACCAAAATATAAAAGCACCTACAGCCGTCCTTATGATTTTGTTTTATTTTGTCGCTACCAGTTTCAACGCTTCATTGCGTCATCTTCAGGCTCTTTTTGATGCGGTACAGGTTGATATGATCCCCATGCATAACCCATCAGTAGCCAGCATTAATGGATACGCAGATAATGCCTCAGCACTCCAACCATCAACTGCCAGTGGTTGGCACACAGTTTTAATCTGCCAGGAAGTTTCATGTCAGCGCACACTCCGCTGTAGAGTGAAAATTTCATTCTAGAAACATCCCCAAGGCTGTGGCTAAGCCATGTCTCCGCAATATCCTTTCTTCCGGGAGTGCTAGTTCTGCAAGGTTCGCAGGAGAGCTTCTGTGAAGTTTGCGGAAGGTAGGAGACGAGGTACTGGCGGAATTAAAGCTGTGAGGACGGGGCGTGAGTCGTGCTTGGGTAGCTCAGTTCGTAGACCACTGCAACACTATTTTTCAACGAAATTATTTAATAATGTAAGATGTTAGTGTTAAATTGTTCATTCCTTTCTCACCGCCAATCACTGTACACTCTACATGCACTATACTCACACACACACACACACACACACACACACACACACACACACACACACACACACACAGAGAGAGAGAGAGAGAGAGAGAGAGAGAGAGACAGACAGAGAGAGAGACAATATAGTGGTGGCTTAGCAATCTTAGTTATGATAACTCAAATAATTCGGACATATGCTGCATTGTCATTGGCTGAGAGCATCGTGACGTCGACGGGACGTTGGGAGCAGTGGGAATGGAGCTCACGTAATTGGACAAAATTTTTGAAGAATCTAAAATTTCTCGAAAATACAATAAATTGTAGAAAATATGTAAATCTGGCTGAATACAAGATACATTTTGAAAAATGTAAAATTTTTTAATATACTGACGGCCGAGGGTAGTTACACACCTGCCTGGGAGTGATCTCTGCTAGTGCCTCAAATGACGAAAATCATGTAATTTTAAATTGTTACTACCAAATAGACGTCAAGTGAGATGACTTAAATTGATTTGTTATTAACAAATAGCCTGAAACTCTCCCTATACTGCCCAGCTCCAGAATGAACCCCATCTACTCAACCTTCCCAGACGTAAAGAAGATAATGATGGGGAGAGGGTGCTTCAATCTATTTGGTCCAGGGAGAGGGAAGGAGAGGTGAAGGAGAGATGATATTGCGATTCTCCTGGGGGGGAGGGGGGGGCGGTTCGATCAATCCCAGTGGTTCCCGAATGGGAGAGGAGTGGGGGATGACCTTGATTATGAGTTGCCCAAATGTGTAGCCTGACCTGTGTAGAGAAACTGGACACAAAGTCATAGCTGAATTGTCGTATTTTGACATATCTTAAATATTCTTCTTTCTATTCCTAATGGATTACTATTATGCCTCCACGTCAAGAAAGGAGTTGTTCAGAGGAGAGGTAGCTCGTGAATAATAGCTATTGGAATATATACCACCTAAATTGTAGTGACCATTGGACAACATGAAGGGACCCCTAAATGGTGTGAGTAAAGAAAAGGGAAGTCAGAGGTATCTTTAGAGAAGTACCAAGGAGAATAACTAAAGAAGTATGTGGTAAACACAACATTGTAAGGACTAATTCTGGGGGAATTTCATTTAATGTTATATTGTTGTATGTTTAAAGTGCAATATATTTTGCAGGTTCTGGAAGGCATAGACAGAGTATATGTTTTCAGATTGTTTTGGTATTGATCCTCTACGATGAACAATCTCTCATCCATGAGTTATGGACGTCTTGGCGATAGGTAGAGTATGAACATGTGTAAGGTAGAGGCTTTGCATAGCAAGAGGAAACTCAGTACTGTTTCTTGACGAACCAGGAAAAAGTGATGGAGTTGTTGAAAGTGCAATATCAGGGGTCTGAATCTATAATTATTGTTTTGGGTCCACGTACGCACAAGTTTCGCTGGGAATCCTCCACACAGTCTCGATTTCTCGCCGTGTAATTTTAATATTTTTGCAGCACCGAAGGACATACATGGCCATCGATTTTCTTCGCCTGGGTACAATCATGATTCCGTAGATAACTGCAAACATTTTTCTACAAGGGATTGACTGTGTTGTCTCACACTGTGCTAAATTTGTTAATAGTTATGCTGATTACTTTTGA
Source organism: Schistocerca americana (assembly GCF_021461395.2). Classification (NCBI taxonomy): domain Eukaryota; kingdom Metazoa; phylum Arthropoda; class Insecta; order Orthoptera; family Acrididae; genus Schistocerca; species Schistocerca americana. Next base: position 1,249,238,731 of record NC_060119.1, on the reverse strand, counting down.
AATAATAAAGAGTGTACTTACTTTTTTTTCTGTCTGTCTCGTTTTCATTTGACTGCTCCTTATACCTGTTAACATGTTGCTTACGGTAGTGCAGTAGAAGGGAATGAGGTGTTGGATATATCACAATGTTTTGTGTCAAGGAGTATCGTATGCATGTGTGAAATTAATGGTGAGTGATTCCCATTAGTGTAGATAATTTCAGTGTCCACGAAGTAAGTTTGGCCTATCGGTTGTTACTTGCCAATTTAGACGTTCTAAATGACGATGATCTAAACAGGTCAAGTGTGGACCATATGCTTATGTAAGCTGCTAGCACAGCTGCATTACGTGCACCCAAGTAGTGCATTTGAAGAGAAAAGAGGGAGTCATTATGGAGAAGTTGCTGTTAAAGCTCGAGGACCTGATTAATCCTTGTGGCCCATTGCTGGCAATAGATGTAACACAGCACAGGATTTTCACTGGGGATAAAACATCTTTATATGGAAAACCGTTCAGGACATCCTACCAGTTACAACCGTTTATGGGAGAATTCAGCTACCAGTAACTTAACGATTTCATAATAGCGGAACATACTAGACCCTGGGCAGCACCTGTCGTCATTGTGCCTAAGAAACCTTCAGACGAGACGACAAAGATTCCATTGCTAGTATCACTACTTAAACAGTAGAACAGTGAGAGATGCATATCCAGTGCCTAACATTGCAGAACTCTGGATAACACAAAAAAGTAGTGGCAGCACATTTCTACATTAGAATTAAGAATTGGTTTCCATCAGCTGGAAGTGGTGCCAGAGAACCAACCAAAAAACTGAATTTACAGCCCCTCACGCTCATTACCAATATGGTGAATGCAATTTGGTTTAAAAAATGCACCAGCTACATTTCAAATGGAGTGCTTGCTGGGTTATAGCTGTGACAATGTATGTTGTACCTTGATGATATCATCTTGTTTTCAGAGGACATTGAGGAGTATAAGTAGTGGTTGAGGGAAGTCTTAGGAGATTATAATCCATAGGTCTCACATGAAGTACTGAGATGTGTCATTTTGCATTGAAGGAAGTAAAATACTTGACACATGTGGTTGATTGAGAAGAGGTGAAGATGGATCCTGAGTTGATATAGGCATTACCAGGTTTTTCCGACGTCCTACACAAGTACAGAGATTCAGTTGTTTCTGGGATTGGCAAATTCTTACAGAAAATTAGTGAAGCATGAAAGTCTGTTGGGCAGTTGAATGTCAAGTTACATTCGAAAAATTAAAAGAGGCATTAACAACAAGTCCTGTACAGATCTTTCAGATTTACAAGTAGTTTATCCTGTCATGTAATGCTTCCAGGGTGTAGGGTGTGTTCTGAGTCAGGAGGGACAGGGTAAGGATCATCCAGTGGCGTGCATTTCCTGGCAGTTAATCCGGACCAAAAGGAATTACTCTAAGATGGAGAAAGAGATATTAGGATTGACATCTTGAGTATCGCTTATTTCAGATGTTACCTGTACAGTAAAAAGTTGAAAGTGTTAACAGATCATTGGGCATTGAAGCTAAGTGAGTCTGACTGTGAAGTGATTCAAAAACCTGGCAGAAACTTGATGAAGATGATAAGCCTATCAGGAAGTTAGAACAGCAATGACACTAAGTCACACAGTTGCAGAGCGGCAGAAGCCACAGGCTTCTGATGCTGACACCAAGCTATTCTCAACACAGCCACAGTTCATTGGCAATGATGGGTTGTTAAGTAGGTGGGGCCACACATGACACTACCTGTTGTGTTGAAGAAGGAGATATTAAAGGAATCACGTGACCGTATGTTATCTGGGCACAGAGGATGTAGGACAACATATGGGAGAGTGGCGGAACATTATTGGTGAAAGGAAAAAAATCCCAGTATATAAGGGATTGTTTGTTATGACTGCCAGATCCTAGCCATCAGCAACTACCGCTGCAGAGATTGTTGGAGAAGTCCATACAGTTCAAAATGATAGTAATGGGTAGTTTATGACCTTTTAGCCAGATGCCACCATTTATGATTGCCAATCCAAATCACAAGGATACAGGCAGTGATAAAAACTGCTTGCTGAAGTTTGGTGTCCCTGAGGTAGTAATACTGGACTAGAGTACCAACTTTGTATCAGATTTGATGAATCAGTTGTCACTCACTACAGGTTCAAAAACTAAGGGCTAGCTCATTGCATCCACAAGTTAATGGGAGGACAGAATGCATGCATCATACTGTTGGTAAAATTTAGAGCTATTATGTTAGTGGTAACAATGACTTGGATATTTACTTATGATTTATCATTGTTGTTGTTGTGGTCTTCAGTCCAGAGACTGGTTTGATGCAGCTCTCCATGCTACTCTATCCTGTGCATGCTTCTTCATCTCCCAGTACTTACTGCAACCTACATCCTTCTGAATCTGCTTAGTGTATTCATCTCTTGGTCTCCCTCTACGAGTTTTACCCTCCACGTTGCCCTCCAGTACTAAATTGGTGATCCCTTGATGCCTCAGAATATTCCCTACCAACCGATCCCTTCTTCTAGTCAAGTTGTGCCACAAATTTCTCTTCTCTCCAATTCTATTCAATACTTCCTCATTAGTTATGAGATCTACCCATCTAATCTTCAGCATTCTTCTGTAGCACCACATTTCGAAAGCTTCTATACTCTTCTTGTCTAAACTGTTTATCGTCCACGTTACATTTCCATACGTGGCTACTCTCCATATAGATACTTTCTGAAACGACTTCCTGACACTTAAATCTATACTCGATGTTAACAAATTTCTCTTCTTCAGAAAAGCTTTCCTTGCCACTGCCAGTCTACATTTTATATCCTCTCTACTTCGACCATCATCAGTTATTTTGCTCCCCAAATAGCAAAACTCATATACTACTTGATGCATTTCGTTTCCTAGATTTATCGTAGCAGCATATAATTCAAGAATGTATAACAGCACTGGTCTTTCTTTATATGTGTATGAGAGGAAGAAGCCTTCGTCATTTGATGTAGTCAAACCGAAAATATAGAGAAATAGAGAACTGCCACGGGACCCCGCGAGAACATGCAATGATGTGTGGAAACTTAAACAAAATGTGAATACCAAGGTCCTAGAGCGCTGAGAGAGGTTATGGAAGCATACAGATAAATTAGCACAATTTCGAGTAGGACAGAGGGTTTTGTTGGCAAAGCAGTATACAGCAAAGAGCAAAACGAAAAAGTTCATCACTCAGTACCAAGGGCTGTACCATGTAAAGAGGGTGATTTCGGCAGTGAATGTGATATTACAGTTACCAAATGGAATAATTGTGGTTCAAGTAGGGTTGCATCCACCTTACCATGGCATTCCAGACACTTTGTGATAGTTTTCAGTACCATCACTAAGAATAAGGAGATGAAGAGGAAGGGAAGAGCAAAAAGCACTTGCAGACCCCACGTTTGAACTGCCATAAGTATTAAGGTCATGGAAGTAAAGAGAGAGACTAGCAGTATTTGTGGTTAGCGTATCCTGTGCGTAAGAATTTTTGTTTGTAACACTAGTTAGGATTTCTGTGGTGATACAGGTAGGAGGGATTGTTATCAGAGATATCTTGTCTGCTTAGTGTTTATGTTATTAACGTAGGGAGCTTTAAGGTTTTGTGTTTCTTTCCTCGGTAGGAATAGCTTACTAACATGAGGTCTTATGGAAGTGGGAGGGAGAGTGATTCCAGCTTCCTTTTTCCAGGTTGCGCCATAATTAAAAATGGCTGTGTGCAGCATAGAGTTCCTGGCAGTACTGCACCTCTTCAGAAAAAGAGTAAGAGAAGAACCAGCAGTTGGAAGACGGAGTGTCGTTCTCCAGAAGGAGGATGTCGTGCTCAACAGTCACTGTGGGCATTAGGGCTGGTGTATAATTCATGGGAAGCGAGGAACGGAGAGTGAAGGTTAGAAGAAACATTTTAAAAATTGCATCTGGAGACAGGGGAAAAGGGATTGTTGTATGAAAAACGAGTGGAATGTAAGGTGTTACGTGAGTCCTATGAACAGTTCGGTGAGCAATAGCACCAAGCTTTAAATTTGATATCACCTACGTTTCAACGGTGTAAGAGAGGATGTTTGGGTGCAGGAGAGAAGCTATTAAGGACAGTGTTTGGGACTGTGGAAGCTGACAATATCCGAGAATTAAATGGTGCTCTTGGTGGAATGAGCGAAGTAGCAGAAAGTAAGAAACATGAAGTAGAATACCACACTACAGAATTGGTAAACCTGTAACAGAGTGGACTGAATAACACGTGTGTGCTTCGGGAGATATTAGCGGAAGTAATGGGGTATGCAGAAACGACAGTCGGTGTAATAAACCAGAACACGACCATAATACGGACACAGCTCAGTCTACTGGGCACAAGAGTGACTGCAGCGAGACTCCTGTGGTCAGTAGCTGGCTGCATAGTGGCGCGCGTGTAGAGACGACTGCGGGAGGCTATACAACATGTGGTAGCTAAGGTAGCTAAGCCTACGGTAATGCCTCCAGAGCAGTTTCTGGGAGGCTTGTGCAGAAAGAACGACCACCTGGGTTGAGACTCATTACCACATTCAGTGAGGAGACTCTGTCACTATATTACCACATCATGACAGTAGGAATCAGTGCTGATAAAGTGCGACTCTATGGCTCTGAGCACTATAGGACTTAACATCTGTGGTCATCAGTCCCCTAGAACTTAGAACTACTTAAACCTAACTAACCTAACGACATCACACACATCCATGCCCGAGGCAGGATTCGAACCTGCGACCGTAGCAGTCGCGCAGTTCCGGACTGAGCGCCTAGAACCGCTAGACCACCGCGGCCGGCGCGACTCTATGTGGTTGTCAAATTCTCTGTGACAGTTGCCCACAGATGGTACTACAGTTACACTATCCATCCCTACACAGTGAGATGGGAATCTCACATGAAAATGAAAACACGGGAGGTGATGTTGATTTCCGAGTATGGGGGAAATTGTGTTGTAATGTCAGCGAATGAGTGACAATGGGAGATCAATTATTTTTAGACAAAACTTGGAAAGGATGGTCGCAGGACATACTACAGCCAAAACCTTATTTTCAAAGGGCTGGTGTGCATGTATTCCATGTATGACTCTGAGATGATTGCTGTGAATTACTCCGTACAAGAAAGACACAGGGACACGAAACGATTAGAGCAACACGGCAGTGTTCTGTCGATTAATGGTACTACCTTAGACATTACGGTGTCAACTTTTCATCTTCCAGCTGTCGTTATTGGGACCACTTTCACAAATGTGACACAGCCTACATTGTACTGGACAGATAGAGTAGTGAAAGTACTGCTGATGCAGAACATGGTGTACTTCAACGATACCCTCTGGCCCAATACTATCCATTCCCTGGACGAACTTATAGGCACATAACAGGAACGCATTACTGCAGACAGTTGCTTCAGTACATGCAGCAATACCGAGGTAACCAGCATCTTGCAGTTGTAACCATGAGTGCTACAATACCCAGCACCTTCGCAACTCTGATCTGCTCTGCGCAACCTTCATCTATATTAGGAGGAGAATTACCAACCCGTGTGAACTTCCAGTGTGTCCACTGCAAATGGACTGAATTACTCATAGCCAGCAACGAATGGTTAAGAATAGATCTGCCTGATAAGAGTAAGAAATTTACTGAGCAAATATATTTATTGTCATGCAGTTATTAAGGGATGAATTTAAAGTAATGAATCGGGTAATATTACTTTGCTCGTTTGTAAGTGGTAATTCTGTCCAATTTAGTCATGTGTAAGAAGGAGAAAAACTAGTGGACTAATCATGGAGTGCCATTTAGTTTAAGCATACATTCAATGGACTTTATGTCTTGAGCTGTCTATCGTAAGGGAAAAGCTAAATGTACTGTGAACAATTATCGGTTTGTTGGGAGTACATCCAGAATTACGACATTAGAATATTCACGTTGTCATTTGACAAGCTGCAACGTTGGTGAACAGTATGGCTATCGAGAAGAGAGACAGTGCACTATTAGCGAAACTGTTTTATGCGAATAGCACCATTTGCAGCGGTTCATTGAGAGACTATCGCCGACTGAGGAGAGGCCCGATGTCATTAAATGGTTTAAAGGAGATGATGATGAAATTCGAAAACGCTGGTGAGCTTGGTGTGACACGTGGAAGAGGCAGGCGTCCTGTCCCAGTGGAACTTAACTGACGAGTTTGCTGTTGCTGTAGCTGACCATGCTGCATGCGCGCCGGGTATTATTGGCGCTCGTGCAGTGTCGCGAGAATTGCCCGTCCCATGGTCCCCTGTAAGATGCAGACGGTGTACAACTGAAACCTTATGATCCACAGCGACGTTCTCAATTCGCTCTTCGGTTTCTGGCACCGATCGAAGTTGATGGCATGTGACAGGGTAGCATTATGTGGAGTAATGAGGCACATTTCACACCACAAGCTGCAATGAATACACCGAACTACCGAGTTTGGGGTACTATTAAAGGATTGGATTGGATTGTTTGGGGAAGAGACCAAACAGCGTTGTCATCGGTCTCATCGGGTTAGGGAAGGACGCGGAAGGAAGTCGGCCGTGCCCTTTCAAAGGAACCATCCCGGCACTTGCCTGGAGCGATTTTAGGGAAATCACGGAAAACCTAAATCAGGATGGCCGCACGCGGGATTGAACCGTCGCCCTTCCGAATGCGAGTCCAGTGTGCTAACCACTGCGCCACCTCGGTCGGTTACTATTAAAAAGTGTGCTGCACACAAAGAGCCATTGCAATCTCCGTATGCGACCGTGTGGTGCGCATTACATGCTCCTTTGTTCTTGGTCCAGTTTTGTTTGAAGAGAAAACACCTAGAGGGCCTATCAGTTGCACCGCGACGTCTACACGTTATTGAGATCTCCTTGTACAGCACGTGATTCCTGCTCTGGAAGAGTGCAACTGTTTTAGTGCGATATCGGATAGTACTTCAGGTCGCTATGCCAGTGAAAGATCGGCTTAAGGCAACCTTCCATGCACATGTTATCTTCAGAGGTTTTCTTAATGCAAGGCCTACAAGATCAGCTGATCTGAATCCATGTGACTTTTGGCTCTCGGAGTATATAAAAGAACGCGTTTACCAGGGAATAGTTCGGTCTCTACCTCGTGTGAATCCTCATACATAGGAACATGTTCAGATTTGACCAGAAAAGCTGCCAGCAACTGTTGACTGCGACGTTTCACAGATGCAGAATTTCGTCAGGGTCTCCGATGTTCTATGCCTTTCTCGTTTGTTTGACCTTTTCTATCCAAGTTCTCTTCCTAATCCATTACATATGGATCCATTTCTATACAGCTTTTTTGCATTCACAGTCTCCGATTTGAATCTCGTGGCCAAAACTGGAATTAATTTTTTCCACCGTAAATGGATTCCACGTTAGCACAGTAGAATATCTACCAAGTTGCACGGCCGTACAATAATTACAGCCCACACTGGACCTCTACAGAGGTCTGTCCTTTAATTATAGCCACCAAGAATTTTGTTGCGTCAAATATTTATCGTCAATCGTTAATTTTCTTTGATATCTTTCATTTAACGGAAAGGCAATAACAGTGGAGACAGGCGATAACAGAATGCAGTCAAGAATAATGATTTAACAGCGGCTGCGCTCAGACCTACAACCGCCGGACTCCGTCAACTGTTTTCAGTCGGCTGTCACCATAGACCTGTTTCACTCAAATGAATGAACGAGTAGCCCAACCTGTAAATAAAGCTACAACAGGAATCGATTGTTTTCATTCGGTTGCCCCATAGACTCGTTTCATTCAAAAGAATGACTGAATAATTCAACCGACACGTAAAACTAATAAAGAATGAGTTGATTCTTTCGAGCAACCAAATGAATCGATTGTTTTCATTCGCGTGTTCCCATTACTAGTAGTAGTGGGGTGATTCATTTTTTTCTGAAGTTTCACAATGTATCACTTAAAACGTTTAACGTCTTTCATTCTCTGCAAACTTCCATATTATCCAATTTATTTTATATATATACATATATACAGGGTGTCCCATCTATATTTACCACCCTAAATAACTGTTTGATCTGATGCAAATTACAACATGTTTCAAGCAAATGTTCTTTAGCCGTCAGGGGGACATCAATCAGCATGATTGCCTCCGTTGTAGCTTTTTTTTTTTTACAAAGATATCAACAGCAGTATAACTTTTTTAAATGGCATCCTGTATTTTTTGTTAGAAATTCATTTCCTCTCCTAAAGACCTATTCAAAAATGTATCACAGTGTACCATTCACTGGAACACAACGTTATTAATTACGTAACACAACATTGACTTCGAGCCCGGGATCACAAACTCGTCCACTTCCTGGAGTTGTCAGAAAACGAATGAAAACCAAGTAAAAACATAACACAAAATTGGGTTTGACTCTTCTGTACCATTGCCCAGGAGTAGAACATTCAAAGATGTTGAAAGTGGTGATACTGGACACGGATACACTGGTGCACTCGTTGAATGAAAGAATTATTTACTGCTTCCAGTGCTGCCTGCTGGAGAGAATTACAAGCAAGCACGATACGTTCCCCCATGTCCTCTGGAGTTGTTGGAATATCGCGATAGACAACGTCTTTAATGCATCACCAAAAAAAAAAAAAAAAAAAAAATCAAGAGGATTTAAATCAGGAGACCCAACAGGCCAAGTAACTGTTCCTCCTCGACAAATCCATCTGGCAGGATACCTTCGGTTCAGAACACGGCGTGCACGCAAGGCATTATGTGCTGGACATCCATCGTGTTGATACCACAGAAGCATTCTGGTTCATAGCGGCACTTCATCCAGAAGAGGAGAAAGAATTCATCTGAGGAAGTTGGCATACGCTGTGCCGTTTAGACTACCATTGAAGAAATAAGGGCCAATAATTGTAGTACCAAGTATCTCACACCAGACGTTAACTCTCCATTGACGATGATCTTCCACCTGTCTAAGCCATCATGGGTTGTTGCTGGACCAATAATGCATGTTCCTTGTATTTACCTGTCCGTTGTTTGAGAAGGAACATTCATTGGTAAATAGAACTTTGGAGAAGAAGTTCGGGATGGAGAGCATTTGCTGCTGTGCACACTGACAGAACTGTACACGATTCGGGAAATCATTCAGATGCAATTCTTGATGTAGGTGTACATTGTAAGGATGGAACCAGTGACGTGTAAGAATACGATGTACACTGGTTTTAGGACTGCCAGTTTCGTGTTCAAGCTGTCATGTGCTCACATGTGGATTCATAACAACGGAAGCGAGAACAGTAACTTCGGCAGCTTTGTCTGTGCGAGTGCTGCGACGATTGCGTTGTCATGGGTTGAAACTTCTCGTTTCCTGAAGCAGCGGAACAAGACGAGAAAACATCCGTTGGGAAGGTGGGGTCTTTTCAGGATATCGCTCTCTGTACAGCTCCGCTGCCTGCGTAGCATTTCGCCTACCTTCAACAACAACAATAAAGGACACATTATGTCGATGCAGTTTGTAGGAAGGACAGCCTTTACTGTATGCCTATTCTACACAACAGTATTTAAAGGACTAAAGTACTGCTCTAAATGTACCCGTAATTAAGAAAACAGTTTGCAATTACTGTTCTGCCAACTTACATTCCCAAATAGCCGAGCAGCAGTTCTTCCTTCTCTTCGTTGGCGTACATTCTACTCACACGATTCTTCAACTGGCGATGGTTGACGGAATGACGGGTTTGCATTCTACTTATGTTTACATTTGTCCTCTGTCAACGTCAGTACGTGGATGTACTCCATTACTCCGAGTACCTGCACTATTCACTGGGAGCGCCAACGTCAGTGTTGTGTTATGTAATTAATAATGTTGTGTTTCAGTGAATGGTGAACTGTGATACATTTTTGAATAGATCCTTAGGAGAGGAAATAAATCACCGAATAAAAAATACAGGTTGCCATTCAAAAAAGTCATATCGCTGTTCATACCTTTGTAAAAAACAAAGCTACAACGAAGGCAATCATGCTGATTGATATCCCCCTGACGGCTAAAGGACATTTGCTTGAAACAGTTAGTAATCTGCATTTGGACAAACAGTTATTTAGGATGGTCAAGATTAAAAATAGGGTGAGTCAGGACGATAGGTACATGCTTTGAAGTAGCATATTGAGATAGCAAGTTGAGACGAATAGTGTGATACGGAACACATGTGGTCTATCAAATCGGGAAACTACCTCAAATTGGCCAACAAAATCTATGTAAATGAAATGTCGTGTGGCTAGGGCCTCCCGTCGGGTAGACCGTTCGCCTGGTGCAGGTCTTTCGATTTGATGCCACTTCGGCGACTTGCGCGTCGATGGGGATGAAATGATGATGATTAGGACAACACAACACCCAGTCCCTGAGCAGAGAAAATCTCCTAGCCAGCCGGGAATCGAACCCGGGCCCTTAGGATTGACAGTCTGTCGCGCTGACCACTCAGCTATGTAAGCTATAGCGCATGCGCGTCGAGCGAGTTTTTCAACGATCTAGCGCGCTCTTTGCACAAACCATTAGTTCTAGGGAAAAAACGTAAATTTAACAGTGGATTCCATCAAAATCGTCTAGATGTTGCAGTCTGGAAACAGGGATTCCACAGAGCACATTGAACCGAATTCTATCTAAGGATTGGCTCTGAGCACTATGGGACTTAACAACTATGGTCATAAGTCCCCTAGAACTTAGAACTACTTAAACCTAACTAACCTAAGGACATAACACACATCCATGCCCGAGGCAGGATTCGAACCTGCGACGGTAGCAGTCGCGCGGTTCCGGACTGAGCGCCTAGAACCGCCAGACCACCGCGGCCGGCTCTATCTAAGGACCTCGGCATGCGAGCATCTCACCTAGAAATAGTTGAAGTTTGATTGCTCGGAAGAAACAGGTGAGAGTAGAACGCCGTGAGAGTCTGGCAGAAAAGTCACGGATGCAGTCAGGCGTTATAGGCAAATGATTTTCAGTGAAGAAGCTACCTTTCATACCAGTGGTCATGTTAATCGTCACAACACAATTTTCTGGGACATTAAAAATCCACGTATCGGTCGTGAGCATGAATATGCATCCCCGAAGATAAATGTGTGACGTGTCGTGACCGCTACTGGTCTACTTCGTCCAATTTCCTGTACAACCCCAGCGGTGAATGTACGTGATTACCTGCAAATGCTGAAAAAGTTTGCCATTGGTAACGTGCCCCTCAACGTATACGAGAACTGCAGTTCCAACATGATAGCGCACCGTCCCATTTTGCTGGCTCCATTTGTGCTTATCTTGATCAAACGCACCCAAGCCGATGGATTAGTCGCGACGGACTGTTGATATGGCCTCCCCAATCTCAGGATCACACTTCGTTTCCTCGTTATAGGGTGTGATAAAGACACGGATCTCAACGACAGAATCAGGGATGAGATATACAACATTTCTCCAGAAATGTGTGTTCTGGCACTGGATTGTACTTTTGAACGTTGGTTTCAGTGCATTACTCGTGCTGGTGATCGGGTTGAGACTTTGTGTAACGAAAACTCTGAGCAAATGCTTTGTTCCAAACAGTGTTCACATAATTTTGATACACTACGTAGAATGAAAATCAATAGAGGCTGTTACAACGTGACAGACACTGCTTGTTTGCAGCAAGACCAATGTCCAAACGGACAGTGCGAGTTCTGGAGCACTATAGGCTGTCAGCTCGACAACCTTTGTCGTGGCTTCAGTTAACACGGTGTAACCTCCCCCTCACTTATCGACCATAATGACAGTGAAAAATTAAACCGCGTGTACCTAATGGAAATTTGGGAAAAGCAATCGTCACCGAAGTCAATCTGTCGGTAAAGAGGGAGGAAAGGGTTACATCTAAATGAAAGGAAAAATGCAAATGAAACTGGTGGAAATTAATTTTGAAAGGGGGTAAAGTTAATAAAGAAAGTAAATGTGCGGCCGTTACGTTAACTAGCGGTAATTAGATATTTGCGATTTGGGGGACATTACGGTCGCCAGTCCTAAGGACAATTACTATAGTAACTGAAAAAGAAAGGTTAGTACACATATAACTAGCACTTGAAGAGTGGCAACTGAAGGTTGACACGCGTAGTGTGAAAACTGAAAGTTTGTCAGAAGTAATAAATTTCGCTACACTCTGACTTAATTTAGCAAAAGAATTAATAAAACCGGAAAATCGAAAGTTAATTTAGTGACTGAAGTTAATAGTGAGCTTTCTTTACGAAGCATATCGAAATTCAGTAAAATACTGTTAGTCTTGGACTACCTCAACAATCATTTCAAAAGCTACTTGAATCTACGCAATTTAGAAATAAGAGATTTAACTTTGAACTTGAATTAAATGATACTGAACAATTAACAATAGTAATATTTAGTACGTACCAAGCTGAGCTGCAGTCACAGGTAAGCTAAAATATGGTAACAAAACTCGCACTCTTAATTTGTGCTTGTGTAATCTAAATATTGTAGCCAGCTAAGAATACCTTAACTGAACTTTGAAATTAAAGCAGTGAAATCGAATGCTTTTACTTTAATGCTGGCGTTTGAATTTCAACGACACTCGAGTTCATTCCGGAAAAGGAAGGGACCCTGCTTGGTAACAATTGGGACAATGAGCAACAATTGTTCATGCTAAGTTGCTGTAATTATAGTTACGAAAATGGAACAGTTTGAAAAGCTGAGGTCTGCCATACAGTTCTAAAACTTTACGTGCTTCCAGTCTTCATTGTTGGTTGATTGAAGGTTTGAAGCCGTCGATCGAGGAGGTGGCGACAGCCACTCATTGTCGGCCGTCGCTGTTGCAGAAGCTGGATGCTGGCATGCCTTCTTCTCGACACGGTCACCAGGCGAAACGGGCTCTTGATGTGCGCCAGCTAATGCTTCCCGTCCGCGACACCGTGTCAGAAACTATCATAGCAAGTCGAGCGCAATTACATGCTGGCCAACCCCGAAAGCGCGGCAACTCGCGGGAGCGTCAAACAACACACCTGCTCCTCTGCACCACCCTAGCCGGACTCTTTCTGCTCAGCCCGCGCTCCACGCGGCAGAGTTAACACTACCAAAGATCCTAAACACTTTCGTTCTCCACACGACCTATCGATGTATTCATTCGATAGTATAGTTTTCCCTAGGCCAGACCCAGGGTATAAATACAAATAATATTCACAAAACAAACCAATTATACATCGACATAAATGCATATATATACACATAGTAAAACAATTACAATATACAAAGACACAGAAATGTTATATCTTCAGGTAACAAAATAAGGAAAAATATTTGCAGTGCAATAGATGGAAATAGGAGGATATGCATTTCCGGCGTTACAACGGCACGAGAGAGCGGCGCGGCGTGCCCAACGCCGACTCTGTACACGTGACTGGCACGACAGCGTCTCTCCAGTCGACGTCCGGTTCTCCGTACAGCAACACACACCGCGACGTAAGAATTCGTTTGAGGGGGCTCCGAGGAGAACGAACGTTGCCAGCATTTGTCATCGTCATACAGACCTGACCTGGGGTGATACCGGGGTACATAACACGTTCATCTGAGGTATACTTGATAGCAGGGCACCACGTTATACATTTCGGTGAAAGAGGATTTTAACTTTCTTTCTCTTTTTTATTTTTATTTTATTTTTATTTATTTAGTTATTTTTGAGTCATCAGTCCTATGACTGGTTTAATAAGGCTCGCCACGATTTCCTCTCTTCTGCCAACCTCTTCATCTCATAACAGCATTTACAACCTACATTCTCAATTATTTGCTGGATGTATTCCAATCTCTGTCTTCCTCTACAGTTTTTATCCTCTACAGTTCCCTCTACAACCAAGGAAGTTATTCCCTGTTATCTTAACACATCTCCTATCATCTTACCACTTCTTCTTGTCAGTGTTTAACGTACAATTCTTTCCGATTCTCCGGACACTCTTCTCAAAGAAATGGTTCAAATGGCTCTGAGCATTATGCGACTTAACTTCTGAGGACAGCAGTCGCCTAGAACTTAGAACTAATTAAACCTAACTAACCTAAGGACATCACACACATCCATGCCCGAGGCAGGATTCGAACCTGCGACCGTAGCGGTAGCTCGGTTCCAGACTGTAGCGCCCAGAACCGCACGGCCACTCCGGCCGGCACACTCTTCTCATACCTTCTCTTATCATTCCACTTAATTTCCAACATTCTTCTGTAGCACCACATCTCAAACGCTTCGATTCGTTTCTGTTCCGGTTTTCCCACAGTCCATGCACTGCCATACAATGCTGTACTCCAAACGTACATTCTCATAAATTTCTTCCTCACGTTAAGTCCTATACTCGAAACTAGTAGGCTTCTCTCCGCCAGGAATGCCCGTTTTGCCAGCACTAGTCTGCTTTCTATGTCCTCCTTGCTCCGTCCGTCATGGGTTATTTTGCTGCCTACGTGGCAGAATTCCTTAACTGCATCCACTTCATGATCACCAATCCCGATGTTAAGTTTCTCGCTGTTGTCATTTCTGTTACTCCTCATTACTGTTGTCTTTTTTCGATTTACACTCAATCCATATTTTGTATTCGTTAGACTGTTCACTCCACTCAGCAGATCCTGTAATTCTTCCTGTATATTCATTGAGAATAGCAATTTCATCAGCGAATCTTATGATTGATATCCTTTCGCCTTGAATTTTGATATCCTTTATTTCGTTTCTGTCACTGCTTCTTCGATGTAGAGATTGGGGTGAGAGACTGAATACCTGTCTTACACCCTTTTTAATCCGAGCACTTCGTTCATTGTCTTCAAATATTATTGTTCCCTCTACATTATATATCAGTCTTTCTCTATAAATCACCCCTATTTTCCCAGAATTTCGAACATTTTGCACCATTCCACATTGTCGAACGCTTTCCAGATGTCCACAAACTCTATGAACGTATCTTGATTTTTCTTTAGTCTTGCTTCCATTATCAATCTCAATGTCAGAATTGCCTCTCTTGTGCCTTTACCGTTTTCAAAAATCAAAGAGATCGTCATCAAACACATCTTCAATTTTCTTCTGCATTCTTGTGTATATTATTCTTGTTAGTAACTTGGATGCATCAGCTGTTAAGCTGAGCATGATATTTTTTTCGAAAGTCTGATGGTATATCGCCGCACTCATACATTATACACAGCTATGTCTGATACTTCCGCATTTCTTGCACATTCGTCATAATTTGTACTGTTGTTACTTTCTGTCAATTCTGCGCACACGCCCCTCACTGTTGCCTCTTCGGCTTAGCTCCCTCCCTTTCGTCCCTCAGTGAGAGCCGCCCCATTCCAGCTGTCGTGCTGGCGTCACCACCTACCTGTCACGCTCTGATCACTTCAACACCACGAAAATGTTCACGACAGCAAAACACATATTTTTCACGTGTTAGTCTGAGGTGCAGAAGACTATTTTGAATGGTTCCTTTTTCTGAGATACTTTTGTAACAACAAAATATTTGCCGCCTAAGAAGTCTTCTTGAATAATAGAGTGAAATACACTCCTGGAAATTGAAATAAGAACACCATGAATTCATTGTCCCAGGAAGGGGAAACTTTATTGACACATTCCTGGGGTCAGATACATCACATGATCACACTGACAGAACCACAGGCACATAGACACAGGCAACAGAGCATGCACAATGTCGGCACTAGTACAGTGTATATCCACCTTTCGCAGCAATGCAGGCTGCTATTCTCCCATGGAGACGATCGTAGAGATGCTGGATGTAGTCCTGTGGAACAGCTTGCCATGCCATTTCCACCTGGCGCCTCAGTTGGACCAGCGTTCGTGCTGGACGTGCAGACCGCGTGAGACGACGCTTCATCCAGTCCCAAACATGCTCAATGGGGGACAGATCCGGAGATCTTGCTGGCCAGGGTAGTTGACTTACACCTTCTAGAGCACGTTGGGTGGCACGGGATACATGCGGACGTGCATTGTCCTGTTGGAACAGCAAGTTCCCTTGCCGGTCTAGGAATGGTAGAACGATGGGTTCGATGACGGTTTGGATGTACCGTGCACTATTCAGTGTCCCCTCGACGATCACCAGTGGTGTACGGCCAGTGTAGGAGATCGCTCCCCACACCATGATGCCGGGTGTTGGCCCTGTGTGCCTCGGTCGTATGCAGTCCTGATTGTGGCGCTCACCTGCACGGCGCCAAACACGCATACGACCATCATTGGCACCAAGGCAGAAGCGACTCTCATCGCTGAAGACGACACGTCTCCATTCGTCCCTCCATTCACGCCTGTCGCGACACCACTGGAGGCGGGCTGCACGATGTTGGGGCGTGAGCGGAAGACGGCCTAACGGTGTGCGGGACCGTAGCCCAGCTTCATGGAGACGGTTGCCAATGGTCCTCGCCGATACCCCAGGAGCAACAGTGTCCCTAATTTGCTGGGAAGTGGCGGTGCTGTCCCCTACGGCACTGCGTAGGATCCTACGGTCTTGGCGTGCATCCGTGCGTCGCTGCGGTCCGGTCCCAGGTCGACGGGCACGTGCACCTTCCGCCGACCACTGGCGACAACATCGATGTACTGTGGAAACCTCACGCCCCACGTGTTGAGCAATTCGGCGGTACGTCCACCCGGCCTCCCGCATGCCCACTATACGCCCTCGCTCAAAGTCCGTCAACTGCACATACGGTTCACGTCCACGCTGTCGCGGCATGCTACCAGTGTTAAAGACTGCGATGGAGCTCCGTATGCCACGGCAAACTGGCTGACACTGACGGCGGCGGTGCACAAATGCTGCGCAGCTAGCGCCATTCGACGGCCAACACCGCGGTTCCTGGTGTGTTCGCTGTGCCGTGCGTGTGATCATTGCTTGTACAGCCCTCTCGCAGTGTCCGGAGCAAGTATGGTGGGTCTGACACACCGGTGTCAATGTGTTCTTTCTTCCATTTCCAGGAGTGTATCTACTAAAACAGAGGACAGAAATAACACAAGTAATTACAGGGAACTCAGTCTTTTGCACGCTTCTTTTAAGGTCTACACCAAAATAATTAATGAAAGGCTTCGAAACAACTCTTAGTTTATCAGAACAAGTTCGTTTCCACGTACCAACGATGTTTTCACACTGAAACTAATTAAAAAAAGTCGAGAATTTAATTTAGGAGCACGTGTGGCATTTATCGACTATGAAAAAAGCTTCGTCAGAAGCTGAAGAGAATGACAATCATCAAAACGTCGCGGAATTTCAACGCAGCCACCTTGATGGAAGACACAGAAATTTCATCAGTATGGAAAAGCATTTGACCGCATCCACAGATAAAAGCTGTGGTCACCGCCGGAGAGAAAAGGTTTCTCCACTTGCCTGATAAAAGTATGCCAAGTTTTATACAAAAACACGAAAATAAGAACAGATACTGGCAAAGAGTTGACACCAGAAATAGAGATAAGCCAGAGAGCAAGGCAACGCTATAGTATGTCATCTATACTCTTGAACATCTACATCAACAACCCGATCAGGCAATGTATGGAGGGCAGAATATGGAGTTTAAGACCTGGGACAGGAAAATTTCTAAAGACAGTATCTTTTCGCGACGACCAGGTGTTAATGCAGAACA
Source organism: Schistocerca americana (assembly GCF_021461395.2). Taxonomy (NCBI): domain Eukaryota; kingdom Metazoa; phylum Arthropoda; class Insecta; order Orthoptera; family Acrididae; genus Schistocerca; species Schistocerca americana. The sequence goes on along the minus strand of NC_060119.1, from coordinate 1,249,221,129 downwards.
TGTTCTCTGCAATCACCTGTCAGTTGCCATTATCCTTCGTAGCAGAAATAAGAGGGTTATTACCATCTCACTATGAAAATTACACAACTGGCCATTAAAACTGCTACACCACGAAGATGACGTGCTACAGACGCGAAATTTAACTGACAGGAAGATGCTGTGATATGCAAATGAAGCTTTTCAGAGCATTCACACAAAGTTGGCGCCGGTGGCGACACCTACAACGTGCTTACATGAGGAAAGTTTCCAACCGATTTCTCATACACAAACAGCAGTTGACCGGCGTTGCCTGGTGAAACGTCGTTGTAATGCCTCGTGTAAGGAAGAGAAATGCGTACCATCACGTTTCCGACTTTGATAAAGGTCGGATTGTAGCCTATCGCGATTGCGGTTTATCGTATCGCGACATTGCTCCTCGCGTTGGTGGAGTTACAATGACTGTTAGCAGAATATGGAATCGGTGGGTTCAGGAGGGTAATACGGAACGCTGTGCTGGATCCAAACGGCCTCGGATCACTAGCAGTCGAGATGACAGGCATCTTATCCGCACGGCTGTAACTGATCGTGCAGCCACGTCTCGATCCCTGAGTCAACAGATGGGGACATTTGCGAGACAACAACCATCTGCACGAACAGTGGTGTACTCAAGGACGAACCTGGGTGCACGAATGGCGAAACGTCATTTTTCGGATGAATCCAGGTTCTGTTTACAGCATCATGATGGTCGTATCCGTGTTTGGCGACATCGCGGTGAACGCACATTGGAAGCGTGTATTCGTCATCGCCATACTGGCGTATCACCCGGCGTGGTGGTATGGATTGCCATTGGTTACACGTCTCGGTCACCTCTTGTTCACATTGACGGCACTTTGAACAGTGGACGTTACATCTCAGATGTGTTACGACCCGTGGCTCTACCCTTCCCTGCGAAACCCTACATTTCAGCAGGGTAACGCATGACCGCATGTTGTAGGTCCTGTACGGGTCTTTCTGGATACAGAAAATGTTCGACTGCTGCCCTGGGCAGCTCATTCTCCAGATCTCTCACCAATTGAAAACGTCTGGTCAATGGTGGCCGAGCAACTGGCTCGTCACAATACGCCAGTCACTACTCTTGATGAACTGTGGCATCGTGTTGAAGTTGCATGGGCAGTTGTACCTGTACACGCCATCCAAGCTCTGTTTGACTCAATGCCCAGGCGTATCAAGGCCGTTATTACGGCCAGAGGTGGTTGTTCTTGGTACTGGTTTCTCAGGATCTATGCACCCAAATTGCGTGAAAATATACTCATAGGTCAGTTCTGGTACAATATATTTGTCCAATGAATACCCGTTTATGATCTGCATTTCTTCTTGGTGTAGCAATTTTAATGCCGAGTAGTGTATAAAGTCTTCACCCGTGCCCCTCCTTATCGATTCGTGAGTTACTGGTAGGGCTGGATTGTGGGGGTCAGTAGCCGTGCGACGGTAGGAGCAGCTGACGGGGAACCGGCACGCAACAAGTGCGTGTGGTGCGTAGGGGGTGGCACGCTTGGGGGAGATCGGATCAGCTTGGCGGGTTTGGTCACAGCCGCACTGCAACAAGTGGCTGGCGCCCCGGCTGTCTGCCAAGTACCCCAGTGCCCCAGTCCCGCAGCCTACTCCCGAGCCGCAAATGCGCCGCGGAGAAAAGTGAGTGACGCGGAAAGGGAAGACGTCGAGACGTCACACATTAGTCAGCACGTCTCCGATCGGAAGAGTGGACACGGCGCTGTGGGGCGCAGTCAGTGGAGGGTACGCGGCCACGTAAGCCCGTTTTACACGATTAGCTTTCTAGTTAAAGTCGACTGTTCGTGGAGGGAAGAGCATGTGAATCCACTTCAAAAAAATCATCATTCCGTTTTTCATCTTAAATCGATGTTTAGAATTTCTTGAGAAAATTACTAGTTAAAAGAACTAAATTGGACATCACGAAATTGTTTGAAAATCAAAGATCTCTCGGTGTACGTCCATTTCCATGTTTCCGTTGCTTCCACTTGTCAGTGCTGTCAATAGGCTTCTGTTCGAGAAACGTATACTACACATCTACTTTTCAAGTTGCTAGCCCTGCTAAAAGATATGCTTTGCGATGTTCTACATCTTTCTACATCTACATTTATACTCCGCAAGCCACCCAACGGTGTGTGGCGGAGGGCACTTTACGTGCCACTGTCATTACCTCCCTTTCACGTTCCAGTCGCGTATGGTTTGCGGGAAGAACGACTGCCGGAAAGCCTCCGTGCACGCTCGAATCTCTCTAATTTTGCATTCGTGATTTCCTCGGGAGGTATAAGTAGGGGGAACCACTATATTCGATACCTCATCCAGAAACGCACCCTCTCGAAACCTAGACAGCAAGCAAGCTACACCGCGATGCAGAGCGCCTCTCTTGCAGAGTCTGCCACTTGAGTTTGCTAAACATCTCCATAACGCTATCACGCTTACCAAATAACCCTGTGACGAAATGCGCCGCTCTTCTTTGGATCTTCTCTATCTCCTCTGTCAACCCGACCTGGTACGAACCCCACACTGCTGAGCAATACTAGAGTATAGGCCGAACTAATGTTTTGTAAGCCACCTCCGTTGTTGATGGACTACATTTTCTAAGGACTCTCCCAATGAATCTCAACCTGGTACCCGCCTTACCAACAATTAATTTTATATGATCATTCCACTTTAAATCGTTCCGTACGCATACTCCCAGATATTTTACAGAAGTAACTGCTACCAGTGTTTGTTCCGCTATCATATAATCATACATTAAAGGATCCTTCTTTCTATGTATTCGCAATACATTACATTTGTCTACGTTAAGGGTCAGTTGCAACTCCCTGCACCAAGTGCCTATCCGCTGCAGATCTTCCTGCATTTCGCTACAATTTTCTAATGCTGCAACTTCTCTGTATACTACAGCATCATCCTCGAAAAGCCGCATGGAACTTCCGACACTATCTACATTTATATATATTGTGAAAATCAATGGTCCCATAACAATCCCCTGTGGCACGCTAGAGGTTACTTTAACGTCTGTAGACGTCTCTCCATTGAGAACAACATGCTGTGTTCTGTTTGCTAAAAACTCTTCAATCCAGCCACACAGCTTGTCTGATATTCCGTAGGCTCTTACTTTGTTTATCAGGCGACAGTACGGAACTGTATCGAGCGCCTTCCGGAAGTCAAGGAAAATGGCATCTACCTGGGAGCCTGTATCTAATATTTTCTGGGTCTCATGAACAAATAAAGCGAGTTGGGTCTCACACGATCGCTATTTCTGGAATCCATGTTGAATCCTACAGAGTAGATTCTGGGTTTCCAGAAACGACATGATACTCGAGCAAAAAACATGTTCTAAAATTCTACGACAGATCGATGTCAGAGATATAGGCCTATAGTTTTGCCCATCTGCTCGACCCTTCTTGAAAACTGGAACTACCTGTGCTCTTTTCCAATCGTTTGGAACCATCCGTTCCTCTAGAGACTTGCGGTACACGGCTGTTAGAAAGGGGGCAAGTTCTTTCGCGTACTCTGTGTAGAATCGAGTTGGTGTCCCGTCAGGTCCAGTGGACTTTCCTCTGTAGAGTGATTTGAGTTGCTTTTCTATTCCTTGGACACTTATTTCGATGTCATCCATTTTTTTCGTTCGTGCCACTTATTTCGATGTCATCCATTTTTTGTTCGTGCGAGGATTTAGAAAAGGAACTGCAGTACGGTCTTCCTCTGTGAAACAGCTTTGGAAAAAGGTGTTTGGTATTTCAGCTTTACGCGTATCATCCTCTGTTTCAATGCCATTATCATCCCAGAGTGTCTGGATATGCTGTTTCGAGCCACATACTGATTTAACGTAAGACCAGAAATTCCTAGTATGTTCCTGTCTTTTCCTTGTATGCGTTTCGCTTTTGAGTGTTGCTTCCCTAACAAACTTTTCTGTAGTTGGAGTTGTTGTAATTTTGTAATTTTCGAAAGTTATTATGCCTGTAATTTCATTTAATGATGGGCTGTGAGGAGATGTGAAGTTCTAGAGTTGTAAGCAATATATTCTGGAGTTAGTAAGAGACAATCACTGTTGGTAAATGACTCCATGAGAGTGGCCGAAGCTGAAAAGTGGATCCTTCAGGCAACTAAAGACCCCAGAATAATGAGGAGAAACAGGAAGGGGAAGAGAGAAGACGATAAATATGTAAACCAAGAAGATTATGCAGCTAGAATGTATTGGGAACAACAGAGGTGAGTAATAGATTAAATATAAGTTTGAACTGAATTTCGCGAGAGTTAAATTTTCTGACTTGTTTATTTTATGCACAATAAATCTATTTGAGCTAGAAGCCTGAAATTTCATGGGATGTTCCAAGATACTATTTGGAGGAAAGTAGACTACAGGCACCATACTATCAACAGGAAGGAAAATAATACTGGCTGATTACAAAAAAGGAATCTTAATTTAGATTACCAGATGTCAAATTTGTAGAACATAAACTTGTGCTTGAAATGACATGTTGTAGTCGACTTTTTAGATAGACGTGTTTTATGCATTACTTAAAGTTTCAAGCAGCTAAGTAAGATAAACAGAGCATAGATTCCGATTATGAACAGGGAAATATAAATGAAATTTACTGAACTTCACAAATAATTATAATGAAGTCTGTTTCTTTTACCAAGAGACTGTACATCCCTGACCGCATCCTTGTGAAACACCTTGGCATAAAATACCAAATACAATACTGTATGCACAGTCTTTAGTATCTGCAGACTCTGGAACATTTTTCCTAATAAAAGACTGTTTTCAGTAAGAGGAAAATAGACACAAATTCTTCACAAGTGCACAAGTGATACGTACTAGCTGCTATATTAAAAAAATAATCTGGAAATGAATGCACAAATGACCTAATTAATCAGAGGTGCTGCTGGCTGCTGCAGGGTTGCGTAAACAAGAACACAATTTGTTTACTTGTTTGTTGTGGTCTTCACGCGAAACCTGTGTTGGTACAGCGTTCCGTTGTAATCTATTCTATGTAAGCTTCCTCATCTCTGCCTAATTACTGCATTCTACATCCAATCGAATCTGCTTACCGTTGTCTCTATAATTTTGCTTCCATTACCAAACTGATGGTTCCTCGATGCCTTAGAATATGTCGTGTCAACCAACCGCATATTTTACACAAGTTGTGCTATAATTTGCTCTGTCTTCTCAGTTCGATTCAGTACCTCTTCATTAGTTAAAATAGCCACTTATTTAATATTCACCATTAACACCATATTTCGAAAGCATTCATTGTATTCTTGACAGAACTGTTTATCGCCCACATTTCAATTACAGACAAGTCTGCACTCCACACTTCAACTTCACAAAATAGTTCCTAACTTTTAAATTTATAATCGCTGTCAACAAATCTTCTTTTTCATGTATGCTTTTCTTGCTATTACCAGTCTACATTTCATATCTTCTCTACTTCTGTCTTCTCAACTACTGCTTCCCTTTCAAGTTCTTGAAGATTTACAGCTACAGTCTGGTTTCTGTACAAGCTGTAAATAGGCGTTTATTTGGTAGTAAATATGCAACTAGTCGCTTTTTTCGATTTATGCAACCATGAACGCGTTTTCGAGCCACTGCACGCTCATCTTCAGATTGAGGTGTTACAGAAACATTATGTTGTGGACCAGGTGCAGCTAGACGCAGTGCTGGTGTCGGGTGCACTGCCTCGTGGTATTCGCATCAGAGTGCTTCTTCTAACGTGCATTATTACGCTATGTACACAAATAAACACAGTATGTAGCTACACTTGGTTTTACACTGGCTCGCAGGATGTGAACATTCGAATGTTACTATACACTCTCAGAAGCTGTGCAGATATTTCAGTCGAGATTCTCAAGATCTCTTAATCTACAAATGCCATTAACGTAGGTTTGCCTTTCTTCTGTCCGTCTACAAAGATAGGCTGTAGCGTCAGTATTGCGTCACATGTTCACACCTTTCACAGAATTATAACATTGTGCTCAGTTTAGTTTGTGTAGACTCTTTCACAGCCTACACATACTCCCTCCACCTTCTAGCATTCCATTCTCTGCTTAGTTCTGGCTTGCCATCTGAGCTGTTGATATTCGTACAGTTGCTTTTCTCTGGTCCAAAGATTTTTTTTTTATTTGATTTTCCTACATGCAGCAACTATCTTTCCCAAGTGCAACTGCAAAGCGTTTGTTGATTTCTGCCAGTGAAATTTTTTGGACATCTGTATTTCCTTTTGCCTACTTGATTTACTTCTTTTTTATATTTTCTCCTGTTGTCGATTCAAGTCAATATATCGTGTGTTATGCAAGGCTTTCTACGGTACCTTTTTTCATTTTTATCTTCTGCTGCTCGCGTTAGCTGTTCTCTGAAAGGTACCCATTCGTCTCCTAGTGTATTCCTTCCTCTATTTTAATTAATCGTTGCCTAATGTTCCCTTTAAGATTATCGACAAGCGATGGGTCTTAAGTTATTTAAGGTTTCATCTCTTAATTCGCTACATTTACGGTCTCTTTCGTTGTAATCTGCAATAAATTATCCCGAGTCTGCATCTACACCTGGAAATATCTTAGAATTTAAAATCTTGTTTCGAAAAGTCTGCTGTTTTCCGCGTACACGACTTTCTTTCACGATTCTTGAACAAAATGTTAGCGACGATTGAAGTACGCTCTGCGCAAAATTTTATCAGACGGCTCCCCCTTTCATTCCTTCCCCCTAGCCCACCTTCTCCTAATATTTCACCTTCCTATCCCCGCTACCGAATTCCAGTCTTTCATTACACTTCGAATATTTGTCTGCTGTAACAATCTGAATAATTTACTTTATTTTATCATTTTTCTAAACTGTTTATCATCTGTGGTGTTGGTGGACATGTAAACTTGTACCTCTATGGTGGGTGGGTGTTGGTTTTGTGACTATCTTTGCTATGATAATGTCAATGGCAGCTTAGAGAGAAGTTGAGTATTGTGAAACTATTTCATTGGTTGTGTCACTAATAAACACTCGCGAAGTGGTTGAAATATGTGATCTTAATAGAGAAATAACTGAGGATCAACTGACAGACATATTCAGTAATAAATAAATACCTATCATATTAACTGTAATCTACTATCATTACAGTAACTCAATGTAGGTACTGCATATTGCAATATTAAAAACTGTTATTAGAGTCACGAGAAATTGTTATGCTGGAATGATCACTTTTGTAAATGTTGTCGACTACACTAGGGAACAATCATGAACAGTTATTCATTGAAAGTGTCTGAGCTTGACGTCAGGAGCTACGAGAATTTTCGGCGAAGCGCTCTAGTGAACACACCCGCTACTATGAAATATTTATCATCCGATTGTAAGAAAATATCCCGTGCAGAAAAAAAGTTATACTGTTTTCCGTCTTGGAGTCTGATATCCTCGCTCGATAAAGGGTTGCATTTTTTTCGTTATTCGTCGTTGTTACTGTGCTGCACGAAATCAAGTAAGAGACTGCACGGAATTTTAAAGAAATTCCAGAGATGAAAGCGCATTGGGTAGACCTTGAATTTGGTTCGTTTTAGATCTCACATTAAAGCAGATGAAATGTAGGCCACATATCGAAATTATATTAAAAAATGAGAGAAGAGCAATATGTATTTTCGTTCTCGAGATATTGGTCGATATGTCAGCTAGAAGGAAGATATCGGACAACACAGGAGTCTTTATTAATGAACTCCGCCGTTATCCGTGGCTCTACGACCATTAGCCGCCCAGATTATAAGGATCTACAGCGGGAAAATGATGGCTGGAGGACATTCTCCTACACTGCTGGAATGAGAGGTGTGTACTTCATACGTTGCTACAATGCTATCCATTATTATAAAATTCCGCCACCGTAGATGCTTAATCTTACTCACGGTCAATTAAATGGAAAATATTTCTGGCCGTCAAATTAGTTTAGCGTAGTATGTGCTTAAGAATTCGTACTTACGCACAAATACACAAAAAAGGAGTAGTCGTAAAAGTTAATTGTTACGAAATTGTGGCGTTGTTACTGCTTATTGATGTTAAGGTACGACTCAGCAAACAATAATATTCAAATTATTATCTGCCATAAACCTTAAAGCTTGAACTATATTACTTTTGTCGCAAAGTAGTGAAAACGAAAAATGTTTTTGTGCCTCGATAGTAAAACTGTCTTCGTAATTTATGCAGTTAGGGGCTGCTTAGTAAGATACATGTTAATGCAATATACACTCCTGGAAATGGAAAAAAGAACACATTCACACCGGTGTGTCAGACCCACCATACTTGCTCCGGACACTGCGAGAGGGCTGTACAAGCAATGATCACACGCACGGCACAGCGGACGCACCAGGAACCGCGGTGTTGGCCGTCGAATGGCGCTAGCTGCGCAGCATTTGTGCACCGCCGCCGTCAGTGTCAGCCAGTTTGCCGTGGCATACGGAGCTCCATCGCAGTCTTTAACACTGGTAGCATGCCGCGACAGCGTGGACGTGAACCGTATGTGCAGTTGACGGACTTTGAGCGAAGGCGTATAGTGGGCATGCGGGAGGCCGGGTGGACGTACCGCCGAATTGCTCAACACGTGGGGCGTGAGGTCTCCACAGTACATCGATGTTGTCGCCAGTGGTCGGCGGAAGGTGCACGTGCCCGTCGACCTGGGACCGGACCGCAGCGAACCACGGATGCACGCCAAGACCGTAGGATCCTACGCAGTGCCGTAGGGGACCGCACCGCCACTTCCCAGCAAATTAGGGACACTGTTGCTCCTGGGGTATCGGCGAGGACCATTGGCAACCGTCTCCATGAAGCTGGGCTACGGTCCCGCACACCGTTAGGCCGTCTTCCGCTCACGCCCCAACATCGTGCAGCCCGCCTCCAGTGGTGTCGCGACAGGCGTGAATGGAGGGACGAATGGAGACGTGTCGTCTTCAGCGATGAGAGTCGCTTCTGCCTTGGTGCCAATGATGGTCGTATGCGTGTATGGCGCCGTGCAGGTGAGCGCCACAATCAGGACTGCATACGACCGAGGCACACAGGGCCAACACCCGGCATCATGGTGTGGGGAGCGATCTCCTACACTGGCCGTACACCACTGGTGATCGTCGAGGGGACACTGAATAGTGCACGGTACATCCAAACCGTCATCGGACCCATCGTTCTACCATTCCTAGACCGGCAAGGGAACTTGCTGTTCCAACAGGACAATGCACGTCCGCATGTATCCCGTGCCACCCAACGTGCTCTAGAAGATGTAAGTCAACTACCCTGGCCAGCAAGATCTCCGGATCTGTCCCCCATTGAGCATGTTTGGGACTGGATGAAGCGTCGTCTCACGCGGTCTGCACGTCCAGCACGAACGCTGGTCCAACTGAGGCGCCAGGTGGAAATGGCATGGCAAGCCGTTCCACAGGACTACATCCAGCATCTCTACGATCGTCTCCATGGGAGAATAGCAGCCTGCATTGCTGCGAAAGGTGGATATACACTGTACTAGTGCCGACATTGTGCATGCTCTGTTGCCTGTGTCTATGTGCCTGTGGTTCTGTCAGTGTGATCATGTGATGTATCTGACCCCAGGAATGTGTCAATAAAGTTTCCCCTACCTGGGACAATGAATTCACGGTGTTCTTATTTCAATTTCCAGGAGTGTACTTTGGAACTGCCTTTTTTTAATGGAAGCTTTGAAAGTCTACTATACAGCATGTCCAAGGAGGAACTGTCAGTATTCAGGGATATGACAGGAACGATTATTCGAAACAAAAAGTCTAGTAAATATAGGCTCTAAAGTGCGTGCCCTAAGAGTTATGATCACTTGTTCAGCAGAAGATGTATGTTTCACATTAGTGAAGATGAAGTGCTCATAGCCCTTAGGGTACGCCCTTTGGAGCCCACGTTTACTAGATTGTTTTCTTTCGAGTGATCTTTCGTCATATCCCTGACTATTGACCACTCCTCCTGAGACATCCTGTACATCTTATGGACACGAGTTCTGTGAACAAATCGTTACGAAAACAGTGTTAAGTATATTTGTCAATCTGCAGCCATTTATAAGTGTGCAACCTTCATGTACCTTCTTCGACATTAATGTCGATTTTATATATTATTCCCATTTTGTACCAGCTCTGTTACGTACGCGGGGCAACTTAGTTGATCAAAAACTTGTCACTGTTTGATCACATAACTTATGCTGTCCACTAATCTCCAGTATTTCAAAGATAGCAGATAGTGCTAGTCGCTAGATCGTTGAAATTATATATTTTTTGTTAGAAAGACAATAGTTGTGGGAACAGGCTTATAGACATAAGGTAGTGCCCCGTTTGAGATAGTTTGTGAGCTTCCTTTCACACGCTCTTGACCACCTGTTACAGTGCTTCACCTGAAACGTGTTCTACTGACGAGCAAATCAGTGCTGCTCGTGTAAATATGAAATTAATAACGGCTTCATTTTCCAGTGGAGAAGAAATTCCATGTGGTCGCATATGAAGTAATAACGTCATGTAACTAATATTCGTGGATGATGAGCCATTAATGTTAGACAAGCTCATCAGGTGATATGAAAAACTTGAATGTTACAAGCAGGCTAGTTCGTTACCCGTCGGTATGTTGTGGATGCTGGATATTCTACAGAAAATCCTTTGCTAGCCTTCACTGACAAGAATGTGCGAAGATAATAGTGATATTTACTAAGCACTGCATTACTTTTTTACTGACACAGTTAAGCTAGAATGTGTGAACTTCAAGTTGGCACCGGGGTTAGAACACAAAAGAAGAAAGTTCTGCCCACTTCTTGACTCTCACATGAAGAACAGCAGTGTAGGGTTGGGGAAACAGTAACTATCTCCCTCGTTCTAAATGTCTGCTATGTATCGAGCATCTACATACATGATTATACGCGGAAATAAAACGTACCTAGTAGACACATTCATGTCACACAATGGCGTTAATGGAGAGTGTTCCGTGTCAGGACTCAAAGGACTTCTGCCTGTTCAGGAGCACTGAGATCGAAGTTAAATTTAAGAAATAGCACATACATCGTATCTCGTAGGAACAGAGTTAAAGCATATACCACTAAATTAACGAGAAATAACAATGACATAACTAAGGTTGAGGAGAGGGGGGCTCTGGAAATGAATTTTGGGAATCTTGTTTACTAATAAACATGCAAAGAATAGATATGATTCATCAGACTTTCAAAAACAAATCTTATCGCGAACATCATCGAAGTTAAAGCAGACATGTTTTATTTGCAATACTTAATACTACTGGAGCACTTACTCTGGAGCCGCGTGTTGAGTTTCTGAGGAACGTATTGATTGGTTTTAATTTGGAAAATTATCTTTCTACCGTAACCGAAGTAACTGGCAGAATAAATCACAGCAAAAGAGTCGTGTATAAAGGGTGTAAATTTTAAGTTGACAAACCAGAATAACTCGGAAAATAAGCTTCACACGAAAAAATGTGTAGAATCCAATACTGATTATTTTCGATGGGGACATCTACGGTGGGGTGGGAAGCAACTTTAAAATTTCAAATGGGAACCCACATTTTTATTGTAGAATCAGATTCTACATTAAAAACTACGTACATTTTGTCTTGAACATTTGTTTTGATTCTTGGTAGTGGGCGTTGTAATTCAAGAAAATCCATGGTCTCATTTTTGGGAGGAAAATGGTTACGGATAAATAAAAAATACTTATTTACATCGTAAATTTTGATTCGGTAAAACGGAAGCTCTCCCTTTCTCCCCATAGGGTGGGGTTTGAGAGAGAGGAATTAGAGTTTTACAAATGTTGACCCAAATATTAATTTTTTCCGCAAATTCGGATAAGTTTGGGTCAAGATGTCTAAAACTTTAATTCCTCTCTCTCAAACCCCACTCTATGGGGAGAGTTTTAGTTTTAGCGAATCCATATTTACGAAGTAAATAAGTATTTTTTATATATCCGTAACCATTCTCCATGCAAAAATGAGAACATGGATTTCCTTGAATTACAGCGCGAACTACCAAGGATCTAAACAAATGCTTAAGACAAAATGCACGTAGTTTTCTATGTAGAATCTGATTCTGCAATAAAAAATGTGGGTTCCCATTTGAAATTTTAAAGTTGCCTCCCACCCCACCACCAGGGGGCTGGGGTGGAGGGCTAATTTTAGCACCAGTAGATGTCCCCTCGAAAGTAATCAACTTTGGATTCAACACATTTTTTCGCGTGAAGCTTATTTTTCGAATTATTCTGGTTTGTCAGCTTAAAACTACGCCCTGTACGGTATACCAGGGAGACAACCTCCAAGCAAAATGTTTTCAAATTCCGCGAGAATGTTAATTGACATTTTTCCTTCCTTTCCAAACTCCTTCGCCATAAGTGTTTTTATGCACACAATGCCACATGGAAGATGTATGGCGGTTTTTAGTCAGATTTTCACCTCTTTTCTGAATAGTTGTGAATTATAGTCGCAGATGCAAAAAGTAAATGGAAGCGTTTAAGCGACAGGAATTACAAAGAAGTGCATGAGCAGCAGCATCCCTGTGGATCTGGTGCATGGCCGCAGATGAAGCAATTGGAGTTTCTGAGAGGAGTGGTACCCCATAAACCGTAAGATGAAAAAAGAAAAAGTAGCGTGTTATTTAGCATTTTACTGTAATGTCAATATGTCTACACCTGACATATCGAATAACGATTTTTATTTTCAGAACCACTGGCAACTGCTGGGCCCCTTAAGTCCACAGCATGAGTCAGAAGCCAACAACTGTGGACTGACAGTATCAGGTTAACACTAGCGTTTCAGTAATTGTCGTTATTGAGCTTGCGCTTCATAACTTGTAGGTTTTCTGGTTAAATTACAGATATCTTGGACAGCGAAGCTACCAGTCTTGGTGAGGCAGACCAGGAATCAGAAGTCCCTAAACAGTAGTGGTTCTGAAGAATCGGAATTTTTTCCCCAGGTGTGAGGAATCAAAGAAGGTGGCCTTAGCTTTCTCTAGAACAGCAGATTTGGAAAATCCAACACCTGCAGCAGTAGACAGCGGAACACTTCCAACGCCAGGTAGCGATTATAGAACGTCATCTCGAAAAAATAGTGGTACATGGCCTTCTTAAATGTTGCTTTAGAATGATCGGCACTGAACGTTAACTTAATAGCTATATACATTTTTTCTAATTTATAGATGCAGCGAACACCTCCATAAAAGATAAACATGATGAGAGGTATGTATGCTGCAAGCATTCAATGAGAGCTCGTCTGAAAACTCAACCACAGAAGATGCAGAACACTATTACTGCGCGGATGTTGCTGCTGCCTTGCGCCGGCTAAACTCTTGGTCCCGCGAAAAGACAAAAATCGAAATTAACAATCTGCATAAGGTTTAGAATTCCTAAGTGAATCTAATGAGGCAACGTTAAACGAAAGTAAGGCCTAAAAATACATTGTTGTTTTAGTGAAAGTTTGGAAGGTAGGAGACGAGATACTGGCAGAAGTAAAGCTGTGAGGACCGGGCGTGAGTCGCGCTTCGGTAGCTCAAAGCCGGCACGGTAGCTCAGCGTGTTCGGTCAGAGGGTTAGCGCCCTCTGTAATAAAAAAAAGTGAGTTAATAGATCAACAGCGAACTTAAACGGATGTCTTACGACGTCCGCCCCAAGCAGATGCAACGATCAAAACCGAACAAAATGAGATTCAAAAAAAAATTTAAAAAAAATGATAGAGCACTTGCCCGCGAAAGGCAAAGGTCCCGAGTTCGAGTCTTCTCGGGCACACAGTTTTAATCTGCCAGGAGGTTTCGAAAAAATAAAAGTTACTTCTTTCTTTTTCGTTAAGTACAATATGCAATGTTTTTATTTCATTTAAATTGTTAACAGACTGGAGTAATTTTCAGTAGCCTTTATGTGATGCCTGTTCCTCTTAAGTTATTATTAGTATTTTCCACTTCCTGTGTCAACTTTCAGGTACCTGGAAAGACAGGAGCAGAATATTTCTGAAGGCGGCTCTCATCAATGTGAATCAGTTTTATTTCAGTACATGCAGATGCACTACATTAACCGACTTTCTGTAAGTTTTATATACCGTGCGCAGTTTCTTTAGTACATACGTATGAAACCGTTTGCGCAGAACAGCATTACAGTATAACAGCGTTTACCACTCTTCCCGCACACTGGCGAGCCTCATTTCAAGTACCAGTTCAGTGATGTTACGCCACCCAATAGCTTTCCACGCCAGGTTATCGGAAACAAGTGACGTATGTGTCTCGAGGTTGGGTGCTTAATGTGGCCTATCACCAGGTCGTCCATGGAGACGCTATGTCGATCTAACCGGCAAAGACTAAAGAGCAATTCATCGTTGAACGTCACAGAATGCTCGCAATGCCTCTATTGACCCTCGCTTTACACCAACGGTCTCTGTTTGTGGTGCGGTGTTAGCGGAAACAACGGATGGCAACTCTAAATCGTAATCCAGCGTCCAGCAATCTGCTCCCGCGGGTTTATGGCGACACTCTGCGTGTGCCCTCTGCCCGGATTTCAGTTTTCATCTCTCTGTTCGTCAGAGCCAGTCCAACAGTGGTGCGATCCGTTCGTTTGGTCCTCCAGCAAGCACCTGCGCCTACTGTTGTTGCCACACTGTTGTCGCGAGTCCATCTCGTCGCGATTCGTCCTCCACTCATTAAGCCAAAACGATTTGTTGGCATGATGGTCTTATGTCCATCATGTCTATGATTCGATCTTCCTCAAAATCTGAAAGAAGGCGAGAAGTTGCACGTGCTTGTCCTTCTGACCATGATGTCCTTATATCTTCTACATCTACATCGGCATGATTACTCTGCAATTCACATTTAAGTGCTTGGAGAGGGTTCATCGAACCACAATCATACTATCTCCCTACCATTCCACTTCCGAAAAGTGCGCGGGAAAAACGAACACCTAAACCTTTCTGTTCGAGCTCTGATTTGCCTTATTTTATTTTGATGATCATTCCTACCTATGTAGGTTGGGCTCAACAAAATATTTTCGCATTCGGAAGAGAAAGGTGGTGACTGAAATTTAGTAAATAGATCTCGCCGCGACGAAAAATGTCTTTGCTTTAATGACTTCCATCCCAACTCCGTATCATATCTGCAACACTCTCTCTCCTCATACGTGATAATACAAAACGAGCTGCCCTTTTTTGCACCCTTTCGATGTCCTTCGTCAATCCCACCTGGTAAGGATCCCACACCACGCATCAATATTCTAACAGAGGACGGACGAGTGTAGTGTAAGTCTCTTTAGTGGACTTGTTGCATCTTCTAAGTGTCCTGCCAATGAAACGCAACCTTTGGCTCGCCTTCCCCACAATATTATCTATGTGATCTTTCCAACTGAAGTTGTTCGTAATTTTTACACCCAGGTACTTAGTTGAATTGACAGCCTTGAGAATTGTACTATTTATCGAGTAATCGAATTCCAACGGATTTCTTTTGGAACTCATGTGGATCACCTCACACTTTTCTTTATTTAGCGTTAACTGCCACCTGCCACACCGCACAGCAATCTTTTCTAAATCGCTTTGCAACTGATACTGGTCTTCGGATGACCTTACTAGACGGTAAATTACAGCATCATCTGCGAACAACCTAAGAGAACTGCTCAGATTGTCACCCAGGTCATTTATATCGATCAGGAACAGCAGAGGTCCCAGGACGCTTCCCTGGGGAACACCTGATATCACTTCAGTTTTACTCGATGATTTGCCGTCTATTACTACGAACTGCGACCTTCCTGACAGGAAATCACGAATCCAGTCGTGCAACTGAGACGATACCCCATAGGCCCGCAGCTTGATTAGAAGTCGCTTGTGAGGAACGGTGTCAAAAGCTTTCCGGAAATCTAGAAATACAGAATCAACTTGAGATCTCCTGTTGATAGCGGCCATTACTCCGTGCGAATAAAGAGCTAGCTGCGTTGCACAAGAACGATGTTTTTGTAACCATGCTGATTACGTATCAATAGATCGTTCCCTTCGAGGTGATTCATAATGTTTGAATACAGTATATGCTCCAAAACGCTACTGCAAACCGACGTCAATGATACAGGTCTGCCGACCGGAGTGGCCGAGCGGTTAAAGGCGCTACAGTCTGGAACCGCTTGACCGCTACGGTCGCAGGTTCTAATCCTGCCTCGGGCATGGATGTGTGTGATGTCCTTAGGTTAGTTAGGTTTAAGTAGTTCTAAGTTCAAGGGGACTTACGACCACAGCAGTTGAGTCCCATAGTGCTCAGAGCCATTTGAACCATTTGATACAGGTCTGTAGTTCGATGCATTAGTCCTACTACCCTTCTTAAACATTGGTGCGACCTGCGCAATTTTCCAATCTGCGGGTACAGATCTATCGGTGAGCGAGCGGTTGTATATGATTGCTAAGTAGGGAGCTATTGTATCAGCGTAATCTGAAAGGAACCTAATCGGTATACAATCTGGACCTGAAGACTTGCCCGTATAAAGCGATTTGAGTTGCTTTGCAACCCCTAAGGTATCTACTTCTAAGAAACTCATGCTAGCAGCTGTTCGTGTTCAAATTCTGGAATATTCCATTCGTCTTCCCTGGTGAATGAATTTCGGAAAACTGCTTTCAATAGCTCCGCTTTAGAGGCACAGTCGTCGGTAACAGTACCATCGGCACTGCGCAGCGAAGGTATTGACTGCGTCTTGCCGCTTGTGTGCTTTACATACGACCAGAATTTCTTCGGATTTTCTACCAAATTTCGAGACAATGTTTCGTTGTGGAACCTATTAAAGGCATCTCGCATTGAAGTCTGTGCCAAATTTCGCGCGTCTGTAAATTTTAGCAAATCTTCGGGATTTAGCGTTCTTCTGAACTTCGCATGCTTTTTCCGTTGCCTCTGCAACAGCGTTCGGACCTGTTTTTTGTACCATGGGGGATCAGTTCCATCTCTTACCAATTTATCTTCACGTAAAAAGTTCCAGACACACCGACTCGCTGCAGTCCGGAACCGCGGGACTGCTACGGTCGCAGGTTCGAATCCTGCCTCGGGCATGGGTGTGTGTGATGTTCTTAGGTTAGTTAGGTTTAAGTAGTTCTAAGTTCTAGGGGACTTATGACCTAAGATGTTGAGTCCCATAGTGCTCAGAGCCATTTGACCCATTTGACACACCGACTAACCATCATGTTCTTCGTCTGTAGGAATAGATATTTTTCTCTATTGAGAATAGGTCTCATAGGGATAATGTTTTAATCTACACAGTTTGCACGGATAGAAAGGTAGAGTATCATTTTGATAGCGTTTGGTCATGGTGTAACACTTCCCATTTGCATCACTGGAGTTTCATTTAATAATACAAATTCGGCATCATAATTCGGGAGCTATAAATGTTAAAAAGCACTTGCGCAAATCAGAACACGTGCCCCATTGCCCGGTACAACTTAGTCACACTTAGCCAAAACCGCTCCTCGCTGTGGATATACACCGCCTGACAAAGAAGTGAATCACCTACAAGACAAGGTCGGATTTGGCTGTAAGTTCTCACACCCTACGCATCGTCGAAGGGGAGTGTAAATTATTAGAGTTGCAATTCTCTGTGACAAGCAGAACGGC
Source organism: Schistocerca americana (assembly GCF_021461395.2). Classification (NCBI taxonomy): domain Eukaryota; kingdom Metazoa; phylum Arthropoda; class Insecta; order Orthoptera; family Acrididae; genus Schistocerca; species Schistocerca americana. The sequence goes on along the minus strand of NC_060119.1, from coordinate 1,249,203,529 downwards.
ATACTCGTGTGAAAGAGCGTTAACACTTGACAGAGCTTGATAAGGGCCTGGTAATGAGTCTACATTTGGCCTGCTGATCGGAACGTACAATACCCAGATCTGTGGGACAATCAGACGTGACGGTGGCCCGATGTTCGACTGCATGAGGGCGTGAGAGCCGTCGTCGAGGTTACCGTCGACCACGTCTGACCACCACACAGTAAAGGTCTGGCCAGACAGAGTCCGGCCTGCCGCTGCGACGGACGGCGCAGCGGGTTGCCGGGCCCGACAGCGGCCAGGGACGACACACAGGCAACGGCCGCAGTGACTCTGGCTGCGTCAGCTGTGTTACGCTGTGGAAGGGGCCGAACCCCATTATTGAGCTTGCATGCGTAGCGCGATTGTCTTGGCGTTAGACGATTTGGAATCCTCACACGGGACGCGTTATCTTTGTACGAGTTTATTATTTTTTTTATTGCAGAAATGAGTAGCTCGCACTAGCGATACGAAATGGCACTAAGAAGAGGAGATGTTGGTTGCACGACATTAATAGCAAGAGAGAAAGCTTAGGAGATTACCATCGTCTGTGTATTGATGTAAGAGTCTGACGAAGATAGGTTCTTCAAATATTTTCGTATGTCGCGAGAATTTTTCGAGGAAATGCATCGCCTGATAAAAAGGTAGCACCGAGAAGTGCACAACGAACTGGAGAAAGCCAATTGATACAAGGCACAGGCTAACAATTTGTTTGAGGTAAGTTTTACCGTTTGTGGCCTCTTTGTGCTTCAAACAGAAGTCACATAAATTATTCCATTTCAGTTTTGCTGTATGATATGAAAGGTTCGGCGGAAGAAAGTTCTATCTCACAACGTAGTTACGAGTGGAGTGATAAATTGATCTGCAGTGTTTACGAATACAGCAAACGATAGTAACATCCAGTTCCGTATGCCCCGCTAGAGAGAACTTTCTACTTAATAGATTGTTTTGTTTCATTGTATTCATACCATTGTCATTGAATTTAAACGAACATATCTTTGGTCGTTAAGTAATCCATTCGTTCTATCGGCATAACAGATTTTAATCTTTTCCAGATATTTGACTACAGGCGACAGTCACCAGACCATAGCTTTCTCTTTTCGGTTAGGACGTTCAACAGTCTCAGATACTGTGAAATAAGTGTGCCAGGCAATATGGACTGTTCTACAGCCCAAGTATTTACATACTCCTACAACAGAGATGTGGAAGAAATCTGAAGGAGGATTTCTAGAACTTTGGGGGTTTCCGGACTGCCTTGGAAGCATAGACGGAAAGCCTATCAGGTTAAAATGCCCGAAGGATAGTGGATCCCAGTTCTTCTGTTACAAACAGTTCTTTTAGCTAGTTCTCCTGGCGATCGTTGATCCATACTACGGTGTTTACAGTAGTTGATATTGGAAGTTATGGACGTAACAGTGACAACACTATTTCTGAGAATTCAGCTTTCTATCAAGAGTATATCGAGGGCAAAAGTATTCTACCTCCAAATCAGGATCGCGTGTATCATACAAAAAGTTCTATTCTCTCACCTCCTCTGTAAGTCTTCCTGTGTCCATGATGCGTGGACCACGAGCTGCAAGACAAAAACTGGCGCACGCCGCCGCTTCCAGTGTGACAGCAGAGTGGTTGAGTGCGCCAACAGAGGCAAGTAGCCGCTCCGGCTTGCGGCGAATCTGTAATCTGTGACAACCCGGCGGCGGCCGGTGCGGCAGGCCGGCTGCCGGTGCGTCAGAGCCGCACTCTGTGAGACCGCCGCCATACAGTAAGGCCGGTATTACACTATCAAATTTCTTTGTCCAATATCTTTGTCCAATATCTTTGTCAAAGATATTTGATAGTGTAATAGGGACTTTGTCAAATGTCGTCCAATATTTGATCAAATCTAGGGCCTCGCTGTAGTTTTGATCAAAGAAACCGCTTGTCTTCTGTTCACTGCAATGTGACATGTTACCACATGGAGCGCTAGCATCGCTGCAGCGTTCTGTCGTCTGTAGTGTTTTTATAAACATTGCCGGTAAATACAATTGGTGTGTGCCGACAACTACAAAATTAATAGAGATGTCTGAAGCTGATGAGGCGCTTTACAACGTGAGGCACCCTGAATACAAAAATAGATTAAGAAGATTGGAGACCTGACCTGACCTGACCTAACCTAACCTAACCCTCTCCTGTAGCAAGGAATCGGAGTGTTACAGTGAGCCTGTCTTCTGAAGATGTAGCAGTACTTAAGTGAATATTGTGCTTTGTGATATGAGGATACACTTCATTGAGCACATACAGAAATGTATGCTCATCCATTCTTAAGTAATTGATGTACGACTTGACGACTTCCACTGTAAGCTCACGTAACAAGTTTTGTTGAATGCTTTTATCGTGTCGTCGTAAAACCCACGGCTTCACCCAGATTAGATTAGTTTTTCGTTCCATAGATCCGTGCTGAGGAGATCCTCGTGGATGTGGAACATGTCGATTTTTTTTAAGCTGAAATAACAATACTAATAGTATGAATAAATACAATACATCATTTGTTTCTATTAAAAATTTCGCCAATGGAGTAGAAGGAGTTGGCCAGTAGTAAGCCTTTCAGGCTCCTTTTAAACTGATCTTTATTTCTAACTAAATTTTTTATGTTTCCTGGCAAATTATTGAAGATGAGTGTTCCTGAGTAGTGGACCCCTTTTTGAACTAAAGTAAGTGCTTTTAAGTCCTTGTGCAGATCATTTTTGTTCCTGGTATTGTATGTATGAACTGAGTTGTTTGTTGGAAAAAGAGATATATTATTTACGACAAATTTCATTAAGAAGTAAATATACTGAGAGGCAGTAGTTAGTATACCCAGTTCTTTGAAGAGGTTTCTGCAGGAGGTCCGTGAATTTACTCCACAAATAATACTTGTTACACGCTTTTGGACCTAGAAAGCTTTTGTTTGACTTCAAGATTTACCCCCAAAATATTATCCCATATGACATTATGGAATGTGAGTATGCAAGCTTTTTCATTTTTTTTCTTGCCTATGTCTGCTAACACTCGAATTGCAAATACAGATTTGTTAAGGCCTTTCTGCAGTTCTGTGGTGTGCTCCTCCCAACTGAATTTATTATCAAGTTGTAATCCCAGGACTTTTAAGACTGTCAACCTCGTACGTATGGTTCCATTTCCCCCCCCCCCCCCCCCCACTTCTTTTCCGCATGTGCACACAATGCAATAGGAGTACGTAGAACTGCTGCGGTTAATAAGAAGTTGTTGTCAGCCATCTTGAACTTTGACGAAAAATTTGATGACAGTGTAATACCCCTTCTAGCGCTCCGTCAAAGATCTTTGTCAAATATATTGGACGGAATATTGGATCACATCTTTGATCAAATCTTTCACAAAGAAATTTGATAGTGTAATACCGGCCTAACGAGCGATTCAACAGTGCGGCCTGCCGGCTGCGGCTCAAGGCCACAGGCCGGACCGCCAGGCCGCATTCTGTCTGGCCAGGCCTTAAGCCCTTGGTATCCGCGCCTGCCATCCGAGAACAAGTACGATTCTGTGTCAGCCCACACCTTCGGTCGGAGACCAGCTTCTAGTCGCACTACGGAATTACTGTCCCACGCCGTTGACGCCACAACACAAACGGCCGCGTTCGGAGTGGTGCCACGACTGGGAACCATGGAACGCTGAGCGGTGTCGTATTCTGGTCACCGATGAACCGCGGCTCTGCACTTCCGAGTGTAAAAACGCTAACAAAATGTTGATATTAGACCAGTTATGCGAGAGATACATCGACTCGTAACACCCGAGACGCGAACTGTCTCATGTAATAAACTAACCATGGTAAGCGCTGCCCAGAGACGTCGGGCTCGAGGTCACTTTCAGAGACCACCTCCCTGAGCAGCGCCGGTGAAGGGGCTACTGTCTCTAACACAAATCTTTCTTAGCTTCTTTTTCTTCTCTTCTTAAAAATTAATATTTTATAATTTTCCATTTTCTAATTTCATGTATTATAATTTCAAGAAATAATCACAGCGGTATGTTAAACAGAGAAGGACAAAACACATGGGTAAAGGTGCCGGTGGCCTCAGATGCGCAGTCAAATTTCGCTGCACTATTGTTATTGTTGTTTTTGTTGTGGTCTTCAGTCCTGAGACTGGTTTGATGCAGCTCTCCGTGCTACTCTATCCTGTGCAAGCTTCTTCATCTCCCAGTACTTACTGCTTCCTACATCCTTCTGAATCCGCTTAGTGTTTTCATCTCTTGGTCTCCCTCTACAATTTTTACCCTCCACGCTTCCCTCCAATGCCAAATTTGTGATCCCTTGATGCCTCAGAACATCTCCTATCAACCGGTCCCTTCTTCTAGTCAAGTTGTGCCACAAACTCCTCTTCTCCCCAATTCTATTCAATACCTCCTCATCAGTTATGTGATCTACCCGTCTAATCTTCAGCATTCTTCTGTAGCACCACATTTCGCAGTGGGGACCGTAAACAGAGTCTAAGAGGATTGAGTGGAGCAGTACGCCCCGCACAAAATTTATCAGATGACTGGGCGTAGCTGTCTAAATGCAGCCCTGGGAAAAAAAAAAACTATAGCCTTCCCAGGATGACCATCGTCGGCGATTTATATGACTACCTGGAAAGAAGTCCCATTCTTCCAACGTTTTGTAGCGGCAAAGTGGTGTTATTCTTGGCAACATGGTGTGGGAAGCCATTAGGCGTGACTTCGTATCACGGCTGGTAGTGACCGAGGGAGCTCTGATGTTACAATGCTAAGTCACGGACTTCCTGCCTCCTCATGTACTGCCTCTCTTGCGACGGTATAGTAGTGAAATTTTTGAAAAAATGGCTCTGAGCACTATGAGACTTAACTTCTGAGGGCATCAGTCCCCGAGACTTAGAACTACTGAAACCTAACTAACCTAAGGACATCACACACATCCATGCCCGAGCACGATTCGAACGTGCGACCTGCAAATTTTCAAGTGCACAAAGTTCGTCGACGTACGACACTTTCTGCTTCATGGTAAGATATTCCCGTGGTCAGTAAGATCCTCAGATCTCTCCCCAGTAGAACGTGGGTGGAACCAGCCTGGAGATCAACTCTGTGCCACTGTGAGTATCCACTATATTAAGGAGGGTCCAACAGATGTGGTCCAACTTGCCTCATGAGATAGTAGAACGGCTTTAGGACACTCTTCCTGAACGATTCAAGCACGCGCCCAGGTCAGGGGGTGGTGCAACAACGCCATAACGATTACTGGGCTCATACTGTCAAGTTCTTTGTAAATCTGACTGAAACAGTATCACATACCCTTTCAAATCGTGAGGTTTTAGTTCTGTTCCTCTTTCCCTTCTGGGTGCTTCGCGCCTTTTGTCAGGCGGGGTGTGTGGGGCACACAGCGCCCTGGCTTACCTGCCGCGCCCTGCGCTCAGGGGTGGGCGTGGCCAGAGCTGGGGCCCCGGCCGGGGCTGCCCGCACCCAGCTGCCGCCCACGCACCTGTTGCGGCCCCTGGGGCGGCTGCCGGCAGCCGGTATCGATCGCCTGACCCCAGCTGCAGTCCCCTCCACTACTCCGGTCTGCTCGGGTCACGTCCGGGCCGACCGGGCTGGGCTGTGACCCAGTTTCCCAGCCGCCCGGGACCTCCCGGGTCAATCCTAGGCAAGCAATCGATTCGCTTGCTCCTCAGCAAACAAAGAAGCTGAATGCAATACTCTAACAAATCCGTCACCGTCCGCCGAAAAATATCAAACTGCGCAGATGATAAATTTAGTGTGAAAGCTGCTGTGATTAATAGTGCGCTACTCGTTGTTCAGACGACTTGTGGATTTCATTTTATTGCGCAATATTTCGACGACCGACTTTTAGCAGTCTTCTTCAGGTGTTACACGCAAGGATTATAAAAAGATCATTTGACTGATGTTGCCTAGAAACAGATCAGCCCTACGACTAAAATCGTCAGGAACATGATGACTCTTCTCACTTTTTTAGGCTCGCCATATAACGTCAAAAAAATGGTTCAAATGGCTCTGAGAACCATGGGACTTAACTTCTGAGGGCATCAGTCCCCTAGAACTTAGAACTACTTAAACCTAACTAAACTAAGAACATCACACACATCCATCCCCGAGGCAGGATTCGAACCTGCGACCGCAACGGTACGTCATTTGATGTCCTCCAACACAAGCAGGTGTGGCACCACTACATTATGGGCTTTTATATGGCACCGTTTTTGAGTCATACGTTACGTGACTACTTTGATCCACCCTGCCACGAACTCCTCTCCTCTGCCAACCATTTCATCTGAGAGTCGCACTTTCAACCTACGTCCTCAATTATTTGCTGGATGTATTCCAATCTCTTGTCTTCCTCTACATTTGTTGCCATCTACGACTCCCTTCAGTATAATGGAAATCATTCCCTGATGTCTCAACAGATGTCCTATCATCCTGTCCCCTCTTCTTGTCGGTGTTTTCCATGTATTCCTTTCCTCGTCGATTCTACAGAGAACCTCCTCGTTCCTTACCTTATCAGCCCACCTAATTTTCTTCATTCCTCCGGAGCACCACATTTAAAATGTCTCTAATCTCTTCCGGTTTTCCCGCTGTCCATGTCTCACTGCCATACGATGCTGTGTTCCAAACATACACTTTCAGAAATTTCTTCCTCAAATTAAGACCTATGTTTGGTACTACCAGACTTCCCTGCGCGGGAAATGCATTTTTCGTCAATGATAGGCTGCCTTTTACGAATTCCTTGCTCCGGCAGTCATAGGTTATTTTGCTGACGACTTAGCAGAATTCCTTAACTTAGGATACTTCGTAACCCCTAATTGTAATGTTAAGTTTTTCGCTTTTCTTACTGCGGCTAATTCTCATTACTTTCGTCTTTCTTCCATTTATTCTCAATCCGTATTCTGTACTCCTTAGACTGTTCATTCCGTTAAACACACTGCAGCCCTTCTTTACTTTCACTGAGGGTAGCAACGTCATCTGCGAATCTTATCATTGATATCCTTTCACCCTGATTCTTGAACCTTTATTTCCGCAATTGGTTCTTCGAGATATAGACTGAACAGTAGGACGAAAAACTCCATCCCCTTCTTGCACGCGTTTTAATCCGTGCACCTCGTTCTTGATATTCCACCCTTATCGTTCCCTCTTGATACTTGTGCGCATGGTATATTACCGTCTTTCCATATAGCTTATTCCTATTTTTCTCAGGATTTCCAATATCTTGCACCATTTTATACTTCGAATGCTTTTTCCAGGTTGACAAATCCTATAAATGTGTCTTGATTTTCCTTCAGTCTTGCTTCCATTATCAACCGGAAAGTCAAAACCGCCTATCTGCTGCCTTTACTTTTTCTGTAGCCGAACTGATCGTCATCTAACATTTTCCTGTGTGTTGTTCTTGTCAGCAACTTGCGTTATGAGCTATCCCTTCTGCCTTATTTGATTTTAAGCCTTCCAAAGCTCTTCTAAATTCCGGTCCTGATACTGGATCTGCTATCCCTTCCCTACCGACTCTTGTTTCTTCTTCTATCACGTCATCAGACAAGTTTTCCCCCCGTAGTGGCCCTCAATGGGCTCTTTCCACTTATCCGCTCTCTCCTCTGCATTTAACAGTGGAATTCCCGTTGCACTCGTAATGTTACCTCCTCTGCTGTTAATTTCACCGAAGACTGTTTTGACTTTCCTATACGCTGAGTCAGTCCTTCTGACAATCATTTCTTTTTCGATTTCCTTACATTATTTATATAGCTATTTCGCCTTAGCTTCCCTGCACTTCCTATATATAGGATTGCCCAGAAGGTAATGCATCTCGTTTTTTCTACAAAAATGCTTTATTGAACATATTGAGAACCACACATCGAAAGAGTGGTGTTTTATCTACGCACCCTATTTTCTCACATGATATCCATCCCGTTCTATGGCCTCCCTCCAGCGCGAAACAACGAAGTATACGCCTTGTCGGTACCAGTCCTTGTCCTGGTGGTGGAGCCAGTGCTTCACTGTGTGAACTTCCTATGCAGGGCCAACTGCCGAGTCGTAATGCGTCTGTCCTCGCGAATGACAACTTCAGCTCGCTGCAACAGGTCAGTTGTGACAGCCGTGGATGATCTCCCAGACCGCTGCAAATCGTGGAGCTCCGCCGAACCCTTTGTGATGACCCCACTCCGCACTCCGTGCCCAGCGACTGACTGTACTTCTGTAGACAGCAGAAGCTCCGTAGACTTTGCACAAGCGTTTGTCAATATTTCCCACAGTTTCTTTTTCTGCAGTGAGAATTTCAATGACGGCGCGTTGCTTGTAACGTGTATCACCTACAGAGACCATTTTGAAACTGTCCTGCAGGTTCGTTGTATGTCGGAAATGACGGAAACTTGGCGCGCTCACTCATTAGACTTTAAATAATACATATGTAACGTTTCGCATTGGTAGCATTGTTTTCAACTGAGAAAAAAAATACGGTGCATTACTTTCTGGGAAACCCTCGTACTTCATTCCTAAGAGTCTTATATATCTGTATTCCTTAATTTCCGTAAACATTTTGGTACTTCCTTCTTTCGTCGATCAACTGAAGTGTTTCTTCTGTTACTCATGGTTTTTTCGCAGTTACCTTCTTTGTACCGACAGTATTCTTTCCAGCTTCTGTCATCGTCTTTTTTAAACATGTCCATTCCTCTTCAATGAACTACTTAATGAGCTATTCCTTATCACTCTATGTATATGGTTAGAGAACTTCAAACGTATCTTTTCCTTTCTTGGTATTTCCGTACACCATTTCTTTGGGTATTGATTCTTCCTAACTAAACTCTTAAACTTCAGCCCACTCTTCATCACTACTATATTGTGATCTGAGTCTATATCTATTAGTGGATACGCCTTACAATCCAGTATCTGATTGCGGAATCTGTGCCTGACCATGGTGTAATCTAAGTGAAAGCTTCCCGTATCACCCGGCCTTTCCCAAGTATACCTCCTCCTCTTGTGATTCCTAAACAGAGTATTCGCAATTACTAGCTGAAGTCTATTACAGAACTCAATTAGTCTTTCTCCTCTTTCATTCCTTGTCCCAAGCCCATAGTCTACTGTAACCTTTTCTTCTACTCCTTCCCCTACAACTACATTCCAGTCCCTAATGCCAATTAGATTTTCATCCCCCTTTACATATTGTATTACCCTTTCAGTATCCTCATACACTTTCTCTATCTCTTCATATTCAGCTTGCGACGTTGGCATGTATACCGGAACTATCGTTGTCGGTGTTGGTTTGCTGTCGATTCTGATGAGAACAACCCTATCACTGAACTGTTCACAGTAACATACTCTCTGTCCTACCTTCCTATTCATAAAGGATCCTACTCTCGTTATATCACTTTCTGCTCCTGTTTGTATTATGCTATACTCATCTGACCAGAAACCTTTGTCTTCTATCCATTTCACTTCACTGGCGCACACTATATCCAGATTGAGCCATACCATTTCGTTTTTCAGATTTTGTAGCTTCGTTGCCAAGTTCAAACTTTTGGCATTCCATCTCCCCCTCGGCGGTCCCCTCCCAGAGATCCGAATGGGGGACTAGTCCGGAAAATTTTGCCAGCGGACAACATGACACTTTTTCAATTACAGGCCACATGTCTTGTGGATACACGCCGCGTGTCTTTAATGCAGCGGTTTCCAAAGTCTTCCTCACGCTAGCTGGCGAAATACCCAAAACGCATTCTCAGCGGGGAAGTGCTAACACCACATTCGAAACTCCGCTAACTGCGCACATCTCAGTCGATTGTGACTCCAAGATACGAATACCATGGACGGTTTCAATTTGGTCTCCCGTTTTACAAATGTCTCAGTTTCCTCGTCTTTGTAACTAATTAGGGAAAAGTTTGAAGACTGTTTCACTCACGACACCTTATTTCCTATCTGACGGAAAATACAGTGGTCAAAATATATGTTGCATACTGATTAAATTTTAATACTGAACTTTGTGAGCTAGAAATAAGCTATGATGTCAATAAATTGGTTGGTTGTAATGTATTCTAGCGCAAACTATCCATATTTGTGCCATGAGAGGGCAGTGTGTGCAGTGTGTGTGTCATTACGAGAGTTATGTTGCTTCAGTATGGTTCGGACAACAATAACGCTTGATCAGAGGCTCTGTATATTCACACTAACGGGGTGTGAAAGTTTGACGCCGCAGCGTGTGTCGCTCTGAGTCAAAGTGATGTCTCTAGAATCTGAAACAAGCTTCTAGCGACAGCATCAGTCGAGGATCGTCACAGAAGTGGCCGTGGAAGGAAAAACAGCAGGTGTGCAGGACCGTTATCGGCGAATAACAGCAAGCAGAATACCTCAATACAATGCTACACGTCTATAGTGGCAGTACCAAACAGCTGTAGAAGTGCTAGTATCAACATAAACGATGCGAAATAGAGTGCATGAGCAGGGATTACGTGCCAGAATAACTCTCAAGGCTCCTCCTCTAAACTGAGTTGGGAGAGGGGCTCGTGTTGCACGCACGTAAAACCGCTCCTCGGGGACTAGGCAGCAGTGGGACACAATGCTGTTTCTTGATGAGCTGAGTCAGTCTCCACTACGACAATACGCATAGTCGTGTGTGGAGACAACGAGGACGGTTTTTACACCCTAACCGCATCATAGACTGCCGCCCTTATCGGGGTGGTTCACTCATGTTGGAATTATGATGGCCGCAGGCCACCCTTATGCCAGTAAATGGGAGGAAGACTACTGTGAAATACCGGGACAACATCCTTTCAGGATTGTCGCTTTATCTGGTGAACGTATTGGAGCAAGATTCACCGTAATGGACGACAATGAACACCTCTGTCGTCAAAATCTTGTGAACAACTTCCTAATGGAGCCTAGAACACGGTCGGATGGAATAGTTTCCGCATTCTCCAGCTCTCACCTGCATTGAGACTGCATGGGCGTTGTTAAAACGAGCGGTTTGCAATCGTCCTGACCCACCAAAGATCTGATATGGCATGATAGAGGCCGCTGTAGAGGAATCACATTTTATATATATATATATATATATATATATATATATATATATATATATATATATATATATATATAGGGTGAGTCACCTAACGTTACCGCTGGATATATTTCGTAAACCACATCAAATACTGACGATCCGATAGTGTAAATGTTTAACACAAACCATACAAAAATGCACGGAAGTATGTTTCTTAACACAAACCTACGTTTTTTTTAAATGGAACCCCGTTAGTTTTGTTAGCACATCTGAACATATAAACAAATATGTAATCAGTGCCGTTTGTTGCATTGTAAAATGTTAATTGCATCCGGAGATATTGTAACCTAAAGTTGACGCTTGAGTACCACTCCTCCGCTGTTCGATCGTGTGTATCGGAGAGCACCGAATTACGTAGGGATCCAAAGCGAACGGTGATGGACCTTAGGTACAGAAGAGACTGGAACAGCTCATTACGTCCACATACTAACACCTTTTTATTGGTCTTTTTCACTGACGCACATGTACATTACCATGACGTGGAGGACGCATAAATTGGCCAGCTCGTTCTCCTGATCTTCCACCTCTGGACTTCTTTCTGTGGGGTACGTTAAAGGAAAATGTGTACCGTGATGTGCCTACAACCCCAGAGGATATGAAACAACGTATTGTGGCAGCCTGCGGCGACATTACACCAGATGTGCTGCGGCGTGTACGACATTCATTACGCCAGAGATTGCAATTGTGTGCAGCAAATGATGGCCAGCACATTGAACATCTATTGGCCTGACATGTCGGCACACACTCTATTCCACTCCGTAATTGAAAACGGAAACCACGTGTGTACGTGTACCTCACCTCTCATGGTAATGTACATGTGTGTCAGTGAAAAAGACTAGTAAAAAGGTGTTAGCATGTGAACGTAATGTGCTGTTCCAATCTCTTCTGTACCTAAGGTCCATCACCGTTCCCTTTGGATCCCTACGTAATTCGGTGCTCTCCAATACACACGATCGAACAGCGGAGGAGTGGTACTCAAGCGTCAACTTTAGGTTACAATATCTCCGGATGTAATCAACATTTTACAATGCAACAAACGGCACTGATTACGTATTTGTTTATATGTTCACATGTGCTAACAAACCTAACGGGGTTCCATTTAAAAAAACGTAGGTTTGTGTTAAAAAACATACTTCCGGGCATTTTTTTATGATTTTAATGAACTAATTACACTAGCCCCTCTCCTCACGTTCGGTCTGTGGAACCGATTCGTCAGTATTTGGTGTGGTTTACGAAATATATCCAGCGGTAATGTTAGGCGACTCACCCCGTATATATCACAGGCCTATCTGGGCGATTTGGTAAAACATATGCCTATCCGCATTTAAAAGTGTCTCCATTTACGAGGAGGACCATTTGATTCACGAACAACGTGTTATGCACGATGATAGTAAAAGTTGCCAATGTGTCTGACGGGAAAAAAAACAGTTTTGTTTCCTATTATGCCCAGTATTGACAAGGAAGCAACATGCAACATTAATTTTGACCACCGTTTTGTCTGCAAACCGATGGTGTGGCAATGGATAGGCTATCGTTACCTGTCGTGACGAGCTTGTACATGGGAGCCTTTGAAGCAAAGGCACTGTAATCAGCCAAGTTGAAACGAAAGCGTTTCTATCGCTATAAGGTGTGACGGCCGACCATAAGGAAGTGCCCTCGCAACATTTAGGTTGTGTCCACCCTAATACAACCTCTGTGCCTTGAACCATCACCATCTCTCTCATCGGACTACAAATTACGTGTTAACAGGGCCAGGCGACATGAGCCCCCGTTTGGGGCGCTAAGCTGAGAAGGGACCCCAGAGACACCACAAGTGAAATATTTCTACACACGTGTTACAAATAGGTACGGCCAAACTTTCAGGAAACATTCCTCACACACAAATAAAGAAAAGATGTTATGTGGACATGTGTTCGGAAACGCTTAATTTCCATGTTAGAGCTCATTTTAGTTTCGTCGGTATGTACTGTACTTCCTCGATTCACCGCCAGTTGGCCCAACTGAAGGAAGGTAATGTTGACTTTGGTGCTTGTGTTGACATGCGAATCATTGCTCTACAGTAGTAGCATCAAGCACATCAGTACGTAGCATCAACAGGTTAGTGTTCATCACGAACGTGGTTTTGCAGTCAGTGCAATGTTTACAAATGCGGAGTTGGCAGATGCCCATTTGATGTATGGATTAGCACGGGGCAATAGCCGTGGCGCGGTACGTTTGTATCGAGACATTTCCAGAACGAAGGTGTCCCGACAGGAAGACGTTCGAGGCAATTGATCGGCGTCTTAGGGAGCACGGAACATTCCAGCCTATGACTCACGACTGGGGAAGACTTAGAACGACGAGGACACCTGCAATGGACGAGGCAATTCTGCGTGCAGTTGACGTTAACCCTAATGTCAGCGTCAGAGAAGTTGCTGCTGTACAAGGTAACGGTGACCACGTCACTGTATGGAGAGTGCTACGGGAGAACCAGTTGTTTTCGTACCATGTACAGCGTGTGCAGGCACTATCAGCAGCTGATTGGCCTCCACGGGTACACTCCTGCGAATGGTTCATCCAACAATGTGTCAATCCTCATTTCAGTGCAAATGTTCTCTTTACGGATTAGACTTCATTCCAACGTGATCAAATTGTAAATTTTCACAATCAACATGTGTGGGCTGACGAGAATCCGCACGCATTTGTGCAAACACGTCATCAACACAGATTTTCTGTGAACGTTTGGGCAGGCATTGTTGGTGATGTCTTGATTGGGCCCCATATTCTTCCACCTACGCTCAATGGAGCACGTTATCATGATTTCATACGGGATACTCTACCTGTGCTGCTAGAACATGTGCCTTTACAAGTACGACACAACATGTGGTTCATGCACGATGGTTCTCCTGCACATTCCAGTCGAAGTGTTCGTACGCTTCTCGACAACAGATTCGGTGACCGATGGATTGGTAGAGGCAGACCAATTCCGTGGCCTCCACGCTCTCCTGACCTCAACCCTCTTGACTTTCATTTATGGGGGCGTTTGAAAGCTCTTGTCCACGCAACCCCGGTACCAAATGTAGAGACTCTTCGTGCTGGTATTGTGGACTGCTGTGATACAATACGCCAGTCTACAGGGCTTCATCAGCGCATCAGGGATTCCATGCGGCGGAGGGTGGATGCATGTATCCTCGCTAACGGAGGAAATTTTGAACATTTCCTGTAACAAAGTGTTTGAAGTCACGCTGGTACGTTCTGTTGTTGTGTGTTTCCATTCCATGATTAATTTGATTTGAAGAGAAGTAATAAAATGAGCTCTAACACGGAAAGTAAGCGTTTCCAGACACATGCCCACATAACACATTTTCTTTCTTTGTGTGTGAGGAATGTTTCCTGAAAGTTTGGCCGTACCTTTTTTGTAACACCCTGTATATGGGAGGTATGACAGTTAGTTAGTGGCCGCTTTGGCTTATCACAGATAAGAGTGCACTATGGAAGAAGGCGGAGGTAGTACCAAATGATAAGTCGCTTGTGTGGAAAAATGTTCTCGAAACGACCTTGTGTGCTAGAGACTGGTACAGAGAGCCCACCGCTGTCAGATAAGGAGAGTCTCGCCGTTCCGAAGGACTGGAAACTCAGACAGACAACCAGTGGGGGCATCGCAGGCGAAGACAACTATGCCTGAGGAAGAGGTTGAGGTCGAGAAAGGAAAGGAGTCGAGAACCGCTTATCCCCCTTGTGCTGGCTCGATCTCCGGAAAGATTGGTAGACTGCTACGGCATGTGGCACGCCATATGTGGAAAATACCATCACAACAATAGAGGAGAGATAAAAGAAACATGAGTGACACACAGGAGCGAAACAACTAAGCCAAGAGATGCCTCTAGTATGATCACGAGATGAAATAACGACTAGGGCATGTATTGTGATTTAGGTGCCAAGTTCCCGAGGCAGCGTAATTAACGAGTGTACAGAAGTAAACGTGTACGAGAATCTAATACATCGGGCTGGATACAATTTAAACGAGTTTCGGAGCATGGCACTCAATTTATTAAGCTCTTACCGGCAATTTCATCCACCTGAAGTGGAAAACGCTGATATGAAAGCGTCTTTCATGGAACAACAGTGCGGGCTACGAAAACCAACGTCCGTCAGAGGGATCAGCGAACTCAAGGAGTAGGACAGTTGGTAGAACACAGTTATAAATAGCGACTGGACTGGAATCCACCGAGCCAGTATGCAAAAAAAGCACAGATCACAGCAGCTGAAGCAGACGATTGGGTCGTGCGTCGAAATATTTTACATAAAAATGAATTCGACAACGCCCGAAGCCATTGTCACGCAAAACAAAAAAGAAAAAACATATATATATATATATATATATATATATATATACACTCCTGGAAATTGAAATAAGAACACCGTGAATTCATTGTCCCAGGAAGGGGAAACTTTATTGACACATTCCTGGGGTCAGATACATCACATGATCACACTGACAGAACCACAGGCACATAGACACAGGCAACAGAGCATGCACAATGTCGGCACTAGTACAGTGTATATCCACCTTTCGCAGCAATGCAGGCTGCTATTCTCCCATGGAGACGATCGTAGAGATGCTGGATGTAGTCCTGTGGAACGGCTTGCCATGCCATTTCCACCTGGCGCCTCAGTTGGACCAGCGTTCGTGCTGGACGTGCAGACCGCGTGAGACGACGCTTCATCCAGTCCCAAACATGCTCAATGGGGGACAGATCCGGAGATCTTGCTGGCCAGGGTAGTTGACTTACACCTTCTAGAGCACGTTGGGTGGCACGGGATGCATGCGGACGTGCATTGTCCTCTTGGAACAGCAAGTTCCCTTGCCGGTCTAGGAATGGTAGAACGATGGGTTCGATGACGGTTTGGATGTACCGTGCACTATTCAGTGTCCCCTCGACGATCACCAGTGGTGTACGGCCAGTGTAGGAGATCGCTCCCCACACCATGATGCCGGGTGTTGGCCCTGTGTGCCTCGGTCGTATGCAGTCCTGATTGTGGCGCTCACCTGCACGCCGCCAAACACGCATACGACCATCATTGGCACCAAGGCAGAAGCGACTCTCATCGCTGAAGACGACACGTCTCCATTCGTCCCTCCATTCACGCCTGTCGCGACACCAGTGGAGGCGGGCTGCACGATGTTGGGGCGTGAGCGGAAGACGGCCTAACGGTGTGCGGGACCGTAGCCCAGCTTCATGGAGACGGTTGCGAATGGTCCTCGCCGATACCCCAGGAGCAACAGTGTCCCTAATTTGCTGGGAAGTGGCGGTGCGGTCCCCTACGGCACTGCGTAGGATCCTACGGTCTTGGCGTGCATCCGTGCGTCGCTGCGGTCCGGTCCCAGGTCGACGGGCACATGCACCTTCCGCCGACCACTGGCGACAACATCGATGTACTGTGGAGACCTCACGCCCCACGTGTTGAGCAGTTCGGCGGTACGTCCACCCGGCCTCCCGCATGCCCACTATACGCCCTCGCTCAAAGTCCGTCAACTGCACATACGGTTCACGCCCACGCTGTCGCGGCATGCTACCAGTGTTGAAGACTGCGATGGAGCTCCGTATGCCACGGCAAACTGGCTGACACTGACGGCGGCGGTGCACAAATGCTGCGCAGCTAGCGCCATTCGACGGCCAACACCGCAGTTCCTGGTGTGTCCGCTGTGCCGTGCGTGTGATCATTGCTTGTACAGCCCTCACGCAGTGTCCGGAGCAAGTATGGTGGGTCTGACACACCGGTGTCAATGTGTTCTTTTTTCCATTTCCAGGAGTGTATATATATATATATATATGAGCAATCCAATCGCTATGACGTTCCGTCAGCCAAAGTTTAGGAAAAGCTAAAAATGGTGAGCTTACCAACACTCTTCTATAAAAACACTCATACACAGGACGCAGATACATATCTCACGAACTATTCTTATCGGCCGAGCGGTCCTAGGCGCTACAGTCTGGAACCGCGCGACCGCTACAGTCCCAGGTTCGAATCCTGCATCGGGCATGGACGTGTGTGATGTCTTTAGGTTAGTTAGGTTTAAGTAGCTCTAAATTCTAGGGGACTGATGACCACAGCAGTTAAGTCCCATAGTTCTCAGAGCCATTTTTTAAAATTCTGATCGCAAGTGTAAAACTTTCTGTTCAGTGCAAATGATATATGATATTGTGTCCACCTAAGAGTTGGAGAAACGCTTTACATGATGATTGTAAGAGTAAGCTTCCGCGGCCGTAGTTATTATCAATAAAATTCTCCGACGTTTCGGCCATATTTGCAAGTGACCGTCCTCGGGGTGTTTTGCTTATTGATGAAAGAGGAAAATCTTTATTTTATATGTACTAGTGGAAGAAGCTGTTCGTAACCTGATAGAGTATTGAGGATGAGGAGGCGGGGTGTTAAACGTCCATTATTGGCGTTTGGTTATTTGTTATTGTTGGTGGAAATAGCCGTCCTTGATTGGTGTTTCAATAAGAGTACTGCACAACTGCAGTATTGATCACTGAATGATAAGCCATCAGCTGGTAAACCAATAACTTCATTTGACGCGTTTCGGGTAGAATCCATCCTCAGATTAACAGCAGACCTGAAATACACAGCAAATAACAGAAAATCTAACTACACAAAGAATATAGAAGAGTACAAAACCACAAGTATTGACAAAACAAACAGCTCAAATACACACCGTAAACATCTTGGTGATAGCATATATAGAAAAAGGGTCCAAATGGCTCTGAGCATTATGGGACTTAACTTCTGAGGTCATCAGTCCCCTAGAACTTAGAACTACTTAAATCTAACTAACCTAAGGACATCACACACATCCATGCCCGAGGCAGGATTCGATCCTGCGACCGTAGCGGTCGCGCGGTTCCAGACTGTAGCGCCTAGAACCGCTCGGCCACCCCGGCCGGCGATAGCATATATGAAGGCAGCATATAACAAGCAAAGCTGTCACGGCAGAGTAGCTCACTAGCAACAACGCGATAATCAGGAAGACAATTTAGGCCACCAGCGGACGAAAATGAATACAAACATCGTGCCACGTAGCCGCAAAAGCAGAAAAAAAAATTGTTTTTTACTTTTTCGTCAGACATGTACCAAAAAAATTAAACTTTTACATAGGTTTACAAAGTCATAATAATAAAATGAACACACAATGGAAATTAGATTTATGTAAAAAGTACCATTGACAAAATGACATACATAAATGACAGATAAACAGAATTAAACTTCCAGAACAGTTACATAAATTCCAACTTCCGTAAAAATTTGCATAAATAAAACAAGTGAAGGAAAACAATTTAATACGGTACAATAAAATAGAAATAATTAAAGCAATCGTAAGATATAGCAAGTGTTCAAATCCTTGGAAGATTAGGTGGGGGAGATCGTGCAAGTAAAAGTAGTTAAAAGATAAAATAAATAATGTAATAATAAAATATCATGGGATCGCAAAGGAAAACTGTGGATGTAATATAATTTACGAAATTATTGGGCTAAGCGGTAACAACAGCCTATTCGGTACGTGAGCATTAATTATCGTATTAGATGTCAAGGACACCGGGGACTCCAGCGCTCAAGAAATATATATGTAAGTAAGCGAAACGGCTGCATGGAGGCAGAGATGTAAAAGAGTGTAATATTACATGCGGGAGTGCTTGGAATTACAGATAAACTATTTCGCTGAATATTTTAAAGAACCGCTGCGTCTAGAAGACAGCTGTTCGTCCAAAACTACAGATGGGTTGCACGATTAATGTATGAAGATTACTAATTCATCTAACACATCCAGTTCAAGCCCTTTCGGTTCAACGTAGATTATCTGCAGCCCTCTGTCTCTGTGCCGCTCCTGTGATAAATGGGAACCAAGTGCAGAACTATTTTTATAAGTGTGTTCACGGAACCTAGTGACGAAGTCCCTACCAGTTTCACCCACATAAACTGAATTACAGGAACCACATGCAATTTTCTACACTACTCCACGTGTATATCTATTAGGTTCATCATCAAAAGAATTTCGCAAAAAAACAGCTAATTTTTTTTCTTCACACTAAATCTAATCTGCAGTTTAACTCTCCTAAAAGCCCGCGCTATAGTCTCACTATGTGGTCCTGAATAAGTAATAGAAGTATAAAGTGTTTTTTTCTGAGACTACGTTACAATGAAGATCTCTTTTATCGAAGGCTTTTTTCTCAATGACACGCATAAAGAAATCTGAGTAAAGTATCAGTACGATCTACTTACACGACAATTTCTTTATTCAAGTACTCAGTGCTGAGATCTGTTGTACACTGAATGAAAATGTACTCTTTAGGGTGCACTTCATTCACAGCCTGTGCGAAATTCAAAACATCCTGTACATTACCATGGTACCCGAGCACCATGTCGTCCACGTATCTACGATAAATAACATTTT
Source organism: Schistocerca americana (assembly GCF_021461395.2). Lineage (NCBI taxonomy): Eukaryota > Metazoa > Arthropoda > Insecta > Orthoptera > Acrididae > Schistocerca > Schistocerca americana. Next base: position 1,249,184,036 of record NC_060119.1, on the reverse strand, counting down.
TATCCGCGATTGGCAAATCATTTTTGAAGGTATTCTCTAAATCGTTGATAGAAATTTCGGCTAGAATGCCAGACAGGCTACAACCCATCGCGAACCCATTATTTTGATGATAAATCTCACCACAGAACACGAAATAACTGAAGGAAAGAGTGAGACGAATAAGCTCGACAACTTCATGAGCTTCGCCATTACTATTTTATGTTTTAAAACATTCTTACGAATTTTTTCCAAAGTTTCGTCAAGCGAAATATTAATGTAAAGGCTGGTAATGTCAATGTGGCTAACACTGAATCCTCTGGCACAACACAGTCCCTAATTAATGCTGCCAACTCAAAAGCTGTGCTTGACTGTCTGCGCATTAGAAAAATAGAAAGCTTCTTTCAGTTTGGTTTAGCAAAAACTATTTATTAAATAAGTTGGGATTTGGGAGCCACTCACGATCGGTCTCACCGGAAACTTCTGTTTATGAAGCTTAATCTGTGACCTTAATTTGGACAATTTTAGATTCTTAATGAAACGTCTTTTTTTAACAAAGTCTGAAGAAAACAACGAATTAGACTTATTCGCATATTTTTTCAAATCTTCAATAAATCTTGGCTTAAGATATTTCTTTACTTCCTTAATACCATTACTTTCAAAAATTTCTGAAGTCCTAGTAACATAGTATCCGAGACGAGTACAACCGCACTGACGTCAGGTCTTTTTACGTCAATGCAACTTACACTAACTTTGCGTTACGGGTCCAGCCTGAAGACGGGAGGGCTTTGGATATGAACGGAGCATTAAGTGTTTTAACAAGGGCCTTGTGTGTTTTCACTGCAATGTCTGCCTGAAGATTTTCGGAAATGTTACACTGTTCACATACATTTCTAACGACAGTAATGGGTCTTGTGACACTCTGGCTATTTAACACTGTTGGAATGTTTAAGCTCAAGCCTTTGCTTGGCAAGGGATGCTCATCAGAAGACAGCTCAAAAGGATGAGAAAGGACGTAAAGGATGCAAAAGGATGTTTATACACGGCGTGCTTATTGCGCCTGTCTTCAGTGGTACATTGTGATACAAGTGCACCTAACTTGCGCTCCTGTCTGCACGATAAGACACCTATTCCTCAAAACAGGAAATCGCTAATCGAATTACCCATCCTGAAAAATTGTGTAAAGAACAAAGAACGTGAAAAAAGTAAAAGGGGACCGTCCCATTTGCCATGTCGATTTTCAAGAAATGAGAATGAAATTGTGAATTTGATAAATGTACTCAATCTCTGCAGTATCGATGTAATCATATTCTTGGTATGTTTGTTCTTGAGACCACAGATGCTGACCAGAGATATTTTGATGAAAAATATCGAGTAAGTAAGACTGTATTAATGGAGGAATTATGTAAGCCAAGGTGTAAGGTAATCCAGTTTTTTTTATATTTGCAGTTGTGTAGTTTCTTACTGTTAGAATATTACGTATGACTGAAGTTTGCCATAGAAATGCTATAATGCAACATACGCTTTTGTGGAACAAGTCTTAAGGAAAGTAGTCGTACACAGCAAAATTATTAAGAACTATTTTGCTAACTTGTCTATTTGTGAGAATTTTATGAAATGGTGTACTGGAGTTATGGCTTAATGAAGCATAGTTATACTTGGAGTCTTTGTTCTCATTTATCAGTCGTTTAGTTCCTCATTTTTCATTCTCTACCTTTATGAATGTCTTTGTATACTCGCACTGTACAAAGCGAGTTGTGCTGCAGAAGCGTTTTGTGGAAAATGGTGAGATACTGTCCCGCATTGCACGTCGCAAGTACGTAAATGAAATCTGATTTTTGACAGTCACATCATTAGTCTTTATAACGTAAGGTTGCAGAGCAGACAAGCGTTCCGTGATCACACAGGCCGACATGTTTGATTATCATCAAAATTCATGTCCACTGTAAGACACAGTGACTGTCGGAATGTATTTGTGAAAATAGCATATCATTCCACATCTACACCTACGTGATTACTGTGCTATCACAATTAAGTGTCTGGCAGAGGGTTCAATGAACCACGTTCAAGCTCTCTCTCTACCGTTCCACTCTCGAACGGCGCGCGGGGAAAAAAAAACGAGCACTTAAATTTTTTTGTGCGAGCCCTGATTTCTCCTATTTTATTGTGTTGATCATTTTTCCCTATTTAGGTGGGTACCAACAAAATATTTTCGCAATCGGAAGAGAAAACTGGTGATTGAAATTTCATGAAAAGATCCCGTAGCCACGAAAAACGCCTTTACACTCGAAGTATGAATTAAAAAACACCTTCAGTCACAATTTTTCGTGTTTTATTCAGTACACGATGCATTTCGGACCCTGTGGGTCCATCTTCAGGTGTAATTTGTCTTAATACATGCTTTATTTGCTCTCTTGAATGAGATGAAATGCATATTCCTGTCACGAAAAGGTTTGACGTTAGGTTACCAACTTCGCAAGTCAGACGCGGAAAATATGTGCGAAATAGTAAGAAAGATGAATAGCGTAAACTTACCAAATAATCCAATAAAAGCTGTTTTTAACGTTTTAGAAACAACGTAAGTTTTTTCCCCCATCGTTTTCAAACATAATCGCTTCATTCAAGAGGCACATTCCCAAACACATTTTTGTAAACACTTCACAGATGTTTTTGTACATGGTCTCGTCAAAGATGAATTTTTCATAATGCTAAATAGACATAATTTTTGAAAACTTAATAAAACATAAAAAACTGTCTGTTGCAGACGCTCGACGAAAGATCCGTACCCCTTGCACAAGTCCTATCATTATTCAGGAGTGGCAATACGAGTAATCCACCAAATTACATTTTCATATCATTAACGTCGGTATGCAGCAGAATTTTGGAACATATATTGTGTTCGAACATTATGAATTACCTCTAAGAGAACAGTCTATTGACACTTAGTCAACACGGATTTAGAAAACGTCATTCTTGTGAAATACAACTATCTCTTTACTCACATGAAGTGTTGAGTGCTACTGACAACGAGTTTCAAACTGATTCCTTATTTCTAGGTTTCCAGAAGGCTTTCGATACGGTACTTCACAAGCGGCTTGTAGTTATGTTGCGTTCTTACGGAATATCGTCTCAACTATGTGACTGGATCCTCGAGTTCCTTTCAGTGAGGTCACAGCTCGTAGTAACTGACGGAAAGTCTTCGCGTAAAACAGGAGTCGGAGTGGCCGAGCGGTTCTAGGCGCTTCGGTCTGGAACCGCGCGACCGCTACGGTCGCAGGTTCGAATCCTGCCTCGGGCATGGATGTGTGTGATGTTCTTAGGTTAGTTAGGTTTAAGTAGTTCTAAGTTCTAGGGGACTGATGACCTCAGATTTTAAGTCCCATAGTGCTCAGAGCCATTTGAACCATTTTTTTTTTTTTTAAACATAGGAGTAATTTCTGGCGTTCCTCAAGGTAGTGTTACAGGCCGTCTGTTGTTTCTTATCTTTACAAACGATTTAGATTTTTTGCAGATGATGCTGTCGTTTATCGTGTAGTAAAGTCGCCAAAATATCAAAACAAATTACAAAAACTATGTAAATAAGTTGTCCGTATGGTACGAAAATTGGCAATTGACTCTAAATGATGAAAAGTGTGCGGTAATCCAGGTAATCCACGTAAGTGCTCAAAGGAATCGTTAAGCTTCGGTTACACAATAAATCAATCAAGTCTAGAGGCCGTAAATTCAGCTAAATATCTAGGAATTACAATTAGGAACAACTTAAATTGAAAAAAAAAACACATAGAAAATATTGTGGGAAGACGAACCAAAGACCGTGCTTTATTGGCAGAACACTTAGAAGATGCAACAGAGATAATAAAGAGACAGCCTACACTATGCTTGCTCCCAGTGTGGGATCCTTAAAACATAGGACTAACGGACTACACCGAGAAAGTTCAAAGGAGGGCAGCACGTTTTGTATTATCGATAAATATGAGAGTGTCACGGACATGATACAGGATTTGGGATGAAAATCATTAAAACAAATGGGTTTGTTCTCACGAAATTACAATCATCAACTTTCTGCTGCGAATGAGAAAATATTTTGCCGTCGCCGACCTACATAGGGAGAAAGGATCATCATAATAAAATAAGGGAAGTCAGAGTTCATATGGAAAGATATAGGTGTTCGTTTTTTCCGCACGCTGTTCGAAAGTGGAATAACATAGAATTACTTTGAAGGCGGTTTGATGAGACCTCTGCCAGGCACTGACGTGTGATTTGAAGAGTAACCATGTGGATGTGGAACAGCAAGGGTTCTGATCCACTTCCCTGGGTCACTCCCGGAGTTGCTTCACCTGTCAATGAATGCTAGTCTATCTGCCGATGACTCTCCATCCAAGATAGGTTGCTGAGTCATACGTCACATATACAGGGTGAGTCAGGAGGAGAAGTACACGCTGTGAGGGGTGACAGTATTAGTGATTCTGAACAAAAAACTTCATCCCGACTTGATAAACCGCAAGTGTCCCGTATCAAGCTGTTCGTCTCAACTTGCTACCTCAATATACTACCTCAAATCGGTCTACAAAAATTACGTAAACTACAGCGCATTCGCGTCGAGCGAGTTTTTCAACAATCTCGCGCTCTCTTCCCACAAACCATTAGTTCCACAGAAAAAAATGAAAAGGATTTTTTTTGTAGGAAATTTAATATACTTTTATTTTGTATTGAGACACGTTTTCGCTGGACGGTGGGTGTGTCGAGTAATTCAAAAAACGTACAAAAGTGATATAAAATGTGTTCTACGTCGGAAACCAATCGGAATATGGCATACGTCCATATGAGGTATTTTGTTCAGAACCAATAATACTATCTCCCCTCAATGCATGTACCTTCCCTCCAGCCTCACCCTGTATTTTTGAACAAAGTGGCATGCATGTGTCAAAGTAAGTAATTTATTCATTCTTCGGTGCTGTATAACCTACCGGATAACTTTTTCATACCTAATTTTTTATATTCTTTATTAATGCAGGCAATATGCTGATTATTTTAGATTTATGTAGCACACGTTACTCATATGGTGCCTTGCTGAGCGCTACTCAACGAAAATTATTCCTACGTCTTTTCCACAGTTGTCATTACCTACTGGTAACACATTTTTCTTATTGTTGACGCCCGTTCTTGAATTATACTGGACTATATTGCAAAACTGGCATTTTCCCAGAACATTATACCGTATTCTGGCATCCTATGCTCAAATGGTTCAAATGGCTCTGAGCACTATGGGACTTAATATCTGAGGTCATCAGTCCCCTAGAACTTAGAACTACTTAAACCTAACTAACCTAAGGACATCACACACATCGATGCCCGAGGCAGGATTCGAACCTGCGACCGTAGCAGTCGCGCGGTTCCAGACTGAAGCGCCTAGAACCGCTCGGCCACTCCGGCCGGCATCCTATGCTCATCTGCATAGTAAGCGAATAGCACTGTTCCAACGGTATAACACTTCATATGCCTTCTTAAAATGTAACAGCATTCATTAAATTCTTTTTCAGTATTTTAACGTGTTTTCCCTATCTTAAATGGCCTTTCAATGCAAAAGTTGGCACCAAGAAACAAGGCGACACAGTGGTGGGCAACTATGGGATTGACGACCGAAACGATAGAGGTGAGAGATTAGTCCAGTTCGCTGAGTACACCAGTATGTCCATCATGAATACGTTCTTTAAGAAGCACCCTGACCGAAAATGGACTTGGAGGAGCCCAAATTTCAGTGTCAAAAATGAGATAGACTTTATTCTGTCAAATATTCCGCAGATTGTAAAAGACGTATCAGTGCTAAATCAGTTCAACACTGGCAGTGATCACCGTCTTGTGAGAGCAAGGGTCGAACTCAATGTAAGAAATGAAAGGAGTAAACTTATGAAAGGGAAGAGAAGGGTAATCAACCTCAAAAACCTGGAAGAACATTCCTCGAAATTCCAAGAAGTCCTCCAAAGCAAGTTCCACGTAACTAAAGATTGTGATTTGGCGGAAATGATTGTTTCAAGTGCACAAGAAGTCGGTGGCCTATGCCAAAAAAATAAACAACCAAAGAAATTCAGTGCCAAAACTGAAACCCTTTTACAACAGAGGAGAGAAATGAAAATCCAAACCGATCGTGACATGGTGGCGTATTCCGAACTATGTAAGGCAGTGCGAAGAGAAATGAAAACTGACATACAGAAATTCACTGAAGACACCTTACGAGCAAGCTTGGAGAACAAGACAAGTTTAAAGTCAGCCAAACGCAAACTCACAATCGGTAAAAAGCAGATTATCGCACTCGATGGAAATGACAGTCGAATCACTGAAAAGGAGGCGGTTTTGAAGTTCATCAGAGACTTTTATAGCAATTTGTATAGCAATCCAGGGGAAAATTTGAGTGTATCTAATTTAAATGATGTATCTAGTGTTCCAGATATACTCCCATCGGAAGTCAAGTGTGCTCTAGATAGCATGAAGAAGGGAACAGTGCCAGGTGATGATGAGCTCAGCGTTGACATCCTCAAACTGGCAGGAGAGGTAACAATAAATCACTCGGCAAAAGTATTTACTTCCTGCCTGCACTATGCTTCAATTCCACTATCGTGGAACAAGGCTAAGATTATTTTGATACACAAGAAAGGAAGTATTCACAATATTAAAAACTACCGTCCTATCAGCTTGCTCTCAATTTTGTACAAAATTTTTACAAAGATCTTGTTAAACCGAATTAGTTCCACCCTAGACTCAGCCCAACCTATAGAACAAGCTGGATTCCGAAGCAATTTTAGCACTATTCACCACATTCTGACCGTTAGTGAAGTGATAAGCAGAGCGAATGAATACCAACTGCCTCTCTGCATTGCCTTTGTTGACTTTGAAAAGGCATTTGACTCCGTTAGCCATGTAGCTGTCCTCCAAGCTTTGAGTGAGCAAGGAGTGGGAGCAGCATACATTGAAGTGCTCAGGAAAATCTACGAGAATTCTTCAGCTTATGTTAACATCGGCGAATCAACTCAAGAATTCCGCATCATGAGGGGTGTCAAGCAAGGCGATCCCATTTCCCCAAAACTGTTCTCTGCTGTATTGGAAATGGCTACGTCAAAGCTGAGCTGGGAAGGTAAGGGAATTAGAATTAATGGATGAAGGCTTACCAATTTGAGATTTGCTGATGATATTGCCTTACTGGCCAAAGACTTCGCAGAGCTCCAAAACTTAGTTACAGATCTTGCATCGGAATGTCAGCTGGTTGGCTTGAACATGAACCTTTCCAAAACAAAAGTAATATCCAACAAATGGGTCCCAGCTGGAGATGTGAAAGTCAAGGACAGTCTACTAGAAGAGGTCAGTGAATATGTCTACCTTGGCCAGATTATAAATATGAAGGGAGACATAAGACCAGAAATCTATCGACGCATCAAGCTTGGCTGGCAAGCATTTGGGAAGAATTCAAAAGTATTCAGATCAAAAATGCCAGTAAATCTGAAGAAAGCAGTATTTGATCAATGCATTCTTCCTGTGATGACGTACGGATGCGAGACATGGACACTGAACTCATTCACAAAAGGGAAGCTTAGGACAGCACAGAGAGCCATGGAGAGATCAATGCTGGGCTATACAAGAAAGGACAGGAAAAGGGCAGATGACATCCGGTCTGTGACGAAGGTTAATGACATCTTAGAGAGAGTAGGTTCCTTGAAATGGCAGTGGGCTGGCCACGTCGCAAGAAGAAAAGACAACAGATGGACGAAGCTAGTACTGGAGTGGAGTCCGCGAGAGCACCGGAGGCCTAGAGAAAGACCACCAGACAGATGGGACAAAGACATCAAGAAGATCGCTGGTAACACCTGGCAGAGAACTGCCCAAGACCGTCCCACTTGGAGAAGACTTCTGAAAGCCTACCTGAATCCACGACTCGAAGAGGCCACATCATCTAATGATTGAATTGGCTGATGATGATGATGATGATGATGAAATGGCCTTGTAACTAAACTGTAAGAAACTTTATGAATAAGTTTTCTCATTGCTACAGCCACCCAATTCTTGGATTATATTGCTTCTAGCTTTTCCTCTTATGTCTCTAAAGCCACATGTATCGTTTTCTTCTCATTTCCCAGAATGAAATTTGTCTAAACCACCTTTTTGCTGTTAGGAGTGGCGATCAATGAGTAATGCAACACCTTTCTCTCGCCCAATTTCGGGTCGAAAAAAGAGGGAAATAGATCCATGAAATTCCGATATACGTAGCCTTCAAAATGGCGTCTGTAACGGACGTGCGTTCCAAGCAGAGAGCTGTCACTGAGTTTTTCTTTTGTCGTGGAAAACCAGAGCTTCGCAGATATTCAAAGGCGCTTGAAGAACGTCTACGGAGTTCTGTCAGTGAACAAAATCACGGCGAGTAGTTGGGCAAAGCATATGTCATCGTCGCAACAAGGTCTTGCGAACCTATCCGATCTCCCGCGGCCGCTCGGCCGTACACAACTCTGACTCCTGCAATGTTGGAACGTGCGGTCACTTTTATTCGAGGTGATCGGCCGATCGCAGTCAGACACCTAGTTGCACAACTGCGCCCGAGAGGAGCTCATAACACTTCATTGGACTGTTCTTTCTCACTGACCCACAGAACGGATTCTGCACCTCCCGACATGCATCTGTTCGGCCCAATGAAGGACGCACTCCGCGGGGAGCAGGACGTGGATGACGGGGAGGTTATTGCTGCAGCGAGACGTTGTCTCTGACGTCGACCAGTGGAGCAGTACCGTGCGGGTATACAGGTCTTCACGGTAAGGTGGCATAAGGCTGTCGCGTTGAATGGAGATTATGTTGAAAAACAGCTTTTAGTAGCCAAAAGAGTTGGGAATAACATGGTGTACTGGAATCCTGAAAAAAAAACCAGCCTGCTTTCAGAAGAAATACGTTGCATTACTTACTGAACGCTCCTCGCGATTTTGTTGTTCTGAGAACTACAACGAAGACTGTCCCATTCAGTAATTAACCCGCTGGTCGCAAGTCACGAAGCGTGTGGCTGCTCAAGTGGCGGCAGGTTGCGCAGGCCAGGCCGGTGTTCCAGCCAGCCGCGTCCCATTAGCACGGACCGCCACCCCCCCCCCCCCACCTCCCTCATTACCCCTTCTTGCCATCCCCCCCCCCCCTCTGCCCCACATCCACCTGTTGATGTCGCCGCTACCTCTCTCCTCTCTCGCTGACGCTCCCATCTAGAGCGGCGGAAGGTAAGGGTTTGGGGGACTGGGGTCCCAGTGTTTAAGAACCTCATCTAACGCCAACCGTAATGACTCACAAAAACAAAACAAAAAAGTCTGCTCTTCACGCAATCCGCCTGCACCGTGAGTCCCCACTTTCTGTCACCGTGATTCCATCCTCCACTGCATCCAATTTTTCATGTTTTCATTATTTTACCTCAACGAGTGTACTACACTGTCACCATAATCTGTGTACTATATTCTAACTTCTGCCTACAACTACAATTCCAATCTGTCTCTATTGGGAAGTGTTTTCAATTCGCTCCTTTCATCGCATATTCCTGGCATATGGCACGTACCACTCCTTTTCGTCTGTCTTCTGGTGTCCTAAAAACTGTGGCTAGCGACACTGTTATTACAAAAATTAGTGTGAATGTGCCAATAAGCACGAACTAAACTGTGGGGATATTACTACCAGTTACTACTCGAACGATGAACAAAATTTTAACTTAAATCTGTCCATATATTAAACAATCAACTTCGAGAAAATGCACTTGCTCAAAAGACAACACTAGTCATAATACGTAAGTCTGCAGGCTTTCGTTGTTGTTGTGGTCTTCAGTCCTGAGACTGGTTTGATGCAGCTCTCCATGCTACTCTATCCTGTGCAAGCTTTTTCATCTCCCAGTACCTACTGCAACCTACATCCTTCTGAATCTGCTTAGTGTATTCATCTCTTGGTCTCCCCCTACGATTTTTACCCTCCACGCTGCCCTCCAATACTAAATTGGTGATCCCTTGATGCCTCAGAACATGTCCTACCAACCGATCCCTTTTTCTGGTCAAGTTGTGCCACAAACTTCTCTTCTCCCCAATCCTATTCAATACTTCCTCATTAGTTATGTGATCTACCCATCTAATCTTCAGCATTCTTCTGTAGCACCACATTTCGAAAGCTTCTATTCTCTTCTTGTCCAAACTATTTATCGTCCATGTTTCACTTCCATACATGGCTACACTCCATACGAATACTTTCAGAAATGACTTCCTGACACTTAAATCAATACTGGATGTTAACAAATTTCTCTTCTTCAGAAATGCTTTCCTTGCCATTGCCAGCCAACATTTTATATCCTCTCTACTTCTACCATCATCAGTTATTTTGCTCCCCAAATAGCAAAACTCCTTTACTACTTTAAGTGCCTCATTTCCTAATCTAATTCCCTCAGCATCACCCGTCTTAATTCGACTACATTCCATTATCCTTGTTTTGCTTTTGTTGATGTTCATCTTATATCCTCCTTTCAAGACACTGTCCATTCCATTCAACTGCTCTTCCAAGTCCTTTGCTGTCTCTGACAGAATTACAATGTCATCGGCGAACCTCAAAGTTTTTATTTCTTCTCCATGAATTTTAATACCTACTCCGAATTTTTCTTTTGTTTCCTTTACTGCTTGCTCAATATACAGAGTGAACAACATCGGGGACAGGCTACAACCCTGTCTTACTCCCTTCCCAACCACTGCTTCCCTTTCATGTCCCTCGACTCATATAACTGCCATTTGGTTTCTGTACAAATTGTAAATAGCCTTTCGCTCCCTGTATTTTACCCCTGCCACCTTTAGAATTTGAAAGAGAGTATTCCAGTCAACATTGTCAAAAGCTTTCTCTAAGTCTACAAATGCTAGAAACGTAGGTTTGCCTTTCCTTAATCTTTCTTCTAAGATAAGTCGTAAGGTCAGTATTGCCTCACGTGTTCCAGTGTTTCTACGGAATCCAAACTGATCTTCCCCGAGGTTGGCTTCTACTAGTTTTTCCATTCGTCTGTAAAGAATTCGTGTTAGTATTTTGCAGCTGTGACTTATTAAGCTGACAGTTCGGTAATTTTCACATCTGTCAACACCTGCTTTCTTTGGGACTGGAATTATTATATTCATCTTGAAGTCTGAGGGTATTTCGCCTGTTTCATACATCTTGCTCACCAGATGGTAGAGTTTTGTCAGGACTGGCTCTCCCACGGCCGTCAGTAGTTCCAGTGGAATATTGTCTACTCCGGGGGCCTTGTTTCGACTCAGGTCTTTCATTGCTCTGTCAAACTCTCCACGCAGTATCATATCTCCCATTTCATCTTCATCTACATCCTCTTCCATTTCAATAATATTGTCCTCAAGTATACCGCCCTTGTATAGACCCTCTATATACTCCTTCCACCTTTCTGCTTTCCCTTCTTTGCTTAGAACTGGGTTTCCATCTGAGCTCTTGATATTCATACAAGTCGTTCTCTTATCTCCAAAGGTCTCTTTAATTTTCCTGTAGGTGGTATCTATCTTACCCCTAGTGAGATAGGCCTCTACATCCTTACATTTGTCCTCTAGCCATCCCTGCTTAGCCATTTTGCACTTCCTGTCGATCTCATTTTTGAGGCGTTTGTATTCCTTTTTGCCTGTTTCACTTACTGCATTTTTATATTTTCTCCTTTCATCAATTAAATTCAATATTTCTTCTGTTACCCAAGGCTTTCGTGGCCGTTGTCAATAATGATAAAACCTTGTGAGTCGTTAGGACGTGTCATATTCCTCTGCAGCCTTCTCCAGCGATCGACGTTTCGCTCCCTCTGCTCCGATTTTCTTTAGAGATTCCACGGGTGTCCCTGGATGGCTGCACACTGTCTACAGACAGTGTCGCATTTACTTACAGAAGGCTATTTCCCCTTCTGTAATGGATAAAAATCTTTAGGTTGCTTGAACTTCCTCAAAATGGTTCAAATGGCTCTGAGCACTTTGGGACTTAACTTCTGAGGTCATCAGTCCCCTAGAACTTAGAACTACTTAAACCTAACTAACCTAAGGACATCACACACATCCATGCCCAAGGCAGGATTCGAACCTGCGACCGTAGCGATCGCGCGGTTCCAAACCGTAGCGCCTAGAACCGCTCTGCCACCCCGGCCGGCGAACTTCCTCACATTAAAAGCGGAAGGAGTGATCTAAATTTAACTTGAAAAAAACTTTTTACAGCCAAGATGTGTCGATTAGACCGTCAGTGAGTAAGCACTGCGAGTTCCTGCTGCTAATAAAGTGAGTACACTGTTTGTTTGTTACATATTTTTACGAGCTTCAAACAGGAGCGACTTATTTTCAGTTACCTGTGTAGTTACTAGTACATTTTTGTAATTTCTTAGGTGTTTGAGTGCTTACTAGAAACAGCCTTTCATTTTAAAAACAGTGTAACGTACAGTACCACCATTGCTGTTGACCCTCATATCGAACAGGCTTTTGTTTGTTTTTCTTAGAACAGCTCAGTGTCGATTAGACCGTCAGTGAGAGAGCACCGCGAGTTCCTGCTGCTAATAAGGTGAGTGCACCGTTTGTTTATTACATATCTTTACGAGTTTCAAACAGGAGCGAGATCAGAAATGGTTAGGCACTGTGATTGCTGTGTACAGATGCGAGCTGAGTTGGTGACCCCTCCCTCACAACTCCAGGCAGTGTTGACTTCTGTCACACAGCTTGAGGCTGCTGCCAAGGGGCATCACTGTGGGGGGGGGGGGGGGAGGGGGTCAGTCGTCCACCATTTTTCAGAGGAAGCTTCTCGGCCCACAATGTCTGGGCATTCACAGAGGGTGGGTTTGCTGATAGTTGGGAGCTCCAACGTTAGGCACGTAATGGGTTCCCGTAGGAACATGGCTGCCAAGGAGGGGAAGGAAGCCAGTGTGCACTGTGTGCGCATAGCGGAGAGGAGTCATTCCGGATGTGGAAAGGGCGCTTCCGGATACCGTAAAGAGAACAGGGTGCAGCCAACTGCAGGTGGTGGCTCATGTCGGTACCAATGACGTGTGTCGCTTTCAGGAGATTCCCTCTGGTTTCGGGCGGCTACTGGAAATAGTAAAGACTGCCATTCTTGCTTGCGAGATTAAGGCGGAGCTCACCATCTGCAGCATCAGCCACAGAACCGACTGTGGTCCTTTGGTGCAGAGCCAGAGGTTCAGGCGGTTTGATATGGCCCGCCAGGACTTCCTCTCCTCTACTCAGCTTTCTGTATCCTTCTGCAACGTCATATCTCTAACGATTTAGTTATCTTCTTTTTCACGCTTTCCTTCACGCCATCATACACTTTTCACTTCCATACAATCCTTTTCTCCAGGCGTACATTCTCAGAAATTTCTTACTGAAGTTAAGGTCTGTGTTCGACATTGCTTTTAGCGGATATTTCCCTCTCTGGCTGTGCTAGTCTGCCTCTTTTATCCGTCTTCGTTCATCGATCGTGGGTTACTCTTCTTCTACGTTAACAGAATTCCTTCACTTCGTTTATCAGGGGTACCCGATTTTGATGTGACACGCACCGCTAATCTCTCTCAGTCCTTGCAATGTTCTCTTCAAACTGTTAGTTAGTATCTTAAGCGGGCCAGTGTGTTTTAGGCCACAGCATTGGTGTCAGCTGACGAGCCTAGAAGCTTCTGCGGCTGGCGCACGTATGGCAGAGAAGATATAGAAAGCCATTTGATAACAGCAAGGGAATCGCTTCTGAAAAGTGGAAATATTGTAACATGTAATATGTATTTAAGTGTTAGGAAGTCTCTTGTAAAAATACCACTTGTGATCAGAAAGTAACGGGACTATTTGTTTTTCTTAAAGTATCTTTATTCATCAACTTTGTCCCCTTCAAAGTAATCCTTCTTGGACATAATACACATGTGCCAGCGCATTTTCCAATCTTGGAAGCACTTCTGGAACTCACTTTTCGTTATGGTGTTCCGTTCCTGCAGCGATTCTGGTTTTATCTCATCAATGGTTATGGTTTTATCTCATCAATGATTACAAAACGACGTCCTTCCATGGTCATCTTCAGCCTCGGGAATGGAAAGAAGTGGCAGGGGGTCATGCCTGTCGGATTCGGAGGCTGAGGCAACATACGAGGTTCATTCAAGTTCTAAGGCCTCTGATTTTTTTTCTAATTAACTACTCACCCGAAATCGATGAAACTGGGGTTACTTCTCGACGTAATCGCCCTGCAGACGTACACATTTTTCACAACGCTGACGCCATGATTCCATGGCAGCGGCGAAGGCTTCTTTAGGAGTCTGTTTTGACCACTGGAAAATCGCTGAGGCAATAGCAGCACGGCTGGTGAATGTGCGGCCACGGAGAGTGTCTCTCATTGTTGGAAAAAGCCAAAAGTCACTAGGAACTAGGTCAGGTGAGTAGGGAGCATGAGGAATCACTTCAAAGTTGTTATCACGAAGAAACTGTTGTGTAACGTTAGCTCGATGTGCGGGTGCATTGTCTTGGTGAAACAGCACACGCGCAGCCCTTCCCGGAGGTTTTTGTTGCAGTGCGGGAAGGAATTTGTTCTTCAAAACATTTTAGTAGGATGCACCTGTTACTGTAGTGCCCTTTGGAACGCAATGGGTAAGGATTACGCCCTCGCTGTCCCAGAACATGGACACCATCATTTTTTCAGCACTGGCGGTTACCCGAAATTTTTTTGGTGGCGGTGAATCTGTGTGCTTCCATTGAGCTGACTGGCGCTTTGTTTCTGGATTGAAAAATGGCATCCATGTCTCATCCATTGTCACAACCGACGAAAAGAAAGTCCCATTCGTGCTGTCGTTGCGCGTCAACATTGCTTGGCAACATCCCACACGGGCAGCCGTGTGGTCGTCCATCAGCATTCGTGACACCCACCTGGATGACACTTTTCGCATTTTCAGGTCGTCATGCAGGATTGTGTGCACAGAACCCACAGAAATGCCAACTCTGGAGGCGATCTGTTCAACAGTCATTCAGCGATCCCCCAAAACAATTCTCTCCACTTTCTCGATCGTGTCATCAGACCCGTTTGTGTGAGCCCGAGGTTGTTTCGGTTTGTTGTCACACGATGTTCCGCCTTCATTAAACTGTCGCACCCACGAACGCACTTTCGACCCATCCATAACTCAATCACCACATGTCTCCTTCAACTGTCGATGAATTTCAATTGGTTTCACACCACGCAAATTCAGAAAACGAATGATTGCACGCTGTTCAAGTAAGGAAAACGTCGCCATTTTAAGTATTTAAAACAGTTCTCATTCTCGCCGCTGGCGGTAAAATTCCATCTGCCGTACGGTGGTGCCATCTCTGGGACGTATTGACAATGAACGCGGCCTCATTTTAAAACACTGCGCGCATGTTTCTATCTCTTTCCAGTCCGGAGAAAAAAAATCGGAGGCCTTAGAACTTGAATGCACCTCGTAACGGTTTTGTGTTTTGCCAGAAAAATATCGAACAAGCACTGATGTGTCAGCGGGAGCATTATCGAGATCCAATTTCCATGAGATGTTTGGTACAATTCTGATCGTTTTCTTCTGCATCTACATCTACATCTACACGAATACTCTGCAAATCACATTTAAGTGCCAGGCAGACGGAGCATAAGTTGCAGGTAGTATTCCTTATTGACCGTGGACCTTAAGGCAGGAACTCTTGATGCACCATCCCATCCCAAGGATTCGAACTTTTCGAATGTTTTTCGGTCTTCCCTCTTCAGGCAGTTTCCATAGGGACGACTGGGCCTCGGTTTCGACGTCACACCCCTTATCCCATGTTTCGTCACCTGTTATAGCCTTCTTTAGCTGTTGTGGATCGCTGTCGACTTCATTCAGCAATTCCCGAGCCATGTCTACGAGAAGTCGTCGTTGGTCAAAATTCTGCAATTTCGGAACAAACTTCGCTGCTACACGTTTCATGCACAAAACATCAGAAAAAAAGTGATTGGCACGAGGCAAAGGATAGGCCGGCAGCATCAGAAACTTCTCTGACTGTGATTCGGCTATTTTCCAGAATCATGATGCTCTTCATTTCCTCCACATTGTCGCAGTAATTTATGTTCTAGGGCGTCCAGCGCGGTCGTCGTCATCAACGTCTTCTCGACCCTCTTAGAAACGTTTGCGCCTCTCGTAAACTGTAGCCTAAAGCCGTCGGCACACGGACCTTGCTGTCGAACGTTAACGTTGAGCGCGCCAAGTTCAACGTGCTGCTGAACGCTCAGGAATGATGCGACTTGCATACGGTACGTGGGCCCCAACGTGATATACGCGATCGCAACGCACTCCAGCGGCAGTTGAGGGATGTTTCTAGTTCGTAAACCACACTGTTTACTCAACGGGCGTGCGTAAAATTCCCACGTTAGTTCTGTTAAAACACACATTTCCTCCATCGTCCACGAAAAGGAAAGTACCACGTCCAATCAGTGAGGAGAGAGACATGTAATAGTTCCACTACAAATAGTGCGGTACAAATTTGGAATACTTCTCCGCATAAGATAAACATTATTTCATCATTCCCACATTTTAGTAAAACCCCAAGGTCAGTCTTACTTGATCACTGTTCCTACCCAGTAGCAGAATCGTTGCAACGCGTGAATTACGAAGCGTAAAAGAAAAAGGAGCAAAATAGCTTTACACAAGTAGGGCAAGATGTCCTGTAGATCAAGCCAATCGAACAAAGTCAGCCATCAAAAAAAGGTGAACTTGTATTTACATAACATCAAATATTATAGTCTATACTTATATTAAACTAATAAGAAAGTATGAGAACCTAATAAAAACGCGAATGTCAGGAAAAAAAATTGGTTGTGTCAGGACGCGAACCACCGTCCCAACAAAAATACTCATTATAGACAGTGACGCTATTTATTACGCTAAACCATCACAGCTTTCGTCGCAAATCATAGTATCGTACTACTTGCTAAAACCCTTAATCGTAGATATGTTAGTAACTGAAATTTAATTATAACAAATTGTACCAAGAACAATGCGTTTTTGGTGGATCTTCAGTATGATGCTGCCTTCAAACAGCCTACTCTCACTTTACGCAAGTTATAGTAATTCTTTTGCCACGAATATGATGATTCTCATTATTTTATTGGGACGAATCACACAGTTAACAACGGGTTTTGCAGTGATTCTCAATTTTCTGGTGCTCGGAACGGTATATATACATATAGGCTTGAAATGAATGCCAATATGGCGCCTCACAACTCTGTACTGAAGGGAGACGGCGTGCGTGTGACGTACGTAGGTGACGTTGTGCCATCTCATTGGTCAACGCTCAGACGCACGCTCAGAATATCTGACGTGCCAGATATTGCTCTGCACGTTCGAAAAGACTCACGAACGTGCTATTCTACATCTACATCTACATCTACATCCATACTCCGCAAGCGGAGGGTACCTTGAGTACCTCTATCGGTTCTCCCTTCTATTCCAGTCTCGTATTGCTCGTGGAAAGAAGGATTGTCGGTATGCCTCTGTGTGGGCTCTAATCTCTCTGATTTTATCCTCATGGTCTCTTCGCGAGATATATGTAGGAGGGAGCAATATACTGCTTGACTCCTCGGTGAAGATATGTTCTCGAAACTTTGACAAAAGCCCGTACCGAGCTACTGAGCGTCTCACCTGCAGAGTCTTCCACTGGAGTTTATCTATCATCTCCGTAACGCTTTCGCGATTACTAAATTATCCTGTAACGAAGCGCACTGCTCTCCGTTGGATCTTCTCTATCTCTTCTATCAACCCTATCTGGTACGGATCCCACACTGCTGAGCAGTATTCAAGCAGTGGGCGAACAAGCGTACTGTAACCTACTTCCTTTGTTTTCGGATTGCATTTCCTTAGGATTCTTCCAATGAATCTCAGTCTGGCATCTGCTTTACCGACGATCAGCATTATATGATCATTCCATTTTAAATCACTCCTAATGCGTACTCCCAGATAATTTATGGTATTAACTGCTTCCAGTTGCTGACCTGCTATTTTGTAGCTAAATGATAAAGGATCTATCTTTCTGTGTATTCGCAGCACATTACACTTGTCTACATTGAGATTCAACTGCCATTCCCTGCATCATGCGTCAATTCGCTGCAGATCCTCCTGCATTTCAGTACAATTTTCAATTGTTACAACCTCTCGATACACCACAGCATCATCTGCAAAAAGCCTCAGTGAACTTCCGATGTCATCCACCAGGTCATTTATGTATATTGTGAATAGCAACGGTCCTATGACACTCCCCTGCGGCACACCTGAAATCACTCTTACTTCGGAAGACTTCTCTCCATTGAGAATGACATGCTGCGTCCTGTTATCTAGGAACTCCTCAATCCAATCACACAATTGGTCTGATAGTCCATATGCTCTTACTTTGTTCATTAAACGACTGTGGGGAACTGTATCGAACGCCTTGCGGAAGTCAAGAAACACGGCATCTACCTGTGAACCCGTGTCTATGGCCCTCTGAGTCTGGTGGACGAATAGCGCGAGCTGGGTTTCACATGACCGTCTTTTTCGAAACCCATGCTGATTCCACGCTATGTCGTCAGAAACTCGGCACGCTCAACGCTCAACGATCGGATGCACGGTCCGTGTGCCGACGGCTTTACTCACGGTAAATTCGCCAAAAGCCACAGTCGGCATTTCGAATACTGTGTTGCACTTTATTCCATTTTCAAGAAAAATTTTATGTATGTTCTTTGATCCATCTTTTTCGACAGTAGAAATTCGCCGAGAACTCGAAAACACGTATGATCTTCTCGACCTTTAAGGAAACTAAATATTGAAAACAGCTGCAAATGCAAACATACATAGGGAACCTGCTCGCACCAATAAGATACAATGGAATTTTTAGGATCTGACTTATAAAGCTGGTGAAATTAAAAAATTCCCGATGCCTTCATATCGCACCCTATATATGTCTGAAAAAGTAGCCTTAAACGAAGCGGTAACATGAACTATAAACGCTACAGCGAATAAGAGAATGATGAAGATTAAAAGGATAGATCAGGTCGATAATGAAGAGCTACAGATTCGAATTACTGCTAAAATAAATTTTTAGCACAACTTGACTAACAGGAGGTGTCGGTTGATACGAGAGACGCTGGAGCATCAGGATGCAGTGAAGGTGCTGCCGGAGAGAAGTGAAAGTACAGAAATGGCAAACTCCAGTGTGGAAGTGGAATAAATGTAATTGTTATATGAGTAAGGTTGGTGTCTACGCACTGTTAGGAAGAGTTATTTACCAATTTAATAAACGAAGTGAAATGGTACTTACAGTTATCCCTTGAAAGCAACATTTTCCATTTACATTTGAGGAATAGAATAAAAAGACACATTTTCTTGTTAGGCGAAACGATCAGATTTCGCAACTAAGTATGTTCTCCTTGGTAGCCATCTCTACCCCATGTCTGATTGCCGCAAACCAACCTCCTGAAATTCAGTATGAGTGAAAAATACAGATGAGGAAGGTTACAGGGAATGAGGGGGAGTAGTAAAAATTGTGGAGGGAGAAGAAGTAAAGACCCTCACCCCCTCCTGCCATCAATCCCCGTGCCGTCCTCGCGCATCCCCCCCTCCCCCCCCCCCCCAATCCCTCGTCCCCGGCAGTCTCCAACAGCCAAAGATTTTTTTAATCTCACCTGCTCAGGCGACTGTACCTGTACAGTTAGTTGAAATAATTGAAAAAAATTCGGTCACCATATTAAAGATTTCTCAGAAAGAATAACCGCGAGTATTAATCTAAACGGAAAAGCTCCGGATCGAAAGATACTAATTCGATTCTATTTGCAGGTTAGTCAGCACTGTTGTGACCGTGTATCGATTTCACAGTTCGAAGATGGGTAAGGACAGCAGCACACAATCTGTGATTTGAGATGGGGATACAAAATAATTTATGAACACGAGAACCGTGGTAGAAATGACATTTACTCTTAATAAGTTTCAATACACAAGCTGTGATGACAAGATCGTACCTAAATTTTTTGGGCTCGAGAGGGACCAGAGGACAACTGTGCCTGAGTATTGTTTACGAACAGAGATCTTACCTGCTTACTGCAACGTGATCTGTTACAGTTACAGCGCCTTCAGTGGTGCGAGAACTTGGTGTCGGAAGCAGAGGCTCACACACCTCGAATGCGTGAGACGTCTCTTCTTCAGTATTGTCCATCCACAAGAGAGCTGTTCCACCCCAAAAACCGTTGGCCTTTCTTCGGGAGTTGGCTTTTGGTCGTGATGAGCACCACAGATGACAGATGTTAATGATTACGTAGTGAAAATCACCTCTACCACCTGTTTCTTCCTTATAACTGAGATTTGGCAATACTCTCTTAGGATTTAAAGGTTGGCTACAGCGCGCATACACAAGCTCTGGAATCTGAGATATTGTTGTCGCGCCTCGCAGCGCACGGATTCATTTGTGGCAGTTTGGAGGCCAGTGTAGGAGCCCGCCTGCCCGCCTGCTGTGGTGCGCACGTGTGTTGGGCGAGGGGTCGTCGCCGAGCTGCCCTACTGCCGTGTCCGCCAGCAGCGACACAGGATTTGGTATTGAGTTGATATTTTTTATAATTTGCAGCGCGCTTATTAATTTAAAGAAAAGGGTTTGTGTATGTGCGTAGCAGCAGACGGTAATTTTGATGATGATAGGAGTTGAAGTCTTAAGGGAAACCATTGTTATGCGAATAGATTAAGTATTGTTTTTTGTCATTGATTTCTTTTGTAATTGCCAGGGAATTGTTTCACTGTGTATTTAATTGAGAAGTATTTCAGTCTCTCTCAAGAGTTTGATTGGTTTGTAATATTGCTTTAATGCCACTGGAGGCAGATTTACATACGAAGCGATAGTTCAAAGAGCATCGAGCGTTTTGTTAATTGAATGAGAAATAATCGCTTTCAGGATATAGTTTTTGAAAAAAGGAGTTACTTGTTTGGGTTATCATTTATCGATTTTAGATGTGACCAAACCCTTTCTCTTGAATTATGTGTAGTTGTAGTAAGCAGCAGCAGCCGCAGCAACAGCAGGAGCCGCCATACAGAACATGCATTGCACTCAGCACGAATAATAGGTTTTTTATGTTTTTGTTAAATAATGGAATGCAGCAGATCAAGCAGTGGCAGCAGAAAGACCAAGTAAGTTATTTGTTGCGCACAGGACCAATTAAAAGAAAATAAAGTTTAGGCGATCTCTGTAGTAGTAAAGTAACAAGAGTACAAGTACAAGATTATCAGTAGAAAACAGGAGATAAGAAGAAAGAACTCGCGACTTTCATAACACCTTCAGGTTGCCGAGTTGTGCTGCAGTCACGATAGTGGGTCTCGTTGTCATTTGTGATCAGAAGCAGCTTAAGGTGTGGGCGAAGTGGGGCACCGCAGTCTGAAGGACCTCGCGCCTTCACGGCTTATGCAGCTTCCTTTAACTCGTGAAAAATACTCAGCTAGGGCCAGTAAAAACTGTGACCGTGAGCAAAGATTTTACTCTTCATAAGCTGGGGTAATATTAATATATAACATCTCATCTACAGTACAATTACTAAAAGGAGGAGGTTGCCTACGCCCATAGTATTCTTCATGTTAACTCGGAACTTCTCGTGTCGAGTGTTCTTTGTATACAGTTGCTGCCAACTTCAGTGCTCTAACAATATTAGTAGCGGTGCTTAGTGTTGTTATTCTCTGTTAAGTGTCACTGGCAATATTCAGAATGGATAATGAAGACGAAGTACTTGCTAGCCCATCGGTGTCTTCCCCAATAACTCCCAGAAAAGTTAGAAGCTGTAAAGGAAGTGTAATTCGTGGTAAGACTAGGAAAATCATACATCAGGTCAAAGAATGCTGCGATCTGGAGAAGGGGAGGACAATAGCGAAGGTCTGTCACGCATTTGAAGCTGACCATCTCTATAACCCACTTACATGTATCCCTGATACTTCTGTACGTAATTTATACCTTAGCTATGGATCGGTATGAAGCGTGCTCGCCGGCCGGAGCGACCGAGCGGTTCTAGGCGCATCAGTCTGGAACCGCGTGACTGCTACGGTCGCAGGTTCGAATCCTGCCTCGGGCATGGATGTGTGTGATATCCTTAGGTTAGTTAGGTTTAAGTAGTTCTAAGTTATAGGGGACTGATGACCTCAGAAGTCCCATAGTGCTCAGAGCCATTTGAACCATTTGAAGCGTGCTCATTAGTGATTTGTTAGCTCTGCTGACAGTGGAGGCCTCGTCATTATTTGTCCTCTCCCCGCTTGCCCCTCAGCCAAGGGGCCTTCTTCCCGTAATCGTAATATAACTGTCCATTGTACATTTGCCGCCTTGAAAACGTGGAACTAAACTTTGTTTACATATGGGCGGGGCCGAAGTCGTCTGATGAAACGTGAATGACGTCCGCTGCTCGGCAATGTACAGTCACCTTAACACTCGTACTATATTGTTCCTACTACCAAGGGTGCCCATACCCGGGGGGCTTCCGCCCCACTTACCCGGGGCGGGGGGATCCGCCGTCCCTCATTCACGTGGCTTTTAAGGAAAGGAAAAGATACAGTGTAATCAGGAGGGTTTTATTCCAAAGGAATGATTTAAAAGTCTTTGTTAAGTAGTTTTTTAACACGATCTCAACTATAACATTTTCATGGCTACTTATAAGTCGCTATTCGTCTTCCAAAATAGTAAAAATACTCCATATCCCCAGGTCTTGCCTCCCCCGTCCCCTCCCCACCCCCGTCCCCTACAAACTGTCTTACGGGATCTTCACTTAAAACTTCCGGGCTGATAGGCCGTGGTCGAAGTATAAAACTCTCCCCTGACGTTTCGTCTCCGACTACGGGAGACATCCTCGGAGGTAAAGCGGTGAACTGCGAAGAGAACTCGAGGAAGCGCTGATTATACAGGCAGTACAGAGGGCGCCACTGTCGATCACGTGGCGTCGGCTATGAGATTGTCTCTGGTGATGCCAACATTCTCGATTGAGAGTAATCGATCGTCACGCTTGCGGTGCAACGCTGACATCCAAATTTTATCCAGTTTAACACCTTCGTCTTTCCTGTTAAAATTATTACGGTGTTTATCAATCTCGATAGCGTCTCAATACATGCGTGCATAATAATGCGAGGTTTTTTGATATGACGCTCGTCTCGCTGAATTTTATTTCATGATCACCTTCCTGGTAAATATATTCCGCTACGGCCGATTTATCCATGCGACCGAGGCGGCAATTCCTCTTATGTTCAACAAGACGGCTGTTGACACTTCTCTTTGTGGTACCTATAAAAACCTGTCCAGATCTACAAGGAATTTTATATACCCCCGGTGTAGCCAAAGGTTGTCGTGCATCTTCTGGCGATCTTAAATATTCTTTTATTTTCCTGGTGGGTCTAAAATAGTTTCCACCCCATACTTGCTTAAAACTTCCCCGATGCGATCTGTGACCTTACTACGGGAGTTCTTGACTGTTAAGTATAGTCAGCGTCTGCCGAAATGGATGGTCAACGCGAAAACATACGTGCTGGGAGAATACGATCTCATGGTAAAACTTTGATAAATAACGTGGATCAACAAAAACGAAAACGTTTGTTAATACCGTTAGCGAGAACTATGGAGGGAGCATTGGCAACAATAGGAGATAGCGTAAGGATGGATCGTAATGTGAACAACATTAATGAAGATCCTCACATTAACTTCACAGGGAAATGAAACACTTCTTGTAAAATTTTGAAGGGCATAGGGTTTCGTTTAAAAATACATATAAATAAAAATAGAAGAACTTTACTGGCGGAGAGGGAGAACTACTTGCATTGCATGTTCAGCTTCATTGTGTTGTTTTCATTTCCTTCGTTTCTCTGTAGTAGCAAGAATTCACAGCGAACGTAGCAGTTTTCTCTACGTGAATGTATTAATAACGAGTGTAGTTTTATCTGCTGCGTTCTGGCTCGCAGTTGTTAGATTAAAATACAAGTTTTAGTTTCTCATGCTTTTCTACAGAAGAATTTAGTAACGGTGAATGTAGTTTTGTGTTTGTTTCATACGCTGCACGAACAGCGCAAACAGTTTAGGACCCCGGCCTCCATTTGGACTGAACGCGATTATACCGCTCGTGCGTCATTCGAAAGAACCAATAGCAGAATACGTCAATAATCCGCAGCGCGCCCAGCTAAAATGGGAATTGTGAGGTGGACAAGTTATATGTACGGCCACGCTTCTCAGCGGCTAGAGAGCCAATCAGGGTGCCGCACGCGGTCATGCCAACGTGCGTCCTTATTTAACGTATCGTGCTTTTGTAATTCTGACAGATTGCTACTTAAGAATGAGTCTGAATCATTGTTTAATGCCGGTAAATATTAAATAAATAGGAAGTGATTATTGGATGGATGGCTCTGAGCACTATGGGACTCAACTGCTGTGGCCATAAGTCCCCTAGAACTTAGAACTACTTAAACCTAAGTAACCTAAGGACATCACACACATCCATGCCCGAGGCAGAATTCGAACCTGCGACCGTAGTGGTCGTGCGGTTCCAGACTGTAGCGCCTTTAACCGCTCGGCCACTCCGGCCGGCAAAGTGATTATTAATCGGTGTTGTAGATCGAACTAAAGCAAGTACAGAACTGTTTTAAAAATTAAAACTTGATTTGTTTGTGAAGAAAAACAACGGTGTACGTGCTTAGTTATTGAGACTAAGGTGAGAAACACACTGAGGAGCCAAAACATGATGAACACCTGGTTAAAAGCGTGTTGGGCCACGTCTGGGACGCAACTTAGCTGTCATTCTGCGTGACATGGACTCGCCAAGTACTTGGTAGCTTCCCAGAAATTTGTAGCACGAGATGCCTACGCGCTTTGTAATGTAATAAAATAAAAATTATTTGTCACTCTTTTTCTTTGCTCTTAGTGTAATTTAATAGAATGAATATGAGCCGTGACTTATATAAAAAAGATAGACACATTAATGCAATGGCTCAGCATAAAAGAATATTATTAACAGTGTAATATGTTGTTTAATTTAGCCCGACGTGTATAAGCACTCAGTAAACTAGCTCGGTTCTAAGGGTAGTTACGTAATCGCCGATAATTAATTGTCCATTTCTTATTTACCCAACGCTACAGATATTATTCCAGGCTCGTGAGAATTCGTGTGCTTATTGCACCAGAGAATATTTGCCAAGTCTATTCGATGTACACTACTGTAATACGTAACTTAATGTCGTGGTTTCTTCTCGATTCCCCAGTATAAGATAACAAGAGTAGCATCTACAAATGAAATCCTGTAATGGAACTGGAATCCTGTGACCAGAACTTTTCTGCCTGGGATGTTATCTCGTTATATAAAGAAAATCTGTAAGTAAAATTGTTAAATTATTAGTAACTGCCTCCGGTCTCGAGGGATCTGAAATAAGATTAATTGTCCTAACGGACGGCACGTCTCGCAGATGAGACAAAAGAAAAATGTTAAAGATTTTTCTATTTCAGAGAATCCAGGTATCTGACTACCAATTGACTGAGTACATACACAAATTCTTTTGACAAAACAACCATTATATTTTTCGGGTTTAAGTACAACTTACATTATCAGCTGGTACAGCAAGATGAGCTTTACACAAGAACGTTCTCTTAGGTCCGAATCCAAGCAGATAAGATAAGTGAAAGCTGAGATCGTTTGGGTTCTTTGGCAGAAACTGCCTGAGGATTCGAAACGATATGTTGGGAGTACACACAGTAGTTTTTCTGCGTTCTTGGAAAGGGTAGAAGATGAAGATCATTGGCGAAGAACTCGCGAGGACCGTCCCCATAATAGCAATAATTATTCGTGAGAAAGTAATGACCAAGCTGAACGACAGGAAAACGGTAGATTTCGTGTAAACACGATTCAAAGAGGTCGTGCGAGAGGTAGAGGAAATTACACTACGCGCGGTAGAGGATACATGACGCGGAATTTCCAAAATAGAGAAGAAATGGAAAACTGAAAACCGCGTGTGTTACGGGCCGGATTCACGCGGAAACCGATTTTGGGCCCAAAGAAAAGATGCCAAATATTAGATTCGAGAAGGAAAGACGTGAACTACGGGGCAGGATGGTTAAGGGCGCGCCTATAGCAGACGGGCGCGGAATGATACATAGTGGCGTTCCCAGTGCGAAGTCACGTGACCGTTCGTGCTCGGGCCAGCCGTTGCCGAAGCAGCGTACATTGCACTTGGCAGCAGACACAAATGGCAGACGTCGGAACAAGATGGCTGCCGTAGAGAGAGACAGAAGAGGCGGGATCGGACACTTCCGATGGCCGGTTTCAGTAGTAGATGAATGTAGAAATGAAAATAAAATTAATATGTCATGTGATAAAGATAACTCAGTTTCGGAATCGTGCGAAAAGACTTTATTAAAGAATGAAAGGGAGACAAAAAAGGCGAGTGGAAAGGAGAACATTTGTACTGTTAATGATGTGTATGAAGTAAAAGACGTAAATGTGGGGAAGGTTATGATGAATAAAGAAGAGAGGAAGGTAGAATACGCCACGCAAAAGACGTGTGCACAATTAATGATAGGTGAAAGTGATATAGAGGAGGACGTTAGTAAACATGACATTATAAGCAGTGCAGGTGAAGTTATTGTTGATGGAAAGGTGCTTAATGATTTTAATGCAGAAGGATCTGATAGGGATTTCGCACGATTACCTGAAAATGACAGCATGGAAGAAAATGAAATGAAAGTTATCGAAGTACATGACGATTATACTAAGTATGAAGTTAAGGCTGAAATCGTTCAAAGTGATAAAACAGAAGTGTCTGACTGTCCAAACGATGTGCATTGTGTAGAAAATGAGTCGAAAAACGAAGTGGCTGAAACATCTAGTGATAATCTGCTCCACTGTCTAAAAGTTGCTTTCCTGCTAGAATCTGATGACGAAAATGAAATCAGTGATAATTCAGATGATGAAGGGTATACGAATACACATAAGAATGAATATACTAACTTACCCTATTGTTCAAAAGTCGAGTACTTAAGTAATTCTGATGGTGAGGAAAAGAGTAGTGATGACTCCAGTGAGGATGAATTCTCAGGTGTAAATGAAAGTGAATATACTTTTACTGAAAGAGGGTATGAGAAAATTAGTGACATTTTTCCAAAGCAAGATACAGGAAGTAGAACTGGGCCAAAACCGAATGAATTATTTAGTAATGTAACACAGGGGCATAATTTGCAGGAACCTCCAGATGATACTATACTGGGGCAAGCCTTAACAAATGTTTTGAAAGAGTGTGAATCACAGGAACAAAAAGAACCTCATGATAACACTATATTGGGGCAAGCTTTAACTAATGTTTTGAGTAAGTGTGAGGCACAGGAACAAAAAGAACCACCTGATAAAATAATAGCAGAGCAGGAGATGTTGTACCTTGCTAAAGACTTTGAAATTCCAAAACCTAAAAAGCCACCTGATGAAACAAAACGTTGGCAAGATCTGAATAGGTTAGTGAAAGATGTAGAAAGTAGGAGGCCCAAAAAGCCACCAGACTTAGTAACTGTTTTATGAACCATAAAAGACAGCCTTGTTAATAAAGAGACTGGAGGCAGGGTGCTGTATTTGTATATATGTTGTTAATATAATGCATGACTTTATTATTATTATTATTATATCTGAGTGTTACCTGAAAGTGGATTGTTGTTTTGTTGATCTTGAGGCCTGTTGGAGGTTGTTGCTTATTTATTATAGTGTACTGTTTAACTTTGCTTAGGAGATGTTTATTTTCAATTGAACACTTACTGTTGCCAGTCTAATTATGATGAGAGGGTCATGTAGTGTGAGAAACATGAAAACTTTATGAATAAATATGCTTATGGTAACTTATTGAAAGTGCAAAGAACTCTTCAAGATAATAATTAATTTCTAATATACCTAAAATTCAGAAAGGGCTTATGTTTGCAGTATGTGGTTTACTTAAAGATACATGTCCTCAGAAGAGGGTTATTAACCCTCAGGGGGCAATGCACTCTTTGCATTGTCAGGTGCCTGACGAGCACCAGGGACCCGAGTCGTTGCTAGCACTACTTCCATTTCTTTTCGTGCTGCCAACCTTCCTCTTCATCATTCAGAACTTTTACTATCTTCTTTCCTTCTTCTCTATCAGAGTGTATTGAATAGTGTGGCAATGATGTAAGATATTGTGTATTGTTTGTGGACAAGTAAATGGAAAAATAATATGGGTACACTAGAAAATGGCAAAGAATAATGAAAATATAGTGGGTACTGTAAAGGAAAAATGAAATTAAAAAGTAATTGGAAAGAGAAATATGGATGAGAAAAGGTAAGAATATTGAAAAGAAAAGGTAAATGAATGCCATAATATAATGAAATGTAAATGTTTTTGAAAAAGAAAGGGGCAAATATGGTGTTGAAAAACTGTATATGTGTTTAAAACTGAGGAGATGAACCTGGCTAAGGTATGTGTAAAGTAGATGTGAGGTATGTGTCTAGTGCCAGCAAAAGAGTTGGCAGAAATCACTTGCAATAGGATATGAAATTATTGTCCTGATCTTGATTTATGTAATGACCTAACTGTGTGTGGAAAAGCAATGATAAAGGAGTAGTAAGAAATACTTTATCCTAACTTGATCCTGAATATGACATTTAATTCTTTCTCGATTAATGTATATGTTACCTGATTGTGTCATTTGAAAAGAAATGGTTTTGTTACCAGTGTCTAATTGCTGTTTCAAAGTTACAGGTTTCATGTTTTATACCACTAATGCAAATTTTACCAAAAGTGTGTCAGAATGATAAAAAACCTGGAAATGATGACAATAAACTGCTCAAAAATATGTTGATGGGCAGTAAAACAAGACAAAATAATAAAAATGCTGTGGTCCTGATGCTAAGGACTACAAAATATACGATGTGAGCAGTAACCAAAGGACTTGCCATTGTGGGGCAAGGAGCTGATAAGTGGTCATGAACTGCCAAACCTAGAGGATGGGGCAGTGTGTCAATTTAAAAATGTGTTTTTTGTGTATTCTTAATCTAAATTGTGTTTTTGTGTCTAAATGTGTATGTAAAAAGACTGCTAAACCAATAATGGGTAGAATGTGTAACATGGACTGCTAGTGCTGAGGCAAGCAGTGAATTAAGTTAGGTTTTTTTGAGCAATATGTTATAAACTAACTATTCTTATTGAAGTCAGTGAAAAGTTATTATAAAATGTATAAGGAATCTTATTTAAATGGATGTAGATGTTTTTGATACTAGGTTTTTTGAAATAACGTAAAGTTTTGGACTGCCTTGTTTTGAAACACAGCAGTGATGATTAAAGATAGGCTCTGAATATGTTAGTGTGTTTATGTGTAACAAATATTTTGGACTGCTATTAATGAAGAGCAGCTTTAAAGTTAATTATTTTGAAACAACCTTACAAAGTTACTTTGGTATTTAAGGAGTCAGTTGGAAAAGGTTTCTCATAGTTGTTTGTATAAATAATTGTGCATATCCGGATGCAAACTGAAATTTTCAATATTTCATTAATTGCTGAACCTTGTAAAATATACTGTGATCATTAATATGCTTGTGTGTCTGTGAAATTTTAAGAAATACATGCAATTTCTTAGTGTATATACTGTATATTTGTAATGTGTGTGTGTGTGTTTTTTTTTTCTCCCAACTGAAGTTGGATGGAATAAATTTTTTTTGCAGCCAGCACCACTTAGGTGTTATGGATGTTTCCTTGAAGTATCCCTGATGCGAAACTTCAACGAAACATGGGGCATGTGTAACACCACAGCTCTTATGCTGTATGGATTCATTTTGCTTTATTTAATGTTACATTGTTGATCGCCTGTGAATGTGTTCAAATCGATAGCATAAAATTGTGTATTCTTTTCTTTGTCAAACCTTTGATGTCGTGATTTGATTCTATGCAAAGTAATGTATCTGTAATTTAAATTCTTTGTCCCATTTGGAGGGAACAAAACTTACTGTATATGATTGTAATTTTGTGTGGATAATTTTTGTAGAAGTGTCAATATGTGAAAATGTTCTGTTTTATTTAATGTATTTGTTTGCTGTTATGTAAACTGCTGATCCTCACTTAGGGTTCTTAGTTATTCTGTATGTAAGAGGTAGTGTGGTTCCCCTCGGGAACGGAACTGTGTAGCGCGCGCAAATTGTGGTTGGCCTAGGTGGAAAAGGTGGAAGTGATAGTCAGTCGGAACGAGCCACCAGTCGGAGACGAGCTACCAGTCTGTGCACTGTCAATGTAAAGGTGCATATCATGCTGATTCAGAGAGAGGCTTTTACTGCTTCTTTCCAATGCCTCGGATGGGTGGATAAATAGCTGGATCTATTCTGGAATTTGTATGAATCATCGCCATGAAGATACGATAAAGTCCGGCAATTCTACCTGTAATTCCACCTACCAACATGCAGTTGCCACCACATTGCGCAATCACTGTAACGTAATACTATATTGATGTACAGTGAAGGATCAGCCTAATGGATGTGTTAGTGTGCTGAAATATAAGGTAATTCATATCGGAATTTATTTACCTACCTTGATTTTACTCCTCATCATAACACCTCTCAGGGTCCTCTCCGTTTGAAGTAAAGTGATTACCGAGTGTCCTTACTGAAAGTACGTTGAAGCCTAGAGCTTTGTTAAATAATGCCTCTTGAACTTATTAGAAAGATAGTTAAAGCTAATGTGGTAACAGAGTGAGTTAAAGCAAATGTTATTTGTCCAATAATAATTTTCCTATTGAAACTGTTATTTAAAGTGTTGTTACCAACTTCAAACTTTAGGCTGAGTCTTATAAAGTAAATGATCACGTTGTTGTCTGTAGTAAATTCTAAAAAGGAGAGTCAGTTCCTTGCAATTTTGTCAACATTGTGTTTCGTTGTAGTAAAAGTGAGAAAGCTGCAGTTGTGAAACGTTACATTCTCATGTATGCCAAGTGTTTGTCTCTCTTGTGTGCATATTAACAGTATAAAGACCACTCAGTTTGTGTAAACCCTGAAAGTGATAGTGTTTTTCTGTACCAGTTATAATTTTGAAAATAGTTCCTGCTGCTCTAACTGTTAGCTTCAATCTTAAAACATGTGTGTGTTAGAGTTCATTGCACTCGCGTGTTGCTAAGTCTAGGTTGTGTCTGTTGTGTTGTCCATTATAGTTACTTATACCTACTTTCATAAACGAGAATGTTAATCTTTCTCTTGCCTAATTAGGCTGGCGACCGTTTCCCTTATTCTATAAACAGTATTGCTAGGCAAAATTTTGTTTGTCACTATTCCAATATTAACGTAATTCTGACTTTCATTTCCGATAAGCCACTTCCATTAGGAACAATACGGTCAACTTAACAAAATTCCTCTCAGAGGGTAACACTGCTCTGTTGCTTTGTGCCATAGTTACTTTTACAAAATTGTTTTATGTTACAACCTGCTTCTGGCATTGAGGTTATGGTACAGTAGATAGCAGACGGGGAGTGTTATAAGAGGAAAGATAGTTCATGCATATAAGCGCTAAGAGTGCATGGAATAACATGTCCATTTTAATTCTATCTCTTCTTCTTTGGCGTACTTGTCAATTATTTATAAAATTTATCGTAATATTTAGTTTACATTTTTTTAAACCCAAGTCCACCCATGAGAAACAGTACAAGTTCCCGTAATTAACGGGCGGTTGGTTTTTGGACGCGGAGCTTGCGCTCGATAGCGTTCCAGGTGGGTTTCATCGGATTCAGATAAGCCGAATTTGATGGCCAACACATCATCGTGAGTTCACTATCATGCTCCTTAAACCACCGGAGCACGATTCTGGCCTTGTGACGCGGACAGTTCATAATGGTTCAAATGGCTCTGAGCACTATGGGACGTAACATCTGAGGTCATCAGTCCCCTAGAACTTAGAACTACTTAAACCTAACTAACCTAAGGACATCACACACATCCATGCCCGAGGCAGGATTCCTAGAACCGCTCGGACAGTGCGGTCGGCTAAAATGGAAAAAAAACACATAGAAAATATTGTGGGGAAGACGAATCAAAGACCGTGCTTTATTGGCAGAACACTTAGAAGATGCAACAGAGCTAATAAAGAAACTGCCTACACTACGTTTACCCGTTCTTTTCGAGTACTACTCCCAGTGTGGGATCCTTAAAACATAGGATTAACGGACTACACCGAGAAAGTTCGAAGGAGAGCAGCACGTTTTGTATTATCGATAAATATGAGACAGAGTGTCACGGACATGATACAGGATTTGGGATGGAAATCACGGCTCCAACCTGCCAGCGTCCGTGGCGCGCTGCACGTTTCGAGCAGCCGTTCACGTGGATGGGGACGTATCTGGCCACGACCATCGACCTAGTTTAACCATAATCCGACCAGCCGACACGTTTCCATTGATCAGCGATCCAATCTTGATGGTCCCGTACCCCACTATAATCAGAACTGACGATGTTGTTGGGTCAGCATGGCAACAGGTAGGGGTCCTCTGCTGTGGAACACTATGTTCAACACTGCGAGCTGGACGGTGTGTTCCAAAACGCTTGCGCCTGCGCCGGCACTCTACTCTGACGCCAGTTCTGCCACAGCTCACCGCCTATCTTGCTTTAGAGAGCGGCCAGTACTCCGACCCCTATGTTCTGTGGTGAGCTATGGAGTGCACCTTCTTGTCGCTTACTCGTGGTTTCAGCGTTGTTCAACCACTTTCCTTTAATGCTCACGACAGCATCATGTTCACTGTTTCCAAGATTCTCCCGCCCAGGCGCTGGGCCACAATAATTGGGCTTTTGTCAAAGCCACATAAGTCTGCGGATTTCGGCATCTGCGCTACTTATCGTCGCTAGAATGATTCCCCAATGGCCCTGCTCTGCTCATAAACTTATCTTACCCCTCAGTGCCCCCAGGCAGCATACAGCCTCGCGGTGGGCAGTGGCCATAATGTTTTGGCTCATCAAAGTAATTTATGAACATATTGTTGTGTCTAGGCAAGACAGCCTAGACACAATGAGAGGAAGCCGAAAGGCACGCGCTTAAACTCACGCAGGCTGGCGTGAGGTCTGAAACAGGATACGTAATGAATGCTATAAAGAAAAGTACGTAGCTGCTGGAATACTTAACTTTAATCCACAATTGGTGAACATTGGTCTTGTTGATACAGTATTATCAACTCAATATAACTTGGTGATGGCGCCTTGCTAGGTCGTAGCAATTGACTTAGCTGAAGGCTATGCTAACTATCGTCTCGGCAAATGAGAGCGTATTTGTCAGTGTGGCGTCGCTAGCAAAGTCGGCTGTACAACTGGGGCGAGTGCTAGTAAGTCTCTCTAGACCTGCCGTGTGACGGCGCTCGGTCTGCAATCACTGACAGTGGCGACACGCGGGTCCGACGTATACTAACGGACCGCGGCCGATTTAAAGGCTACCACCTAGCAAGTGTGGTGTCTGGCGGTGACACCACACATATACCCACATATTGCAAGCAAAAGTACTGCGATGCCTCAGACTACGCATAATGTAAATGAGATCAAGTCTGTCATAAAAGAAAGAAAACCAAAATTACCGAAAAAATTTGACCCTTCAACTCGCATACTAATTCACTTGGTGGTGCGTCGCCATACTGGCCATACTGGCTAAACTGTACAA
Organism: Schistocerca americana; assembly: GCF_021461395.2. Lineage (NCBI taxonomy): Eukaryota > Metazoa > Arthropoda > Insecta > Orthoptera > Acrididae > Schistocerca > Schistocerca americana. The sequence continues at coordinate 1,249,150,426 of NC_060119.1, read as the reverse complement.
AAATCTGGCAATATTGTCAATAATAATAAATAAATAATAAATAAACTTTTATTTTAAAACAGGGTGGTACAACTTTACATGTCAAATGGATATCAGAAATGCACCTCTAGTCACGTCTTCGACCTGGAATCTCATTGAACGGAGTAGAATTGTTCTCAGTGATGAGTTCCGCTCCGACTTGAGCCCCGATGACCTGCGAAGACGTGTCTGGCACCATCCTGACTGTCACTCACCACGCGGGCCGACAACCAGGAGCGATGGTCTGGGGCGCATTTCACATCATAGCAGAACCCCTTTGGTTTTCATCCGTGGCACCTTTATGGAAAAGCGTTACGTCGGATACTCTACGCCCCATTTTGTTGCCCTTCGTGGTAGGCCATCCTCGTCTTACACTTCAGCAAGACAATACCTGCCCACACACGACGAGAGTTTATACTACTCGTCTTCGTGCTTCCTAAACGTTCATCAGATCTCTCCCCAATTGAGAACGTTTGGAGCATCATGGGCAGGGCCCTCCAACCAGCTCGGGATCTGATGATCTAACGCTCCAATTGGACAGAATTTGGCAACATGCCTCTCAGGAGAACATCCAACAACTCTATCAATCGATGCCAAGCCGAATAACTGCTTTCATAAGGAGCTGAGTTTAAACAACGCTTTATTGACTTGCTCATTTTGTGAAGCTCTTTCTCTTGAATAATTGTTCAAATGGCTCTGAGCACTATGGAACTTAACATCTGAGGTCATCAGTCCCCTAGAACTTAGAACAAACCTAACTAACCTAAGGACATCACACACATCCATGCCCGAGGCAGGATTCGAACCTGCGACCGTAGCGGTCGCGCGGTTCCAGACTGAAGCGCCTAGAACCGCTCGGCCACTGCGGCCGGCTCTTGAATAAATAATACATTTTTTTCTGAAGTTGTAATAATTTGTTTGTCTGTATATGTAGGTCACATCTATTTATTTCTATCCCATTCGGATTAATCCTTAGCGCTGTTTCGTTTTCTTTTCATATTATGTAACAAACAGACATCCGGTGAACAAATATTGCTAGTCTCAGATTCTCATCTCCATGAACTAAGGAATCTCCTACATCATTAATTTTATGTCTTATTTCAGAAGAACTGATCAGTAGATACCGTCAGCAGGAATTCTCAGGAAATTCCTCGTCACCGATCACCCGTAGGGTTAGCTACTTACTGTGCCGCTCGTCCCGGCGGAGGTTCGAGTCCTCCCTCAGGCATGGGTGTGTGTTTGATCTTAGGATAATTTAGGTTAAATAGTGTGTAAGCTTAGGGACTGACGACCTTAGCAGTTAAGTCCCATAAGATTTCACACACATTTGAACATTTTTATTAGCTACTTACCAAACATTCAACAACCACTAACGACAATAAGCCACTTGACAATGTAACTGCCACATTCTTGCAAGACTGATTAGAGGAATAGATTGTTCATCATAGCCATTGAGACTGTCCACTTGATTTCTGCCAGGTTTCGGAGTCCAAGGGTAGTGAGTTAGCTAGAAGTTGAATCCTAGTGCGTGTTCAGTGGCAGTAGTTAATTGTATATAAATGATACAGCTAGGCCATTCCCATGGATAAGTGGCTGACTCGCACTGGTGACAATATATCTCACGCATGTGATTCATGTAGTTCCTCTTCTCCTTCGAAAGTATGCAGTTCTAATAAGGAAACAGATTAGAATTTAATCAAAATGCATTCTTCTTCTTCATCGTCCTCTGTTCTGATCAGCAACATTATTTCTAAACGCAAAACCGAAAAGCGTAAATATAACAGTCTGACATCAGGCTGTATCAGCATTCTTTTGAATACTGAGGAACCATAGCAGTGTTTTCATTCTTTGGAGATTTTACCCAACGATATCCTGAAGCCTACAAAAGAGTCACCTGTAGACAAAATATCCTAACCATGTAAGTAAACCCAACGAATTTTCTAAGCGTCATCAGGAACATCTGAAAGGTACTCAACTGCGAAATAAAAATTAAAAAAACATATATCCTAAGAAAGCCCTAAGGGTAACCCTAGAGGTATTCTACTCAATTGCAAAGTCCAAATGACGACACATTATTGGTGAGAAAAGTTGCGAAATCATGCAAAGAGAAAGGTTTGGCGAGAGTCTGAAGTCGATACTTCCAGATGATGAAAAACCAACTGCTACCACGTCTTCATGATAGCCCACTGTCTAGGACTGTCTATTTTGTAACTCTCTGGAAAGAAGGACTATTGGCGAAGATATTTTCTTTCGTGCGAATTAGTTTTTTTGTTGATACCGATATGTCATGGAGAAATTGTGTTGGTATATGTACCTATGGGATGGCAAGAGTGTGTGCTGTTTCTCTTTCTGTAAAATTCACACATTGCACGAAACACACAGGTAGACACTGGCTTCTAAGTTAGTCCAACCAGAGGTCAATAAAGTTCTGAACTAAGCAGTTAGTGTTGTAAATTTTGTGAAAGCATAAGCTTTAAACAGTGGGCTTTTTCCATTCTTTGGGAGGAGATGGGTTCTACTCATGATTCTCTTCCACTGCATACGGGCGTACTTAGGTTGTATCGTGGTAATGTTCTTCGTTGCATTGTGGAGCAGAAGGGTGAACTTCGTCTCTTCCTGCTGAACAGAAATCATACAGTCGTGGCTCTGTTTCTGGGTGAAAAATGACTTCTGGTACTGTGCCAATTGGACGACGTTTTTGAGAATCTGGAGGATGGTATCGCAATACTAATATCGTCTTTCTGAGTTAGAAAGTACTTGCGTTTAAGAGAAATACTGGACTTTCAAAAATCCGGCTGAAGAAGGGTAACTGAAAATGATTTCTTGTCTCAGTGATTTCGTGGATATACACTACTGGCCATTAAAATTGCTACACCACGAAGATCACGTGCTACAGACGCGACATTTAACCGACAGGAAGAAGATGTTGTTATATGCAAATGATTAGCTTTTCAGAGCATTCACACAAGGTTGGCGCCAGTGCCGACACCTACAACATGCTGACATGAGGAAAGTTTCCAACCGATTTCTCATACACAAACAGCGGTTGACCGGTGTTGCCTGGTGAAACGTTGTTGTGATGCCTCGTCTAAGGAGGAGAAATGCGTACCATAACGTTTCCGACTTTGATAAAGATCGGATTGTAGCCTATCACGATTGCGGTTTATCGTATCGCGACATTGCTCCTCGCGTTGGTCGAGTTCCAATGACTGTTAGCAGAATATGGAATCGGTGGGTTCAGGAGGGTAATACGGAACGCCGTGCTGGATCCTTAACGGCCTCGTATCACTAGCAGTCGAGATGTCAGGCATTTATTCGCATGGCTGTAACGGATCGTGCATCCACGTCTCGATCCCTGAGTCAATCGATGGGGATGTTTGCTAGACAACAACCATCTGCACGAACAGTTCGACAACGTTTGCAGCAGCATGGACTATCTGCTCGGAGACCACGGTTGCGGTTACCCTTGACGCTGCATCACAGACAGGAGCCCCTGCGATGGTGTACTCAACTACGAACCTGGGTGCACGAATGGCAAAACGTCATTTTTTCGGATGAATCCAGGTTCTGTTTACAGCATCATGATGGTCGCATCCATGTTGGGTGACATCGCGGTGAACGCACATTGGAAGCGTGTATTCGTCATCGCCATTCTGGCGTATCACCGCGTGTGATGTTATGGTGTGCCATTGGTTACACGTCTCCGTCACTTCTTGTTCGCATTGACGGCACTTTGAACAGTGGACGTTACATTTCAGATGTGTTACGACCCGTGGCTCTACCCTTCATTCGATCCCTGCGAAACCCTACATTTCAGCAGGATAATGCACGACCGCACGGTGCAGGTCCTGTACGGGCCTTTCTGGATACAGAAAATGTTCGACTGGTGCCCTGGCCAGCACATTCTCCAGATCTCTCACCAACTGAAAACGTCTGGTCAATGGTGGCCGAGCAACTAGCTCGTCACAATACGCCAGTCACTACTCTTGATGAACCGTGGTATCGTGTTGAAGCTTCATGGGCAGCTGTACCTGTACACGCCATCCAAGCTCTGTTTGACTCAATGCCCAGGCGTATCAAGGCCGTTATTACGGCCAGAGGTGGTTGTTCTGGGTACTGATTTATCAGGATCTATGCACCCAAATTGCACGAAAATGTAATCACATGTCAGTTCTAGTATAATATATTTGTCCAATGAATACCCGCGTATCATCTGCATTTCTTCTTGGTGTAGCAATTTTAATGGCCAGTAGTGTCGGTAAAATTAGTGGAATTGGCGTAGTGCATCTCGAAGACCTTTGTCATGAGTTCGAGGATAAATTTTCGCAATCTTCATCTGCTTATTATTGGAACCACAAACCGTTCAAACGAACATAACAAACGTGCCGCCAACAGAAGACGGAGCTAATAGAATTCTCAAGTGATAGAATACTTCGATATGAATTTAACTCGAAGTCTCTTAAAAATTTTTCGTTACAGACTCGAAATGGATATCCCAATTTACAAGAAGGGCAGTCAGTGAACTTGTTATTACCCCTCGCATCAACTTATTTGTGTGAACCAACATCTGCCGCAATGTCGTCAAGACAAAACATTGCTCTCGGCTGTAACTGAAAGGGATCTGCGAGATTCTGTTTGCAAATTCCAACCAAGACTAGATCCCAAATTCATGCGCACACGTCATACTAGGATGTGTGTGTGTGTGTGTGTGTGTGTGTGTGTGTGTGTGTGTTGGGGGGGGGGGGGGGGGGGGTGCGACGAAAAACGTTGGAGAACTCCTAATCTCAGCCACGATATTCAGAATGTATCATATTGATGTCAATGGCAGTTACTGATGAAGAGATTCGTATGGTAAAAGAGGCAAAATATTTTTCGATCTCTTTCAGCTCCACTAGAGACAGTAGCCGAGTCGAAAAAATGTGAGTTAAGGTTTTGTAATACATCAGCTGCCGCAATAGAAGAAAACTTTATCGGGTGTTTAGCTATCGCTGAGAAACCGAGGAATATCTTACTAACGCAGTACTAGAAGAGATAGAGATAAATGGATTAGATATTCAAAACTGTTGTGGCCAAGGATACGACAGTGGAGCAGATACGCCGGATATAAATAGTGGAGCTAAAATTCGAATATTAAATATAAATCCCTTGGCGTCTTTTACGCCCTGCGCGTGTCATAGTTGGAATATACTGTTGGCAGACGCAGCTAAATTCTTCAGCGACAGCAAAAACATTTTTTGGTTTTATTCAGGAAATTTATTTGCTATTTCCAAGATCCAGTAAACGCTGGAAATTAATTTCAGGCAAATTTAAACTTACGATAAAATCTTTATGAGACAGAGGGTTGAAAAGCAGAATCACGGAAGTGAAGGCATACTATAGCAATCTGAGGATGTGGAATGAACTGAGATCTTAAAAAAAAAAAAAAAATTGCCGGCCGAAGTGGCCGTGCGGTTAAAGGCGCTGCAGTCTGGAACCGCAAGACCGCTACGGTCGCAGGTTCGAATCCTGCCTCGGGCATGGATGTTTGTGATGTCCTTAGGTTAGTTAGGTTTAACTAGTTCTAAGTTCTAGGGGACTAATGACCTCAGCAGTTGAGTCCCATAGTGCTCAGAGCCATTTGAACCATTTTTTTCTTAAAAAATTACTCGACAGGATGAAACACACACAGTGATTCTGACTCAGCTTACAATTTATCAGTCATTACTTTTATGCTATGGGATGTTATCGTATGTTAATATTGTAAGTAAATTATGGCAATCTGTAGAAGTTCATCTAAGTACTGCTCTTGAACACTTGCGTACATTTTGTGACTGGATCAAAGAATGTCGACAAACTGGGTTCGAGCAACAGTTGTCCGACTCTCGTCAGTTTACTGAGAAAATCACCTATGGTCTGCTAAAAGATTTAAAAAATGAAATGTTAGCCAACTGAAAAGGATATTCATTTACGAAAGCACTGATGAAACTGTACAGTTTCATGAAAGCCAATACGAAACGGATATTTTAACACCATGATTGATTCCATATTGAGCAATATGGATTCAAGGTTTATATCTTTAAAATGTTTTGAAAATCTAAGTAAAATAAAAGTTATTCCAAAACGTATGTTAAAAATTTGTCAAGTTTTACACTCAGTGAAAGCTGTGGATCTAACCTTACGAAATGGAGAATTGCAAATAACGATCCAAATTGACCCAACTTTATTAGAGATGTGGAACTACTGCTGCAGTCAATAACAGAAAATAACTTAGAACAAATTTGTCCAAATAACTATATTGTCATTCCAATCTTGTTAACAGCACCTGTAAGAGCCTCAGCAGAGAGGAACTTCTTAAAATTAAAACTAAAAGGAAAAATATTATTTAAGTAGTACAATGAGTCAACAAAGGCTTTCAGTTTTGACAGTTTTATTTGTTGAAGCAAGGATACAGCATCTACACTAGATTACGATACAGTTTTTAAGGAATACATTAAGGCTAAAAGCTGAAAAATTTTGTTTCATTAATGTTTAACTGCTGGTTATTACTAAAATTACTGAATAAAGTTACATAAAATTAAAATGATTTCATTTTTATGAACGAAGTTTGAAAAATTCGAAAAAAAATTTTCATATAAAATGTATACCCTTTTGCCGCAAGACGGCCTCGCAAAATTTATCTTGCCCACACCAAATATTGATCTTGCCCCGTTACTGTATGTAATATAAATGACCAAATCCATAAACAATGATTACAACGACAGACTCTGTCTCTGCAGCTTTCTGGAATGGTCGATCAGCACGGGGTCTGCAAGTGACGTTCTCTTTGCCTTCTTCACATTTTGAACTTAAAAACTTCAATTTCAGTCGGTATCTTTAGTCACCCCTGCACGAAATTTCCCCCGACATGCGACGAAGAGCTATGTATCGCCAAATTGTAAGGTGTCAGGCAAATCCAACACCTTCCATGAAAACCCTGACATGATAAGCAAATCCAGTAGTATGTTACACAGCTCCGAATAAATCGTGACATTAAATTAACCAAAGTAATACGAGTAACGAGTGAGCAAATGCAATACCACAGACTAACACAAGAATGCCTAAATGCATGTCATATCTTCCCACCGTGAGACAGACGCAGTTCCGAGGGGAGAAACGAGAACAGAAGCCGAGAGCAGAACCGTGTTAAGCTAGAAGGCCCTACGATAAGAGACGGACACCCACGTCGCCAGCTAACCACCTGGACCACCCCCCAGCCCATGTTAAAAGCTAGAGTCCTCCAGAAGAACAGTATAGATCTTACGATAACAATAAAAGGGCCACACCAGCCGCAAGTTTTAGCGTGAGACTTCTTCGCGTCTCTGTTACGTTGCAAACCTAAACAACAGTGCCCCACCACGAAAAGTAACCGAGGACCACCCCCCTGCCCATATTAAAAGATAGAGCCCTCCAGAAGAACAGTACAGATCTTACGATAACACAAAAAGGGCCACACCAGCCGCAAGTTTTAGCGTGAGACTTTTTCGCATCTCTGTTACGTTGCAAACTTTAAAAACATTGCCCCACCACGAAAAGTATAATGTTTCTCATTGGATGGACAGAATTTTTGTAGGCGGAGCTTAAGGTTAACATTGAGACCCTGATTGGTCAGATGAAAACACAGACAGACAGTTTTTTTTAAAAACCAACTTCGGTAAATTGTAGTAAGGAGAAGTTAGAAAAGAGTTGCTTCGGAGACGGCGAGCTGTATGTAGCTTCGCCGGCTGCCGCCCCCTGACGAACACCGACAAGGTAATGAACGCACGCGATGCCGCATTTTTGAGCCCATAAGGGTTCACTCAGAGCTGCAGAAGTCTCATCTGTTACATCCCCTTTTTACGAAATATTAGTGCCGATCGTCAGTTGAAGCTCATGGTATTCACATTTCCTACGTAAGTTAAAATCTGAAACGCGATGATTTTTCTGTTATATAATTATTGAGAAGCCACATCAGCCACCGTAATTTACGACAAGTTAGATAAGTAATTAAAGATAATTGAGGATCACTGTAGACCATTTTGATAGTTTTCTCTTTTGTGAAACTTAATTTAAACCTATATTATAGATGTGATATGGCATAGTTCATCCTTTGATCCATTGTAGAACTTGGAAACCCATTCAGGGAATATTCGTTCACATTTTTGTTGAACGTAGTTGATTTTTATCATCTTGTATTAAAAATTTCCTTTTATCAATAGTGCAATTTATAAACAATGTTTTGTGAGTAGAATAAAATTTCCAATGGTAAACTTAACTGCTTTTTCGACGTTATTTTACCAACTAAATAAAAATAGGAAAGCTTTGAATCCCTTCCACTAAATTTAGTTAGTGTTAGGATTCTTTTACAGGGAGTGCAGTGGAGCTGACGCTGAAATCATTAAGTGTTTGGTTATATCATCGCTAGTCTCACTGAACTCTTCGAACTCTATATGTCATGTGTGGTCTGGCGTCTCCTTACCAGCAACAGGTCCCAGGTTCAAACTAATCAATTCCCTAATAAACACGCTCAGAGCGTCGTTGCGCGAAAGTGGTAGGGAGACACGACATAGAACAAACAGAAACCACGCAGAACGTTAGAGAATGGCGACCCTGCCAGGATGGTAAAATACCATGATTGAAGGTCGACCACATGCCTAACTAGGTCAGAAAAATATCTTGTTGAAAAATTTTTGTAACAAAATTTTTTTTTTCCTAAAGTTATACATAGTCGAAAACAGTAGCTGCAGCGATAGATAGTAAAAGTATTCGATAGAAAGTGAGACATTCTGGCAGAGACAATAGCATAATTAAGTTATGAATTTTAATATTGTTAGAATTAAGTTTTCTCTCCAATGCAAGCGCACGGGTGGCGGATACATCGTTGACAAGTTGGTTCTGACCCAACAAGTAAGTGAATGGATTGTCAAGTCGTGTGTGCAAAAAGTTTATGAAACGCGTGAGATCGTATGAGGACATGTTGACGCGAAGTAGGGCGCGTGAATTGCTTTTAAAACAGAAAATAAGGGAATCGGAAAGATTAGCAATGGCAGATAGAGACCTTGACCGAATTGAGGTAGAGACCCAACATGAAGATGCACAGAGAATAGAGGACAGTACAATAGACGATGCAGTATCGCGAGAAATAGGACAGATAACGCACCATAACGAGGATAATGTACGCCAAGGCACAGAAAACCTAGGTCAGCATACGACAGAGGAGCAGGAAAGTAGAGAGACAGACAATAAGGATTCTAACTTGCGTCTTCAATACGTAGAACCCATAGTACAAGTAATCAGAGCTCCCTCACCACAGAGTACAAGGAATTCGAACAGAAACGTGTCACCGCACAGTTCTATGCAATCGGTTGCAAACCAACACTTGGGTGAAAACACAGAGCGTAGGACGTCGGAAGATAACACAATAGGACCCACCAATCTGGCTGAATTATTACAATTAATGACGGAAACCATGACAAGACAAAATAAAGAAATTGCGAACCAAATTAAAATTCAGATGCAGAAACGACGAAACAAATTGCAGAAACCACGAGATAAGTGCGTGATACTAAAGAACAAAACAAAAAAAATCAGTTACACCAAAGTCATATTGAAGACGAGGCAAAAGAATCTCGAGAAGTGATAGGAAACTTAATAACAGGTCACAATCAATTGAAAACAGACATTGACAGAGTACAAGCGGACGTACAAACATTGCGTAATGACACTCAGGACGAGATCAAAACATAACGTAACAACACCCAGGGAGAAGTCAAGAAACTAGAGAAACAGATAAACGTAATTACTAGAGAAGCAGCAGGTACAGCGCGTGAAATTGTTGAAAACAGTGTGTTACACAAACGTACCACAAAAGCAGCACTGAAAGATATGATAACCGCATAGTCGAAATAGAAGCGCAAACGAAGCGACAATCGCAGAAATTGCGAACAGAGTTGTTGCAAACCATTGAAGAGCGAAGTGAACAGGATCGAACAAGCACAGAGTCTGCAACCACATCCGTATCTGTAACAGCACCGGAAAAACAAGCAATTAACGAAGATATTACGCATTTGCGATTCCAATCACAGGCGGAAAGTAACATACGTGAAATCAGACAGCCTGCACAGCAACAAACACGTTTCGAAATTCTTGATGAACAAACGGCATCACAAACACTTGCGGAACCACAAATATATGTTTCAAGACAGTTTGGATGGTGCAATGAAGCAGCAAGGTTAGCCAGACAAGATACCGAACCAATACCTGACAATGGAAAGCCAGGTCGCGCAGAGTGCAGTGCAATGAATTCAGCTACACGTTCACAACCGATGGAAGAAAATTATTGCGTACCACTCCAACGATACTACGCAAGGGTAGGCGGAAGTTACAGTGGACAATATCCAATGGATCTACCACAACCGGAAAGGACGACGGGAGAAATGATCAGAAACAAAAGTGGCGAAGAATCGCGAATTTCATATGGAACTATGACGATGTACGACAACGATCATTTCCTCACAGTCAGAAAATTTCAACACTTTTGAGAAGGAAACTCGTTACATCCACGAACTTTTATTGATCAATTCCGAGTAGGATTACCAGAACACTGGACGCTAGCACACAAATTAGACTTTATATGTGCACACATGTCAGGAACAGTCGCAGAAACCATGCAGAATGTTGCAGCGACATGCCGATCGTACGAAGATTTCAGAGAGAAGTTTCTCTAACGATACTGGTCCAGCGAAGCACAGAACAGAGTGAAGTACGAATTATTACAGAACCCATATTTTGAAAATTCAGGAGAGAAGAGTCCCGTAAAATTTTTCGAATTAATGGCAAAGAAAAATCAATGCTTAGATGTACCATACAGTGACGGAGAGTTCATTAAATTATGCTCGATGAAGTTACCATTGAAATACCAGCAATCATTAGTAGGTCGCGGAGGCAATGACGTCGAAGCATTTAAAGGTATTCTAAGGGAACTAGAGTTCATATTTTCAGAAGATGACGCAAGAAAAAGACGAAGCGCACGTGAAAACGAAAGCAAAAAGCAGTAGAATCCACAAGACACAGTACGAAGAAACAATAATTACGAACCACGTGATAACTTCGCACCAGGAAACGACTATAGATTTCAACAAAGAACCGGTTATGGATTAGAAGAGAATATGGCAATAACTATAATTCACCCAGGAACGGCAACAACCATTACAGAGGGAATAACGACAACCGGAACGGGCATTGGAGCACCAATAGACCGACAAATTATCAACAAAGAAACCAATATCAACAAGCGGAGCAAGAAAAGAGAATACAGATAGAAGAGGTGGAGGTAAGGCCACCAAACCCCGAAAAACGTTAGAATTGACAGCTAAGCGCTCATGCCAAAGGGAATGACGCATCGACCCAGGACAATTGCAGCCCCTTGTACAGAGAAGTAAATACCTTATCACGAGAAGAGAAGAAGGAAGAAACAAATGCGCAGGGACCAAATGAAAACAAAGGCAGGAAAATAACAATATCGTGTTGGGACGAAATTAATTGGGAGAATACTGACGAGGAAGATGAATTACCAGAGGCATGCACAACGAATGTAGGAGGAAAGGACGAAGTAATGAGTATTGCAGAGCTATTTGAGATGGAAACCAGGGAAAGCGAATTCAATGAGGATAATGCGCAGTCGACAGAAGTTGAAAATAAGTTACTAGTGGGCACACAACCGAACGTATATAATGAAGGAAGTTATGAAGCGATAATTAGAGCATTTAGATGCGATTATGTGGAAGTAGCGACGAAGAAGAAGAAGATAGACGAGGATGAGGAAAAAGTAGAGGATGTTGAAGAAAACGTAAATGAAGGAAGAAATAGAGAAGAGGAAATAAAAGAGAGAGAAGTAGCAGTCGAAGCTTATCCTACAGAAAGTTCGAATTCGGAAGGGAAATTCCTGAAAAGACTCATGTATGATTCAGTGCAGGATTCGTTGATGCAAGAAGAAGAAGAACAGAACCAACCCTTTCAAATTCAACCAATTGTGAAGGCGATGGTAAAGCATATCCCAGTCAATATTGTAATTGATAGCGGAAGTGAACTGACTGCGATCTCAGAGAATTTATTCATGCAGTGTAATGCCAATGAGGAATTGCCAGTTCTGAAAACACGGAAGATTAAAGTAAGAGGTCCTATTAGAAACAATGCTCCGGAAGTTACGAGACAAACAAGGTTAACTCTTTCGTGTCAAGGTCAAAAGGTCGAAGCCAATTTCGTGATTATACCTAAACTAACTGTAGATTTGATTATGGGTGCAAATTTTTTAAATGAGAGATGAGCGATAATAGATATGGGTAAAAGTAGCGTAACATTCGGGAATGTCACACTTCTCTTTGAGCAAAAGCTAAAATTAGAAGAAATACCAGTTATAAACAAACAATTACGAATGACGCGAGATAAAGACGATGAAGACTTAGAATGGTATGCACAAAAGGGGGAATCGCCTCAACTCATGTTAGAAGTCCATAAAGAAATCGACGAAAAATTGCAAGAAGTTCAAGGTATTTCAGAACACAGTGTAATATTGCTACATGAATTTGCTATGCTGAAATCGGGTGCTAATAGTAGAATAAAAGCGGGTTAAAAGCTGTGAGCTGTCTGGGGAGAAGTTAACCGTGCATTACTGCGCAACTGTTTCACCAGGTAACTAGTCTAGGTTTACCAAATTCCCAAACAGACTAACATTGATTATAATCTTTTACAGTCATACAACAACCGGTAATATATCTATATATAAAAAGGAGAATTTAAATAAAAAGAAAGAAATCAGTTTATATTTGGAAATTTATTTTAAGATTGTTCATTGAAATTTCAGCATATTATACGTGAGTTATAACTGAGCTGGTGCCTTGTTTAAGGATTGTAAAAATGTGAGATTTTAATCTTACGGAACACATCAAATATGGAGCCAAGATTGGGAGACTGCCTACAACACTGCATTCACAAAACAACACCCAAAGAACGTTGAAACATAAGCAAGAAGAAATTAACCACAACCAACAGATTCAGTTTTCACCCAAAGAAATTACGTTCGTAACACAAGCCTGTCCGTCATGTAATTACCACACACTGGTATACTAAATTCATATTAACCCTTTGTGAAATCTTCCCAAAAAGAATAGCTGAAGGCTACTTTGATGATTACACCACGTGGTCAACTTGGTTTACACAAAGCGTATAACTCCACAATAATTTTGATAATTAAAATAAATTAGATCGAAAAGCAAATTACAAAAGAAAAACCTCGAACTGGTTATTAACGTCTTACTGTTAACCTGACGGGTCAAACAGTTATATAAGCACATGGTACTGGTCTCGCAAAGTATACCCCACGTGGGTTGAACATAAAGAAAAGTTGCTATATTGAAAATATTGTCAAGACGAGACGTTATAATCACACAAGCATTCGCATTTAAGATTGATCTTAGTTAGAGTTACTGATCAACACGTGGTTCCACTTTACTCACAAAGTAGTAACAAAGCAACAACCGGAAAATAATATGAACTTCACACGAGAATTACTCTACGCTGCAATTTAAGATAACCTTAGATATTTTAGAGCTAAACCCGAAATAAAGATGATTAAATTTTCAGTTAGGCTGAACTTAACAAATCCATTGTCCTATGGACTTAGCAGACACGCGCTTAGCCGGAGATCTTACCACTTCAGACGCTTGCCACGGTCCCACAGCAACTGCCTACTGCCGAGCGTGCTTCCTGAGGGTGGCTCACAAAGACAAACGGAAGTGGCCAGAGGGGCAGCTTCCTATACCAACATGACAACGGACGGACAGAACCATACTAAGGATAGAAACCTCTTTGCTTTCAGGAAGCGTAGCTACCTGTTCCGACGTTGGTCCTACTGTTCTCTAGCAGACAGGCTTGTCTGCTACCCTCAAGCATGCAACTACAAACACATTTGATCATTCATCCTCTCACACAGAAGGGAAGGGGGATGACAGTATCTTATCATATACAGTATATAAAAGAAAGCGGATGTAGGTTCCGTATGAGACTGTGTGACATGAATTATATATAAACTGTGTTTTAAAGTGTAGTAGTGCGACAGATCGTTCTTGTTTATGTGTAAAAGTAACACGTTCCACTACTCAGTCTCCTCCCAGATAGTCAGAAACGCCACAGTAAATTTAGGAGAGGAATTTACTCCATAAATGACAACAGATTTAAGAAATTAAACATGAAAGGAATCCAACAGAGACCTTTCATAACCCCAACGCTCCGGGAAAAGACTGTGCAGGGAATTTTCTGGCCATGCTAGGACATTCCCAAGCAGGCTTCTCACACCCAACTTAAACCAAAAGTGTAAAGAAAAGGCAAAAGGTCACCAGCTACTTGCTAAAACACAATAATTTCAACAAATCTTTAAAATCTACTAATTTCAAACAAAAAAAAAACACAATCTGTGACACCTATTTAAAAGATAGTGTAGACCTAATTCGGTCAGCAAGTAAAAACAATGGTTCCTGTGTCATTAATATGAAAACAATTTCTGGTTGTTACCCTTATGGAGTTCACCAGTATTTGCTCATTGCAAGAGCCAACTGATCACAGGAAAATTTATGACTGTTTATTAACAAGTAAAATTTATGAAAATAGCAAAGATGCCACAGCAATTAAAAAAAGAACATCAAATAACATCAGTATTATAAAGCAGAACATTACAATGCACAATCCGCAAAAGTAAAAAAAATGATAAGAGAAAAAACATGTTTTACAAAGTGGTTATCGCAAAAAATTTCTATATCGTATAAAACTACTAATTTGTAGAATTAAAATAACTATGTGGCACAATTTAATCACTCTACTATATTTCAGTTAGTTAGCAAACAATGAGCACTGTGTCATTATACTGAAAATACAATTAATTATGTGATTGTTACCCTTAAGAGGTTCCTCACTATAAATATGCCCCATGCAAAGGCTAATCGATCACAGTCCAATGAGAATGAATAGCAATCTGACTGATAAACGAAGCAATGCCACATGAATGAATTTACGAAACAAAATAACACAAATCTAATACATCACACAAGAACAAACATTGATCAATAAAACAGTACAATAGTCAATATCTAATAAAAAACACCAATAAATAAAACACCTGCAAAATACAAGAGTCAAAGTCTAAAATAAACAATAAATAGAACACCTGCAAAATACGAGAGTCAAAGTCTAAAAAAAATTTATAAATAGAACACCTGCAAATTACGAGAGTCAAAGTCTAAAAAAAATTAATAAATAGAACACCTGCAAAATACAAGAGTCAGTCTAGTAAACACCAATAAATCGAATCCCTGCAAAACACACGAGTCAAAGTTTCTGTGACAGAAACACACGTATATGCATTGAACTAAGAACCGTATAATCACTGTTCACTGATACACTCACTAGTTCCACTGTTCCGAGGCACAATATAAGGGGAGGGGAAGGGGGTGCGTCGCCGCAGCTGTCAGTTGGGATTTTTTTTTTTTTGTCCATCTGTTGCGTGCAATCCCGCCGTCTCTGCCCTCTCATGAAGTTTCTCTTGGTGGTCTGTGTCACGTACATCTCGATTTGGTTCCATGTTTGTGTTGTCAAATTCGTGCGGTATCCTCGATTGACACGCCAGGTTGATATTCCTGGGCAAGGATGGCACTTAGTGGCTCTTCTTTTGTGCCACCCTTAGCGACCAGAGAACATCGAACCATGATTTACTGTCGCTTGACAGTAGGCATCCATCAGGAAATGTTGATAGGCTTCGTTGAAGTCTGCCAGTTTCTCTGGACAGTACCTGTCAAAAGGCTCCACGCCCCTTGTGTTGTTTCTCCGCGGCCGTCTCGTCACGGTCGCGTGCGTGTGGTGCGTTGCCAGCAGATGGATTTCCGCGCGGTGGACCGCTCGCCCATCTCAGGTCGTCGCCTTCAGGAAGGGTCGCACGGGGCGGCCGTCCATTAGCTCCAGGTGCAAGGGAAAGTGTTTGCCGCATGCCCTTCTTTTGTGGTCGACCGCGCTCCCGAAGTGGCCCGGTTGACAGCGTCCCCCGCTGGGAAACCCACCAGTTTACAACTAGTCCGGCTGCTCCCGCTGTCTCGTAAGAGTTTAGCCGGTTTGCTTTCACGTTGTCAACTGCATTCACAGAAAATTTTTTTATCGTAGTTATGTGATTACACAATGTCATACATAATACCACTTAGTATTGTCTTTCACAATTTTTAAGAACAAACGTGAGACTTAATTTTTTTTTATTTTTTTTTTTAAATTAGATGAATCGACAATATAAAATAAAATTTAAATGACTTGACAATGTAAAAGAATAAAAATGAAATGACTTTACAATGTAAAAAAATAAGAATTAAATGAACTGACAATATAATATTTAAATCCACGTCACTAATGTGGTTCACTTACGTTCTAATAAAGCATGTGCTACTTACTAATTCACTAAAATGAATAGGATTATGCCTTGTGCAAGTATAGGTCGGGTCAGCATAGGGTTCACATGTTATTTACACACACACATGCACACCTGTTGTCTATTCTACAAACTAACTACCCATAAACATGCATTATTCAAAATTCTACTTCACTCCACTACTAGTTAAACCCACAAGCTACTTCAATGCTATTTCAACACCGTGTATATACCACTACAACATTGTTCTAATTCGTCCTCTTCTTGACGCTCGCGGCATACGTCTTGTCACATGATAAATATGGAGAAACTTTCCTTAAACATACACAGTAAAAAGAACAATGGTTATTTACACGCCAAAACATTTATACCAGTTGACACACCTGATAAGAGACTCGCAATTATACATTTATCATACTCATATATTCACACATAAAACAGTAAGAAAATTTCATCTAAAATTACGTTATCACAAGAATTAATCACACAGATGGCCCTGAGAACGGTAAAAATGTCTGTACTATACAGGTTATACTACATTTTCTTACCCATTTTGCTGCGATTTTGTTCCTTCTTTAAGTTACCTCTCGCTTCCAAATCAGTCATTTCGCCTGTGGTGGTTATTCTGGATTCATTTCTCATGAATGGCAAAATTGTGGTCACCTCTATTCTGTAAAACAGTATCATCTTAACATATTGAACTTACAACAGACACAAAAGATCCGAATCCTCCTGCAGTTTAAATGACAAATGTTTTGCTTCATCCTTATTACCTTAAACCAAGCTTTCCTTCGGTCCCATAATCAAAATTATTTAATCATCCTCTACCTTCAAGAGGGAAATTTCCTCAGTACACATCATATAGGCTGCAGTGCATCCCGCACCAGCGAAAACAGTAAGCTGTAATGCTCACAGCATCAGCAAATCACATAAACGTCGCTTTTCTAGGACAAGTATTAACGCAGAATATTTTTTTTTTAGGCTTTGGCTCAACATCAATCAAGAGTACAGAAAGGATCCATATTTCTGTTCCATTCTCCATTTGCTGAAAAACTTCTCGTATTTGACTACCACAATAATATTTCAGGGCCACGTAAATTACACAAACCACAATTCTTCTTTCACCTTGAAGGGAATCAATATACTTACGAAATCCACAGACAGCACTTTACGTACTCAGCTATAAAGAACAAAAAAGACATATATCATCAATATTAACATATCATCGCATATTGGGAAGCCAATGGTTAAACAATCGTATTATCGCGTCCTGTTTTCAAGATTCCAAACTTACTCATTCCTTTCTCAGAGTTCTCCTATCTTAAAATATTCATACAGCACGCATACTATAGTAAGAGATCCTCATTTATACTGACAGATATAGAATAGTAATAGATAGATAGTAACACTGAAAGCAGAAAATCGGAAACAAGGCTACTAACAGCTGGGGACCTGGGTTTGCCAGACCCATAATACCCACAGATCGGATATTCCCCTGAGTTTTTGCATTAATTCAACACAGATCTTGCTTCCCTCAGGAGCGACTCTTTTCAATTTACACAAAAAAAACATAAACAGCATTTTACTCGTTCACAAGGAAACCTTTTATCTTTACGTTTGAATCAAACTAAATCCTAATTGCACAAGGAAAGAAAACAAATTAACAACATCACTTCAATCAATCACATAAAAACATCTTTATCATTAATTTTTACCAACCTATTATTCAAAATGCATGTCACAAACTTAAACTAATCCTACTCCCACTGTGTTCATCGTAGTAACAATGCTGGTTGCCGTACCTGTTGCGTTCACGATCTTGTCCACGCCCTCGATCATTTTCGTTGTTCCACCTGTGTTCGCGGCTGTTACCCCAGTTTCTATACGGCCGGTCCCGATTATTGTTCCGTTCGCGTCGCGACGACCAGTCACGCCGTTGATTAGTACTACGGCCACGACTGCGGTCGCGCTGCTGTGCCCCGTAATAACTTTGTGCCTGATTAGGCGGGCATTCTGCTGTATTATATCCCAACTCTTGGAGAAGTGTTTTAAACGTTTCCACGTCCTCTTTGCATCGTCCCGCAAGAATGACGAGGCGCAAGTGCATCGGCAATTTGGTGATGCATATCCTAATTAGTTCCGCAGGCCAGTATGGGTCATATAAAAATTGATTTTCCTGCAGCATGTGGTCGAATAGGCGTGCAGGGCTGCCGAAACCAGACAGGTTCAGCTCGTGAATCGCTAAACTGTTGTCCGCTATTGTGTTGCTAACGGACGTGGGACAATGCGTTTCTGCCTCTTGGACCCTCGAGAGTACCTGCTGGTGTTTCCTTTGGCATTCTTCTCTCAGCACTTGGAAATTCCTAAGTAGATGTTCTTCGCTCTCTTTAGATTCGGCATCGCCACTCCGCTTGCCCTGTTCTACGGCTTGCAGACGGTCATCGATTTGTTCAAATGTACGGCCTAATTCTTGGATCGATTTTTCTGATTTCTGCACCATTTGTTCGCCTAGCTCTCGGATCGATTTTTCTGATTTATGCGTCATTTGTTCGCCTAGCTCGCAGATCGATTTTTCAAATTTATGCGTCATTTGTTCGCCGAGCTCGCGGATCGATTTTTCAAATTTCTGTGCGTTTTCTTTATTTTGTTGCAATAAGGCTTTCATGAGTTCTGCCAAATCAATTTGGTTAGTAGGAGGCAAATTTATTTCTGGCTCTGCTGTGAGCCCGTTCGTCCTGTTTTGCATTTCGTCTGAGGTTTTTCCCATTGTATTTTCGGAACTGTCCGACGCATTAACATTCGAAATCAAATTATCCCCTTGGTCCATGTTGCTTAAGTTGTCGGACCGCTTACTTTTAGTTTGGTTACGTGTCTGCATTAGTTCAATTTATACCCAGTATGCAACACACTAATCACAGTAAATGTATCCCCCAAAAATTTCGACAGTTACACGAAAGGTACCCAACCTAGTACTCACTTTTTCACACGCAAAACAAATTTTTATCTTTGATCGAAACAGTGGAATTTACAAGCGAGAAAAAAAAACCACACACACATATAAAACACACAAATATAGAAAACAAAACAACAAGACAAACAACAACGCCGCTCTACAACGCAGTGAATCTTTAGGAAGTCTCCTCAGAAACAACGCAGAAGTTGTTTGAGCGCTGTAGGGAAAAAAAATTAAGATTATACAACGCTTGCAATCTAACGTCTCAGAGATTCCAGAGTCTAGCGGAATCACAGAACAGGGTCGCCATGTGTAATATTGCTACATCGATTTTGCTATGCTGAAATCGGGAGCTAATAGTAGAATAAAAGCGGGTTAAAAGCTGTGAGCTGTCTGGGGAGAAGTTAACCGTGCATTACTGCGCAACTGTTTCACCAGGTAACTAGTCTAGGTTTACCAAATTCCCAAACAGACTAACATTGATTATAATCTTTTACAGTCATACAACAACCGGTAATATATCTATATATAAAAAGGAGAATTTAAATAAAAAGAAAGAAATCAGTTTATATTTGGAAATTTATTTTAAGATTGTTCATTGAAATTTCAGCATATTATACGTGAGTTATAACTGAGCTGGTGCCTTGTTTAAAGATTGTAAAAATGTGAGATTTTAATCTTACGGAACACATCAAATATGGAGCCAAGATTGGGAGACTGCCTACAACACTGCATTCACAAAACAACACCCAAAGAACGTTGAAACATAAGCAAGAAGAAATTAACCACAACCAACAGATTCAGTTTTCACCCAAAGAAATTACGTTCGTAACACAATCCTGTCCGTCATGTAATTACCACACACTGGTATACTAAATTCATATTAACTCTTTGTGAAATCTTCCCAAAAAGAATAGCTGAAGGCTACTTTGATGATTACACCACGTGGTCAACTTGGTTTACACAAAGCGTATAACTCCACAATAATTTTGATAATTAAAATAAATTAGATCGAAAAGCAAATTACAAAAGAAAAACCTCGAACTGGTTATTAACGTCTTACTGTTAACCTGACGGGTCAAACAGTTATATAAGCACGTGGTACTGGTCTCGCAAAGTATACCCCATGTGGGTTGAACATAAAGAAAAGTTGCTATATTGAAAATATTGTCAAGACGAGATGTTATAATCACACAAGCATTCGCATTTAAGATTGATCTTAGTTAGAGTTACTGATCAACACGTGGTTCCACTTTACTCACAAAGTAGTAACAAAGCAACAACCGGAAAATAATATGAACTTCACACGAGAATTACTCTACGCTGCAATTTAAGATAACCTTAGATATTTTAGAGCTAAACCCGAAATAAAGATGATTAAATATTCAGTTAGGCTGAACTTAACAAATCCATTGTCCTATGGACTTAGCAGACACGCGCTTAGCCGGAGATCTTACCACTTCAGACGCTCGCCACGGCCCCACAGCAACTGCCTACTGCCGAGCGTGCTTCCTGAGGGTGGCTCACAAAGACAAACGGAAGTGGCCAGAGGGGCAGCTTCCTATACCAACATGACAACGGACGGACAGAACCATACTAAGGATAGAAACCTCTTTGCTTTCAGGAAGAGTAGCTACCTGTTCCGACGTTGGTCCTACTGTTCTCTAGCAGACAGGCTTGTCTGCTACCCTCAAGCATGCAACTACAAACACATTTGATCATTCATCCTCTCACACAGAAGGGAAGGGGGATGACAGTATCTTATCATATACAGTATATAAAAGAAAGCGGATGTAGGTTCCATATGAGACTGTGTGACATGAATTATATATAAACTGTGTTTTAAAGTGTAGTAGTGTGACAGATCGTTCTTGTTTATGTGTAAAAGTAACACGTTCCACTACTCAGTCACCTCCCAGATAGTCAGAAACGCCACAGTAAATTTAGGAGAGGAATTTACTCCATAAATGACAACAGATTTAAGAAATTAAACATGAAAGGAATCTAACAGAGACCTTTCAACAGTAAAAGAGAATTAGAGGGTATTTCACGAGATAAAGCAGAGGTATTTTTACCTAAGACTGGCAGTATTAAGCACTTTCAGTACAAGTTTGAAGTAAAACAGCACAAACGTTTGGAAGCAGCAGAAGACCAGTTTACAATGTACTATATGAAACAAGTACCTTTCGAAAACTACATTACGACAGCATTGAAAAACATAGACAAAGAACAGGACAAGGATCCCGAAATATTAGGAATCAAACACAAGTGGAGAAGTAAGGATTTTCCAGACATTCGACAGCACTATCTCGTAAAAAACAATGTTTTATTTTTTAGACGAAATGTTGCAGCGAATGAATGGTTAATTTATATCCCAGATGAACTAATTAATAAGTACATGTGGTATACACATTTAAGTAATGGCCACTTTGGACCAAAGAAATACTTTTTAAAAATAAAACAAACAAGCCATTTTCATAATATGGAATGACGAATTAGGACAGCATTAGTCAAATGCAAAAAATGTATAAGGGCTAAACACGTCACTTTCCAAACCAAACCACTTATGTTTCCAATAATCCGTAAAAAATTAAAACAAATAGCTGCAACAGATTTGATGGGGCCCCTCCCACGCACAAAAAATGGATATATTTTCATATTTGTCGTTTTGGAACTTACTTCTAAATATGTTACCTTGACACCATTAATACGGCAACAGGTCTTACTATAAGTAAAGCATTTAGACAAGATTTTCTCAGACAAGTAGGTCGAGTGGAACGACTAATTTCGGTTAATGGCCCACAATACAAATCAGTGCAATGGCAGAACACGTTAAAACAACACAAAATAGAACCCATCTACATATCTAAGTACAAACCTAGTGTAAATCCAGCAGAACGATCTATGAAGGACATAGGCACTTTATGCCGATTACATGCAGGAAAAAGACACAACACTTGGGATATACACCTTAAAGATTTTCAAGAAGTAATAAATGAAATGCCACATAGGACTACACTACTACCTCCAGTTACTGTACTTAAAAATATTGAACCCCCAAACATAACCAGAGAAAATGTTAGATTTCCTATTGTACCACATAGACAGCACAAACAAGTCATAGCAACAGCACTCTCCAACATCAGAAAGGCAGCCATTAAAAGAAAAGAAAGGGGAGATAGAACAGTAATTAAAAGAACATTTTCAATGGGCCAGATAGTATTTGTAAAAACACATCATCTCTCCAGCAAACAGAAACAAAAAATACATAAGTTTTACGCTGCATACAAAGGACCTGTCATAATTAGCCGAACTGCTCATGATAATGCTGTGGAACCAAAAAACAGGCAAAACCTTAGGACTTCACCATGTGAACCATATCAAAAAGTTTGAAGATTAATTTTATTATTGGTAAATAATTAGCACAATATTTCAAGTTTATGTTGCAGATAAGATCGCCAGGAGAAAGAAGAATGAAGAGAGAGGAAGGTGGGAAAAGGAAAGTAGTGTCAATAAAAACAAAAATAACACCTATAGTACCATAGATTAAGGTGAAGGGATAAAGCGTAGATAGTCTAACAGCATGAAATACTAAAATGCTATACACCACGATACTACACAAAAATAAAAAACGAATTTGAGGATTCTTGTAGAAGTTAAGACTCAACATATCTTAGAATTGTAACATGGAAAGGGCGTTGAAATTTGTAAAGCTTTTTAAGAAGGCGTAAAACAATGTAGGTACTAGACACATGTTAGATGATTATAAGTAAAACTTTTTGTAAGAATCATTGTAAAAACTCCAGCAAAGCCCAGATGCAACGACCCACAAGTTGCAACACGAGAAGTATCAAGAAAGAAAAGGACGTAATTAGCAAGACACAATTCCTACAAGGCAGAAGCGTTGCGAGAAGGGAAAGGACAGTGAGACCAACAGTGCCCTTGTATCTGATGTGGGCAGTAAATCTGTCCGCTAAGCGGAACCCTAGTGTGACAGAACACGGAAGGTCAAGAGGGTCTTGCGACGCCCCGACTCAGCGAAGCGAGCCAAAAATGGCCCGACGAGAAGACCACGACCACTTAGGCAAGCTACCACTGGCAAAAAAATATGTGTAAAAGTCACAATACTGCTATTAAACAGCACGCTGATGCATGAAACTGAAGAAAACTTCCACAAAGTAAAAATGACATGCCCAAACAATGTATCAAACTGTTACTAAGAGGAGAACTTCAAAGCGACTAGTTATCAATAAATATTTCCATATCCTGCTCAGAGAAGAACCAAGAATCAAGTAAGAAACAGAGAAAAAGGAGGAAGAACAGAAGTTGAAGATTCACAAGATTGAGACCAAGAAAGAAGATGAGTGAAGAATAGATGACATACCTTCCCAGATCCCTGTCCTATTGTAAACTAGTCGTCTGCGAAGTATTACTACAAAAAACGACCGCTTTCAGGGACACATAACGATGAGTTTCACGCATACAAAGCCAGTAAACCACGAGATTCTGCACTCACAGCTCCATTCCATCATGGGCCTCCACAATAGCAATACACACTTGCAAAGCCAACAAGGAACGACGAACGAAGCTGTACTTCAAATACTTGCCCACATCCATCTCGCTCAAGTCCATCACCTTCGTGCAAAAACATTCGCCAACCTCATGCTTAAATATTCATAGGATTGTGTGAATGTGTGAAATCAAATTATGTGATGCAGGAATTGTGCAAAAGAAATGTGTGAAAAACTAAATAAGTTAAGCACACCAGACAGCTAATAAACTACAAAATAACAGTCATTGACTATGGACTTAAGTAAAAAATAGACTATCGATAAAAATAAATCATTAGTTCTGAAATGGACAGTATATAAAGAACAAAAGTAAGGCATAATATACACTAAAACTATATGCCACTTATTTTCTCCTCACAAAAATAAAAGAATAACTATATTTTACTTATTTTCTCCTTATAAAAACAAAGAATAAAAAATTATCTTGTTGGATGTTTTCCCTTTTTTTAGCATTTGTACCATTTGTTAGGATAATATCTCAATACTTGTGTATGTATATTACTTTGTCAAAGCAGTTCTTGGAAATAATTCTTATTTGTTAGTGTAACAATGTTGAAATGAGGGTCTAGAATCAAAAACATTTTACTTGTACATGATATTTAGAAAATGTGTTAGGAATAGATTTTACTTAATTACTACATTTATAAAAAAAAATATTTCTAAGAAAATCGATGTGAAAGACTCCTCACTTTCGATAACAAACTTCTTAAAGAACAAACTTCACACTTAAATAAAGAAAGAAAATAATTAAAAAATAATAATTATAATGGAATAAAAATATTCTTCTCCTGTCAATACAAACATATTTTGATAATAATGTGGAAGAATATAAAAACATAAATTAGTAATACAAACTAGCATAGAACCAGAATAACGTGGCTGAACAGTAGGAGCCGGCCGGTGTGGCCATGCGGTTAAAGGCGCTTCAGTCTGGAACCGCATGACCGCTATGGTCGCAGGTTCGAATCCTGCCTCGGGCATGGATGTGTGTGATGTCCTTAGGTTAGTTAGGTTTAATTAGTTCTCAGTTCTAGGCGACTGATGACCTCAGAAGTTAAGTTGCATAGTGCTCAGAACCATTTGAACCAACCATTTTTGAACAGTAGGCAACAACATTTAGATAAAGGAATAATTTTTGACTGACTTAGACAATGATTCAATCATTGCCTAAATTCAGTGCAAAAATTAAGTTCGAAGGGTGGTGATATGTAAGGTGTCAGGCAAATCCAATACCTTCCATGAAAACCCTGACATGATAAGCAAATCCAGTAGTATGTCACATAGCTCCGAATAAATCGTGACATTAAATTAACCAAAGTAATACGAGTAACGAGTGAGCAAATGGAATACCACAGACTAACACAAGAATGCCTAAATGTATGTCATATCTTCCCACCGTGAGACAGACGCAGTTCCGAGGGGAGAAACGAGAACAGAAGCCGAGAGCAGAACCGTGTTAGGCTAGAAGGCCCTACGATAAGGGACGGACACCCACGTCACCAGATAACCACCAGGACCACCCCCCAGCCCATGTTAAAAGCTAGAGCCCTCCAGAAGAACAGTACAGATCTTACGATAACACAAAAAGGGCCACACCAGCCGCAAGTTTTAGCGTGAGACTTTTTCGCGTCTCTGTTACGTTGCAAACGTTAAAAACATTGCCCCACCACGAAAAGTATAACGTTTCTCATTGGATAGACAGAATTTTTGTAGACGGAGCTTAAGGTTAACATTGAGACCCTGATTGGTCAGATGAAAACACAGACAGACAGTTTTTTTAAAAAACCAACTTCGGTGAATTGTAGTAAGGAGAAGTTAGAAGAGAGTTGCTTTGGAGACGGCTAGCTGCATGGAGCTTCGCCGGCTGCCGCCCCCTGGCGAACACCGACAAGGTAATGAACGCATGCGATGCCGCATTTTTGAGCGCATAAGGCTTCACTCAGAACTGCAGAAGTTCCATCTGTTACATCCCGTTTTTACGTAATACTAGTGTCGATCGTCAATTAAAGCTCATGGTATTCACATTTCCTACGTAAGTTAAAATCTGAAATGCGATGATTTTTCTGTTATATAATTATTGAGAAGCCACATCAGCCACTATAATTTACGACAAGTTAGATAAGTAATTAAAGATAATTGAGGGTCACTGTAGACCATTTTGATAGTTTTCTCTTTTGTGAAACTTAATTGAAACCTAGATTATAGATGTGATATGGCATAGTTCATCCTTCGATCCATTTTAGAACTTGGAAACCCATTCAGGGAATATTCGTTCACATTTTTGTTGAACGCAGTTGGTTTTTATCATCCTGTATTAAAAATTTCCTTTTATCAATAGTGCAATTTATAAACAATGTTTTGTGAGTAGAATAAAATTTCCAATGGCAAACTTAACTGCTTTTTCGACGTTATTTTACCAACTAACTAAAAATAGGAAAGCCTTGAACCCCTTCCACTAAATTTAGTTAGTATTAAGATTCTTTTACAGGGAGTGCAGTGTAGCTGACGCTGAAATCATTAAGTATTTGGTTATATCATCGCTAGTCTCACTGAACTCTTCTGAATTCTACATGTCATGTGTGGTCTGGTGTCTCCTTACCAGCAACAGGTCCCAGGTTCAAACTAGTCAATTCCCTAAAAAACGCGCTTAGAGCGTCGTTGGGCGAAAGTGGTAGGGAGACACGACATAGAACAAACAGAAACCACGCAGAATGTTAGAAAATGCGTTATATAATATTTCCTCAAAATCACAGGTCCAGCTTTGTGGTAATGTATCAAACTTAATAACAAAATGTTAAAGGAGAATATGGGCTTGGTGGTAGGAACGAGAGAGGAGAAAGGGTAATTGAGTTCTGCCATAAATATCAGTTAGTATTAGCAAATACTCTCTTGAAGAATCACAAGAGGAGGAGGTATATTTGGAAAAGGCCAGAAGATAAGGGAAGATTCCAGTTAGATTACATCGTGTTCAGACAGAGATTCAGGAATTAGATATTCATTTGTAAGGTGTACTCAGGAGCAGATATAGACTCATATCACAATTTAGTAAAGACGAAAACTTGGTTGAAGTTTGTGAGATTAATCAGGAAGAATCAATAAGAAAAGAAGAGGAATACGGAATTACTAAGGAATGAAAAAATACGCTTGAAGTTCTCTGAGGATAAATATACAGCGATATGGAACAGCTCAGTAGGGAGTGCAGTTGAAGAGGAATGGTCATCTCTATAAAGGGAAACGCAGGTACAAGGAAGGTAACTGCGAAGAAGCCATAGGTAACTGAAGAAATACTTCAGTTGATCGATGAAAGAAGGAAGTACTAAAATGTTTAGGGAAACTCAAGAGTGCAGATCAGGAATAAAGAGATACAAGTAATTTGTTAGGAATGAAATAAACTGGAAGTTCAACGAAGTTAAGGCAAAATGGCTGGATGAAGAATGTGAAGGAGTCGAAGAAGAACTGATTGTCGAAGGACTGACTCAGCATATAGAAACGTCAAAATAGCCCCCAGTGAAATTAAAAGAAAGGGCGGCAGCGTAAAGAATTCATTGGGAATTCCACTGTTAAATGTGGAGGAGAGAGCGGATAGATGTAAATAGTGCTCTGAAGGTCTCCATGAAGGTGATGACTTGTTTGATGACGTGATGGCAGAAGAAACAGGAGTCGACAGGGAAGATATAGGGGTTCTAGAATTACAATCAGAATCTGAAAGAAGTTTGGACGATTTAAAAACTAGTAAAACAGAAGGGGTAGATGACACTCCACCGAGATTTCAAAAATCACTAAAAAAAGTAACAACAAAACGACTGTTCTCGTTGGTGTGTATAATGTATGAGACTGGCAACATACCGTCAGACTTTCGGAATAACGTCATAAACACAATTCCGAAGAGAGCAAGAGCCGACAAATGCGAGAATTACCGCCAAATCAGCTTAAAGTTGAGGTATGCAAGTTGTTGACAAGAACAATATTGAGGAGTATGGAAAAGAAAATTGAGGATTTATTAGATGACGATCCTTTGGCTTTAGGAAAAGTAGAGGTACCGGAGATGCGTTTTTGATGTACCGTTAATAACGGAACTAAGACTGTAGAAAAAACTAGGACATGTTCATAGGAATTGCCGACCTTGAAAAAGCGTTTGACAATGTAAAATTGAGCAAGATATACGAAATTCTAACGAAAATACGGGTAAGCTACCGGGAAAGACGGGTAATACGCAATATGTACTAGAACGAAGAGGGAAAAATGAGAGTGAAAGTCCAAGAACAAAGTGCTCGAATTAAAGAGGGTATAAGGCAGGGATATAGTCTTTCGCTCCTACTATTCAACCTGTATATCGAAGAAGCAATGGCGGACACAAAAGAAAGGTTCGAGAGTGGAATTAAAATTCGGGATGAAACGATATCAATGAGTCACTGATGACATTGGTACCATGAGTGAAAGTGAAGACGAATTACAGGATGTGTTGAATAGAATGAACGGTCTGATGGGAACAGAATATGAATTAAGAGTAAATCGGAGAGAGACGAAAATCATGAAAAGCATCAGAAATGATAACAGCAAGAAACTTAACCGCAGAATCAGGGATCACGACGCAGACCAAGTTAAGGAATTCTCCTACCTAGGCAGCAAAAAAACCTGTGATGGACGGAGCAGAGAGGTCGTAAAGAGCAGACTAGCACTGGCTGTCGCATAGAGAAGTCTGCTAGTATCAGGCACAGATCTTAATTTGAAGAAGAAATTTCTAAGAATGGCACAGAATTTGGAGCAGAGTACTGTATGGCAATGAAACAGAACAAAAGAGAATCGAAACATTTGAGATTTGGTGCTATAGAAGAATGTTGAGAAATGGGTGGAGTGATACAGCAAGGAATGAGGAAACTCTCTGAAGAATCGGCGAGGAAAGGAATATACGTAAAACACTGACAACAAGAAGGGACAGGATTATTGGAGATCTATGGTGTTGGAGGGAGCTGTATAGGGTAAAAACTGTAGAGAAAGACAGAGATTGGAATACATTCAGCAAATAACTGAGAAAATAGATTGCAATCAATTGCTGCTCTGAGATGAAAAGATTGTCACCGGAGAGGAATTCGTGGAGGGCCACATCGAGACAGTCAGAAGACTGATGACCGGAGAGAAAAAAAAAAGAATTAGTAGGAAGAGAGAGGGAGAGAGATAGAGAGAGAGAGAGAGAGAGAGAGAGAGAGATCGAAATATTCGTATCAGTGCAAAGTGGATGCAGGCTACAGCAGATACTTGCAGTAGAGTGGAGGGCTACAAGGCTACATGAAATCGGCCCCTCCAGTAACGAGGCGACAGCTGGGAAGGCCTCGCTGGTACGCCGCGCCGCCAATACTTCCTGGGCAGTAGCGCCCGCTGCCTCTCGGCTGAGGACTCTTCTCTTCTCTCTGCTTTGTCGGCCTGCCTTTAGAAGTTGCCGCGGCAGCCATTGTCTCTGCAGAGCAGCGCCACAAAACGCCGGCAAAGAAAACACTCCACGCAGCTTCACGCCTCCACTCCACTCTAAACACACAGTCCTTTTTCCCTTAGGAGCGTACACTCTTCGCAAAACTTTATTTTCTTTATGCTCATGTCCAGTGGAGGCTTCGTCTTCGAAAGACATTCGCAAATGATCCACCGCATAATGCCACGTCACACTGTAGTAGTAATACTAACACAGCAACAGCAGTAGTAGTAATAATATTTTCATTCAGCTACATCTACATCTACATTTACATGGCTACTGCCGGCCGCTGTGGCCGAGCGGTTCTAGGCGCATCAGTCTGGAACCGCGTGACAGCTACTGTCGCAGGTTCGAATCCTGGTTCGGGCGTGGATGTGTGTGATGTCCTTAGGTTAGTTAGGTTTAAGTAGTTCTAAGTTCTAGGGGACTGATGACCTCAGGTGTTAAGTCCCATAGTGGTCAGAGCCATTTGAGCCATTTTTGAACATGGGTACTCTGTAAATCACAATTCAACGCCTGACACACGATTCAGAGAACCAGCTTTACAATAATTCTGTTATTCCACTCTCGAACAGCACACGGGAAAAACAAACACTTATATCTTTCCGTGTGAGCTCGGATTTACCTTATTTGATTATGATGATCGTTTCTCCCTATGTATGTCGGCGTCAACAAAATATTTTCGCCTTCGGAGGAGGAAGTTGGTGATCGAAATTTCTTCAGAAGATCCCGCCGCAACGAGAAACGCCTTTAATGATGTCCACCCCAAATCTTGTATGATGTCCGTGACACTCTCTTCCCTCTTTCTCGGTAGTACATAACGTGCTGCCCTCCTCTGAATTTTCTCGATGTACTCCGTTCAACCTATGTTGTAAGGATCCCACTCCTCACAACAGTACTCCAAAAGAGGACGAACAAGCGTAGTGTGGCCGGCCGCGGTGGTCTCTCGGTTCTAGGCGCTACAGTTTAGAACCGCTACGGTCGCAGGTTCGAATCCTGCCTCGGGCATGGATGTGTGTGATGTCCTTAGGTTAGTTAGGTTTAAGTAGTTCTAAGTTCTAGGGGACTGATGACCACAGCTGCTGCTCAGAGCCATTTGAACCATTTGAAAGCGTAGTGTGGATAGTCTCTTTAGCAGATCTGTTGCATCATCTAAGCGTTCTGCCAATAAAACGCAGTCTTCGGTTCGCCTTCCCCACAACATTTACAATATGTTCTTTCCATATTAAATTGTTCTTAATTGTAATTCTTAGGTATTTAGTTGAATTCACAGCCTTTAGAATTCATTGATTTATCGTGTAACCGAAGTTTAACGGACTCTTTTTAGCACTCATGTGTACAACCTTAAACCTTGCATTATTTAGAGTTAGTTGCCCCTACACTCAAAATTTTTCTTAATCCAACATCGAGGTCACAGTCTGCCTGGTCGAATATGAGCTCTCGAAAGCAATTACGCTGTTATCCCAAACGTAGATAAATCTTATGATCCATTATCGCTCCATACTGATACCGTATCTAAACCGTTTTGCAATTGGCTTTGATCTTCTGATGACTTTAGTAGACGAAAAGCACAGCATGATCTGCAAGAAATCTAAGACGACTGCTAAGATAGTATCCTAAATCGCTTATAAAGGTAAGGAACAACAGAGCGCCTTTAACACTACCTTAGGAAACGTCAGAAATCATTTGTTTTACTCGATGACTTTCCATGAATTGCTACGAACTGTGACCTGTCTGACAGGAAACCACGAATAGAGTCACATGACTGTATCATTTTTACAGATATATTAGAAAGGTGACGGTATTACAATTTAAAAACAACTGAAGTAAAATAAACGGCATTTACATACTTACAGGTCTAGTTCGACAAGTGTAAGACAGGTATTCAGCTTTGGGCTTATGGTAAGATCCAAGCCGGCGTATGCATGAACTAATTTAGCCAAAAAAATGGAAAACTAAAAATAAGATGGTCGGATAGAGATGGGAGCCTCCACCCTCCCGATTAGAAACCGGTCTCTTTTAAAAGAGTGCAACATCTGTTTGTTCCTAGTGCACAATACTGCTTTGCAAAGAGGTTATTTAATAATAATCCAAAAGTCTAGCGCTACATTTTTAATCCATTTCCCATTGCCAGTCACTCCTAACATCATATCATAATATAACACTATACGCACTTTCAGCTGACATTAGGAATGTAGAGACGATATTTTGTTTTTACGTATGTACTGCAACTTCCCACGCGCTTGCCAGAAAAACTGAGGAAGCATGCTTTTGTAATGACTGAGATTTTGAGCGCAGAAATAAGGTAAAGTGCTGGTTTTCTACAGGGCAGAACTTTGTCGGTAAAGTATAGCAGACAAGGAAAAAAATAAAGAATTATTTACTTGTGTTACATTTTTCACTTAAAGCCTACTCTTTGTTATCTAAGTAACTCTTCACTGTGTACAGTATACTAATTAATAGATACTTTTTAACTATCTTTTTTTTTAATAAATTGTGTTTACTCCGTCTCCATTACGTTCTTGGAAAGTTTTATTATACAGATTTATTCCTTGACAGAAATGCTATTTTGACTTCTACGTCTTTCTTGGCAAATTCATTCTACACCTAGTCCCATAGTCATGGAGGGAACTATTTGTGCACTAATTGTTATCAGTCTTATTTTTGATGTGCACACCAGACTGCTAAATGTACTCAAATAATGTAGTTAAATTTGCCAGTGTTTTGAAGACTGCAGTGATCTCCATTACTCTTTTGGTTATTATCCTTGTGACCCGTTTCGAGGTTTGAGAAGTGTCCATATTTTGCGCATTTCGTCCCCAGAAACAAATGTCATTGATTATTGATATAAATAACGCATATAAAATTGCGTTAACATCCCACTACATAGTGATTTGTAACCGAAGACAATTGAAACTGTGCTTACGAAGGAAGGCATTAATATTCGATGAGGCAGCTACCAGCTGACTGGTTCTGACAGTATTAATATGTCGTCAGGCAGTGATCTTAAAAATTTTAATGTCAACTGAGTGAGTACATATTAAACGTACACAAAAATGCTCCAGATCAGCAGGGAGTTTACTGTTAAATAACAACTAATGCACAGTAAAATGTTAAAAAACATTTTTTTTTCAAAAATATTTAGTATGGAATAGTCGTAAATGAATGAATCTTTAATATTCGGTCACATAAGAGTTTGATTTGAGTTATCCTGAATAGGTAAAAATTGTATAGTCAATGTTTACAAGATGGTCCATTGATCGTGACCGGCCAAATATCATACGAAATAAGCGTCAAACGAAAAACCTACAAAGAACGAAACTTGTCTAGCTTGAAGGGGGAAACCAGATGGCGCTATGGTTGGCCCGCTAGAGGGCGCTGCCATAGGTCAAACGGATATCAACTTCGTTTTTTTTGTTTTTTTTTTAAATAGGAACCCCCCATTTTCTATTATATATTCGTGTAGTACGTATAGAAATATGAATGTTTTAGTAGGACCATTTTTTTCGCTTTATGATAGACGGCGCTGTAATAGTCACAAAGGTATAAGTACGTGGCATCACGTAACATTCCGCCAGTGCGGACGGTATTTGTTACGTGATACATTACCCGTATTAAAATGGAGCGTTTACTAATTGCGGAAAAGGTCGATATCGTGTTGATGTATGTCTATTGTGATGAAAATGCCCAACGGGCGTGTGCTATGTGTGCTGCTCGGTATCGTGGACGACATCACCCAAGTGTCGGGACTGTTCGCCGTTCGCCGTTTCTCACTCATGCTCCAGTTTCGAGTGATTTCACTCAATGTCAGACAAGTCAGTGACACAAGTGTCTGACAGCTGCGTCAGGTATATGATTGTTTTCATTCAGTGTGCGGGTGGGAGTTTTTTCGCTGACGTATTTGTTTAGCCTTCCCGGTTATATATGAGCCGTGGCTACCGTTGACAGCAAGAATGCACTGCCGATCCGGTAGAAACACATCTCACACAGGTATGGAACGCGGCATGCCGTGCCTGGTATTGGCCACTTTTCAGGGTCACCTAACTACCCACTTTTGGCCACTTTGAATGGGCACTTACGAGAGCGTGCTGAAAAATAGTGCCTCCAAATTTATGTGAAAATTCTTAAAGCACTTTCGGTAAAACAAATGTTATTAAAATTCTACGCATCTATTTTTCATTTCTATACATTTATTTCGCAAAATTTTGCCCAACGAGCTACCAGTTTGTCGATACGGTCGGTGGAGAATGTTTGAATGTTTGACTTTGTTGATCGAGCCACGGCCTCACCTATGCTCCCACCACTTCATCACGATCAAAGCGAAGTCCTTGAAAATATTCTTTAACTTCTGGAAACAGATGAAAATGAGATGGGGCCAGGTTGGGGCATTATGGGGAATGAATGTAACTCCGTCCTATGTCCGGAGTGCGGGACTTCAGCTGGTCGATTTCCAATAATAAAATGCCAACAGCCGTTATTTTGGTTATATTTGTTAGGCAACCAGTTTCAGCATTACATTATGCCATCTTCGGGCCTGCATACAGCGAGTAACCCTCGTGTTAGAAACCAATGCAGCGCTGTCAACTGGTATCGTGAAGATTTTTCTCCCACGGGCGTGTGCGCTCCTTGGACTGTTGCTGACAATACGAGGGTTACTCGACATATGCAGGCCTGAAAATGGCATAATGTAATGCCTAAATTGGTTTCCTAACAAATAAAACCAGAACAACGGCTGTTGGTATTTTATTATTGAGGATTGTGGGGAATGATCGATGACGGTGAACCTCGGGTGTCAGATTTTTGCACATGCCGCAGCGTTCGTGTGTGGCCCGACAGTGTCATGTCGAAGGGGAAGGTGTTTCCTGTGCGGACAGACTCTACGAATTTGAAACTCGACTGCAGCACGCTGTTTCCCACGCAATTACATAGTTGCGTTACGCACTGCCATGTCACATTCTACACTCCTGGAAATTGAAATAAGAACACCGTGAATTCATCGTCCCAGGGAGGGGAAACTTTATTGACACATTCCTGGGGTCAGATACATCACATGATCACACTGACAGAACCACAGGCACATAGACACAGGCAACAGAGCATGCACAATGTCGCACTAGTACAGTGTGTATCCACCTTTCGCAGCAATGCAGGCTGCTATTCTCCCATGGAGACGATCGTAGAGATGCTGGATGTAGTCCTGTGGAACGGCTTGCCATGCCATTTCCACCTGGCGCCTCAGCGTTCGTGCTGGACGTGCAGACCGCGTGAGACGACGCTTCATCCAGTCCCAAACATGCTCAATGGGGGACAGATCCGGAGATCTTGCTGGCCAGGGTAGTTGACTTACACCTTCTAGAGCACGTTGGGTGGCACGGGATACATGCGGACGTGCATTGTCCTGTTGGAACAGCAAGTTCCCTTGCCGGTCTAGGAATGGTAGAACGATGGGTTCGATGACGGTTTGGATGTACCGTGCACTATTCAGTGTCCCCTAGACGATCACCAGTGGTGTACGGCCAGTGTAGGAGATCGCTCCCCACACCATGATGCCGGGTGTTGGCCCTGTGTGCCTCGGTCGTATGCAATCCTGATTGTGGCGCTCACCAGCACGGCGCCAAACACGCATACGGCCATCATTGGCACCAAGGCAGAAGCGACTCTCATCGCTGAAGACGACACGTCTCCATTCGTCCCTCAATTCACGCCTGTCGCGACACCACTGGAGGCGGGCTGCACGATGTTGGGGCGTGAGCGGAAGACGGCCTAACGGTGTGCGGGACCGTAGCCCAGCTTCATGGAGACGGTTGCGAATGGTCCTCGCCGATACCCCAGGAGCAACAGTGTCCCTAATTTGCTGGGAAGTGGCGGTGCGGTCCCCTACGGCACTGCGTAGGATCCTACGGTCTTGGCGTGCATCCGTGCGTCGCTGCGGTCCGGTCCCAGGTCGACGGGCACGTGCACCTTCCGCCGACCACTGGCGACAACATCGATGTACTGTGGAGACCTCACGCCCCACGTGTTGAGCAATTCGGCGGTACGTCCACCCGGCCTCCCGCATGCCCACTATACGCCCTCGCTCAAAGTCCGTCAACTGCACATACGGTTCACGTCCACGCTGTCGCGGCATGCTACCAGTGTTAAAGACTGCGATGGAGCTCCGTATGCCACGGCAAACTGGCTGACACTGACGGCGGCGGTGCACAAATGCTGCGCAGCTAGCGCCATTCGACGGCCAACACCGCGGCTCCTGGTGTGTCCGCTGTGCCGTGCGTGTGATCATTGCTTGTACAGCCCTCTCGCAGTGTCCGGAGGAAGTATGGTGGGTCTGACACACCGGTGTAAATGTGTTCTTTTTTCCATTTCCAGGAGTGTACAATTCAGACTCCTCCAGAAGCATGGGTGGCAAATGCAGCGTGACCATTATTGAACTACATGAAAAAAAAAAAAAAAAAAAAAAAAAAAGAAACGTAAAGCGGGGTGCACACACTTTGTTCAACACGTAAACGTTACTGCAGATATTCGGATTTATGTTATGACATGTTCGATATGCCTGCAATCATTGGCGATCATGTGGCTCAGACTGTACTGTTTCTCCTGGGTGGACTTGGGTTGAAAAAAAATGTAAACTAAATATTACGACAAATTTTATAAATAATCGACAAGTACGCCAAAGAAGAAGAGATAGAACTACAATGGACATGTTATTCCATGGACTCTTGCGCTTCTATGCATGAACTATCTTTCCTTTGTCATTCGCTTATCTTATCTGCTTGGATTCGGACCTAAGAGGACGTTCTTGTGAAAAGCTCATCTTCCTGTACCAGCCTATAATGTAAGTTGTACTTAAAACCCAAAAAAATATAACGGTTATTTTGTCAAAAGAATTTGTGTATGTGGTGAATCTATTGTAAATCTGATACCTTTATTGTCTTAAGTACATGTGGGCCTTAACAAAGAATTTCATTGTTAAGCGCCATCTTTGAAAAATCTTTAACATTTTTCTTTTAGCTCATCTACGAGACGTGCCGTTGGTTAGGACAATTGATTTTATTTCAGGTCCCTCGAGACCGGAGGCAGCTACTAATAGTTTAACAATTTTACTCACAGATTTTCTTTATATAACGAGATAACATCCCAGGCAGAAAAGGTCTGGTCGCTGGATTCCAGTACCATTACAGGATTTCATTTGTATATGCTACTCTTGTTATCTTATGTCGGGGAATCGAGACGAAACCACCAGCTATCGACGATTACGTAAGTACCCTGAGAACTGAGCTAATTTACTGAGTGCTTATACACGTCGGGTTACATTAAACAACGTATTACACTGTTAATAATATTCTTACAGTAGTTATTTCTCTTTTATGCTGAGCAATTGATTTAATGTGTGTTTCTTTTTTGTATAAGTCACGCCTCATACTTTATTTTATTACATTACACTAATAGTCACAAAACAAATAAAAAATTATATTTTATTACATTACAAGACGAATACCGAAATACTGCATGACCCGCTGAAGTGGCGGAACATCGATGCTATCACCTCCTGAATGGCAGTTTTTAACTCAGCCATGGTTTTGGGATTATTGCTGTACACTTTCTCTTTAATATAGCCCCACCAAAAGGAGTCGCATGTGTTCAGATCCGGAGAATATGGCGGCCAATCGAGACCCATGCCAGTGGCATCTGGGTGCCCCAGAGCCAGACTGCGGTCCTCAAAGTGCTCCTCAAAAACATTAAACACTCTCCTGCTTCGATGGCGTCGAGCTCCGTCTTACATGAACCACATATTATCGAAATCAGGGTCACTTTGGATAATGGGGATGAAATATTTTACCGAAACCGTCACGTACCGTTCGGTAGTCACCGTGCCATTAAGCAATATCGCACCGATTATTCCGTGAGTGGACATGGCACACCACGCAGTCACCCGTAAATGCGGATCCTCAGTCCCCCAAATACCCCAAGTTTGCTTATTGACGAACCCATCCAAATGAAAGTGGGATTCGTCGCTAAACCAAATGATGCGCAGGCGCATAGTAATTCCCATCATGGCCCGCAGCCAACCGTGCAGTCTGAACGTCCTAACGCAAACCGTTCAGAAGTTATGGCGATTTTATTTAATATAGTTCAAAAATTGTCATCTTGTATGTAAACACGAAGAATAAAGATGTAGAATGTTAATAACGTTTGTTTTACTCAAAAACCTTTAAGAGTTTTCATATAATAAATACGAAGGTGTCACTGTTTAGCATGGCCCCATAGTACCAACGTTCCGTGGCAGAGAGTGCTTCTTACCAAGGTGCTTTCTACCATCGTTATTTGGCAGAAAGTGCGTTTTATCAATGTCGTGTCGCAGAGTGTGCATCGTACCGCAGTTGTGTGGCAGAGGGTACTTCCTTTCAATGTTGTGAGGTAGAGGAGTGGAGGGTGCGTCATACCGGTTTTACATGGCTGAGGTTGCTTCCTCCCAGTATTCTATGGCAAAGAGAGCTTCGTACCGGGGTTGTATGACAGAGGTTGGTTTGAAACGACGTTACGTGGCAGAGGGTGCGTCCTACCAAAGTTGCATGGCACAGAGTGCTTTCGACTAAGGTTTTTGGCGGAGGGTACTTCATAAAAATGCTTTGTTGCAGAGTATGCTTCTTACCAATTTCATGTGGAGGAAGGTCCTACATAGCAGAAACCTGACGTAGACCACCTCCCCCCCCCCCCCCCCCCCACACACGCACGTACTTCGATCCCTTGTCTCTTAATCATGGTCGAGCTATGAAACGGATAGTACATACTCCATCTTGGTTCTCTCTATTTCCCTCTTCCCAACAAGCAATCATCTGTCTTTATATCACACTTGGTACATGGCACAAAGAAACCATCAAATAACGTTTTTCTGCGCCCAAATGATCTGTATCATTTATCGAAATACGTAAATATTTCTTCTTTATCTCTACAAAACACACACAGTTTACCTATCGACACTGGAGATCCAACTTACAGGTTAGACTGCATTTACCACCAGCAAGTCATGTTCGATTATTGGACCACACTTGAGGAAAACCAAAGAATAGTCTGCATCATTTACCAAAAGAGGTAAGGATTTTGTTCAGAACAGCACAAATCGCACATGCTCACTTATTGGCGCT
Organism: Schistocerca americana; assembly: GCF_021461395.2. Classification (NCBI taxonomy): domain Eukaryota; kingdom Metazoa; phylum Arthropoda; class Insecta; order Orthoptera; family Acrididae; genus Schistocerca; species Schistocerca americana. The sequence continues at coordinate 1,249,111,824 of NC_060119.1, read as the reverse complement.
ATTGTTGTAATTTACACGTTAAAGTAAAACTACACTTATTGGGTAATGGTAGTCATTATGTCAACTGAGCATCATCTCCCCAACAGTATGCATTTACCATGCAGTCAGGGTAATGGTAGTCAGCATGGTAGGGTGTAATGGCAGTTATCTTATCAAATGCCCTCGTAACCCAGTGGTATCCACTATACACTTGGGATAACAGCAGGCACCATGATTGGGGGTAATATCATTTGACCCTCATTACAAGTCTGTAACGGGGCGATGTCTGTGGCAGTTTGTAATAACGACCTGTTCGGATGAGTCAGATTTAAGTTGGTAAGAGCTAATGCCAGGTTTCTAGCATGGCGCAGACCCCACAGAGCCATGTACCCCAGTTGTCAACAAAGCATTTTGGGAACTGGTGGTAGCCCCATAATGGTGTGCGCTGCGTTTACATGGAACGAAATGGGTCCTCTGGTCCAATTGAAACGATCATTGATTGGAAATTGTTATGTTCGGCTACTTGGAGACCATTTTCAGCTGTTCATGGGCTTCATGTTCCCTAAGAACGACGAAATTTTTGTGGTCAACGAAGCGCTGTGTCACTGGGCTACAACTTTTCTGGACAACTCGAGTGAATGATCTGGCCACCCAGATCGCACGACATGAATCCCATCCAACATTCATGGGGCATAATCGAGCGGAGAGCTCGTGCACGCCGGCCGGAGTGGCCAAGCGGTTCTAGGCGCTACAGTCTGGAACCGCGCGACCGCTGCGGTCGCAGGTTCGAATCCTGCCTCGGGCATGCGTGTGTGTGATGTCCTTAGGTTAGTTAGGTTTAAGTAGTTCTAAGTTCTAGGGGACTGACGACCACAGAAGTTAAGTCCCATAGTGCTCAGAGCCATTTTTGAGCTCGTGCACAAAATCCTGCACCGGCAACAGTTTTGCCATCATGGACTACTATAAAGGGAGCGTGGCTCAGTGTTTCTGGCGGGGACTTCCAACGACTTGTTGGGTCCACAGCACGTCGAGCTGCTGCACTAAGCCGGGCAAAAGGAGGTCCGACACGATATCAGGCAGTATCCCATCAATTTTGTCACCTGAATGTGTTTACGCCAGCCTAAGTCGCTAACGCGCAGTCGTGAAGGCACCAGTGGTATTCCTGAGGGGAGGGCAGCCACGCCACACGTTGGACGACGAACTAAGGACATCGGCATACAAGTAAAGACTGTCGATCCTACAGTGCACTGTCACCAACTAACCGTGGGTGACCAGTTGCTCTTTGTGGTCGCTGTGATGTTAATATTGCCGACGCTGAACTCCGTGCTGTGCTAAATTGGAAACCTGTGGTTTTGTTTGCGAGGCTTGTTCACCTGTGAATTTCGACCTCTTCTTTAATTACGCTTCCCCTTCACGCTTTTCCTATGTATGAGAGAATTTTACTACTTTCGTGTTGTTGTTGTTGTGGTCTTCAGTCCTGAGACTGGTTTGATGCAGCTCTCCATGCTACTCTATCCTGTGCAAGCATCTTCATCTCCCAGTACCTACTGCAACCTACATCCTTCTGAATCTGCTTAGTGTATTCATCTCTTGGTCTCCCTCTACGAGTTTTACCCTCCACGCTGCCCTCCAATACTAAATTGGTGATCCCTTGTTGCCTCAGAACATGTCCTACCAACCGATCCCTTCTTCTGGTCAAGTTGTGCCACAAGCTCCTCTTCTCCCCAGTTCTATTCAATACCTCCTCATTAGTTATGTGATCTACCCATCTAATCTTCAGCATTTTTCTGCAGCACCACATTTCGAAAGCTTCTATTCTCTTCTTGTCTAAGCTATTTATCGTCCATGTTTCACTTCCATACATGGCTACACTCCATACAAATACTTTCAGAAAAGACTTCCTGACACATTTATACTCGATGTTAACAAATTTCTCTTCTTCAGAAACGCTTTCCTTGCCATTGCCAGTCTACATTTTATATCCTCTCTACTTCGACCATCATCAGTTATTTTGCTCCCCAAATAGCAAAACTCCTTTACTACTTTAAGTGCCTCATTTCCTAATCTAATTCCCTCAGCATCACCCGACTTAATTAGACTACATTCCATTATCCTTGTTTTGCTTTTGTTGATGTTCATCTTATATCCTCCTTTCAAGACACTGTCCATTCCATTCAACTGCTCTTCCAAGTCCTTTGCTGTCTCTGACAGAATTACAATGTCATCGGCGAACCTTTAAGTTTTTATTTCTTCTCCGTGGATTTTAATTCCTCCTCCGAATTTTTCTTTTGTTTACTTTACTGCTTGCTCAATATACAGATTGAATAACATCGGGGATAGGCTACAACCCTGTCTCACTCCCTTCCCAACCACTGCTTCCCTTTCATGTCCCTCGACTCTTATAACTGCCATCTGGTTCCTGTACAAATTGTATATAGCCTTTCGCTCCCTGTATTTTACCCCTGCCACCTTTATAATTTGAAAGAGAGTATTCCAGTCAACATTGTCAAAAGCTTTCTCTAAGTCTACAAATGCTAGAAACGTAGGTTTGCCTTTCCTTAATCTTTCTTCTAAGATATGTTGTATCCACCAAATGAGTTTGGCCTCCATGATAATGGTAGCAGGAAGCGAATCCCCCCCCCCCCCGCCCTCCCCCACGACAGCCACTGTCTTGTCACAGGGCAAAATTTGATTACAACAAAAGTTATGCCGGTAACACAATGAGAAAGTATGTATACAATCTCTCAGTCCTATCTCTGTTAATAACTCACACTCGGCAATTACTTCGACATGTGCGATGACTGCAGTGTCTGGTGGTGCAATATCTGTCCCAGTGGCTGCTAATGACAGCCTGTGATTGCTGCCAAGTGGGCAGCGAAGTTGTGCGTCCGCTTAAATCCACGGTCGATTGATTAATGTTCATTTACAAATTATTTGTGTGCGCTAGGCAGAAGCAGGATTGCTCCTTGCTATCAGCGCCTTTGTGACGTCAGAGCAAAGCTATGGTGGATGGATTGGACTGCCTGGAGTCGTAAAACTACCGTAGGCTACTGTAGAGTACCGTAAGTAAGCGTAGGGTACGGCAGTTTTCGAAGTAGCTTCGATCAGTTAAGTAAGTACCTGCATTACCTGTACGTTGGGTGTGCTGCATAAATGTCGAGCGTTACCTCATAACCAGCGCTTTCTTTACATATGCCATACGTGTCTTACTAGATTCCTCTAAAAAACCCCGAAGCGGTGAACCGTATAGAAACTGAATGAGAGTATATACACGGCCGCGTCACCTACGGAAAAATTTTGTTCTACATACTTATTCTTCTGTCTATTACTGAAAAATAATAAAGCAAAACTGAAACTGTCAATGTTCATTTTAGGTTTTATTTGAAAATCCTTGATTTGTAAAGCGAGAAAGTGGGGCGTTGTAGTAAAAATAAAGGAAACAATACAGATTTATCTTATAGCGCTGGAAAAGGCAATTTCCTCGACAAAAAGGAAAAATAAAAGATACGGCAAAACAAAAATGTAACAAATATTTCTTCAATATTTCGTCAAAATTATATAAAACATTGTTCTGATATTCATAAACAACTTTCGCCTTTGTCAATAATATCAGGGAACTCTCCCCTTTGATTACGATGAAACAGGTTCTATCGAGTACAAAATAACAATAATTATATTAGGGTTGTGCTTTTAAACTGTATCTAGCTTTTAAACTTGTATCAAAAGCAACAGCTTTAGTTACATAAAAGCGGTGATGTTACACGATCAACTAATTTTAATTACACATAAAATGCAATTTATTTTCTGTAATGATATAAGATACACAACTGAATAACCGTGAACGATGTGCGATTCTGATTACGTGAAATAAAAAAAGACAAAAAAATAAAACACGAGAAGTTGTCGGCTCCCATTTTCTCTCTAACACATTCGTTTATGTTACTGTCGCCTACGATTACTATCGGTAATCATAGGATTTATTACGTCATTTATATAGTATATCAAAACCACCGCACTTTTGGTGGAACATAACGCTACTTACAGCGGAAGCACAATATGACCCGTTGTAGGAGCGCCTTCTGTGGTGGTGAACCACAAGTATGCGACGCCGCACTGGGGACCGACATCGGCGTGCCGCGCCCTCTGTGTACCGAATATGGCGGCACACACAACGCTCTGTGGCCCGTGTTGTTGTAGCCTATACTGATGAGCCAAAACATTATGACCACTCCCCACCGCAAGGTTGAAAGCCTTCTGGTGGTGTTGCGAACACGTGACGTAGTAAGGAAAGAATATAAGTGGGAAGGAGACGAAAGGACACCCATTACAGTGAAGTTATGGGCCGCGTATGCTGAAGTCCACTGACATAGGTGGTTTTGATAACTGGCACATTGTTATGGTCCTGCGGCTGGAAACGAGAATTTCTGAAACGGTGAAGCTAGAGGCCTGTTGGTGTACTACTGTCCTGAGCACCTATGGAAAGCGGTTGAAGGGTGGCGAAATAACAGGTAGGGCATATATTACGAGGTGCATTCAAGTTCTAAGGCCTCCGATTTTTTTCTCCGGACTGGAAAGAGATAGAAGCATGCGCATTGTTTTAAAATGAGGCCGTGTTCATTGTCAATAAGTCCCAGAGATGGCGGCACCGTACGGCAGATGGAATTTTACCGCCAGCGGCGAGAATGAGAACTGTTTTAAATACTTAAAATGGCGACGTTTTCCTTACTTGAACAGCGTGCAATCATTCGTTTTCTGAATTTGCGTGGTGTGCAACCAATTGAAATTCATCGACAGTTGAAGGAGACATGTGGTGATGGAGTTATGGATGTGTCGAAAGTGTGTTCGTGGGTGCGACAGTTTAATGAAGGCAGAACATCGTGTGACAACAAACCGAAACAACCTCGGGCTCGCATAAGCCGGTCTGACGACATGATCGAGAAAGTGGAGAGAATTGTTTTGGGGGATCACCGAATGACTGTTGAACAGATCGCCTCCAGAGTTGGCATTTCTGTGGATTCTGTGCACACAATCCTACATGACGACCTGAAAATGCGGAAAGTGTCATCCAGGTCGGTACCACGAATGCTGACGGACGACCACATGGCTGCCCGTGTGGCATGTTGCCGAGCAATGTTGATGCGCAACGACAGCACGAATGGGACTTTCTTTTCGTCGGTTGTGACAATGGATCAGACGTGAATGCCATTTTTCAATCCAGAAACAAAGCGCCAGTCAGCTCAATGGAAGCACACAGATTCACCGCCACCAAAAAATTTCGGGTAACCGCCAGTGCTGAAAAAATGATGGTGTCCACGTTCTGGGACAGCGAGGGCGTAATCCTTACCCATTGCATTCCAAAGGGCACTACGGTAACAGGTGCATCCTACGTAAATGTTTTGAAGAACAAATTCCTTCCTGCACTGCAACAAAAACGTCCGGGAAGGGCTGCACGTGTGCTGTTTCACCAAGACAACGCACCCGCACATCGAGCTAACGTTATGCAACAGTTTCTTCGTGATAACAACTTTTAAGTGATTCCTCATGCTCCCTACTCACCTGACCTGGCTCCTAGTGACTTTTGGCTTTTTCCAACAATGAAAGACACTCTCCGTGGCCGCACATTCACCAGCCGTGCTGCTATTGCCTTAGCGATTTTCCAGTTTTCAAAACAGACTCCTAAAGAAGCCTTCGCCGCTGCCATGGAATCATGGCGTCAGCGTTGTGAAAAATGTGTACGTCTGCAGGGCGATTACGTCGAGAAGTAACGCCAGTTTCATCGATTTCGGGTGAGTAGTTAATTAGAAAAAAAATCGGAGGCCTTAGAACTTGAATGCACCTCGTACTGGACGACCACGTGTCATCACAACACGCAGAGGTTGGAGCATCCTCCACTGCGTCAAGCATGATCTGCATCAGGTCTGACGACAGAGCACTGTGCTGGTAGAGGCACAAGTGTTTCAGAGTACGCCATTCAAAGGATATTGTTGAACATGGAGCACCATATAACACGGCCCTATGCGTTTCTGTGTTGATCCAACGACACCGTCAGTTATGATAGCAGTGGGCACAGTATCACTGACTTTTTTCATCTTGGATCAATAGAAACGTGTCGCCTGTCGAATGAATGGCATTTCTTGTTACTCCAGGTCGATGGTTGGGTCCTTGCATGCCGTCATCCAGGCGAATGGTTGCACGAGACATTCGCCTGAATGAGTTGGGCTCCCAAGGTGTCTGAGGTGGTAAACGATGGTATCATGACATCAGTGAACTACGTCACCATTATTGCGGAACACCTGCATCGCCTCATGTTTAAAGTCTCCCTCTACAGCGATGGCATTGTAACCTCCCCCTCACTTATCGACCTTAATGACAGTGAAAAATTAAACCGCGTGTACCTAGTGGAAATTTGGGAAAAGCAATCGTCACCGAACTTAATTTGTCGGTAAAGAGGCAGGAAAGGGTTGCATCTAAATGAAAGGAAAAGGAAAAATGCTAATGAAACTGGTGGAAATTAATTTTGAAAAGGGGTAAAGTTAATAAAGAAAGTAAATGTGCGGCCGTTACGTTAACAATTAACTTGCGGTAATTAGATATTTGAGATTTGGGGGAAATTACGGTCGCCAATCCTATGGACAATTACTATAGCAACTGAAAAAGAAAGGTTATTACACATATAATTAGCACTAGAAGCGTGGCAACTGAAGGTTGTGTGAAAACTGAAAGTTTGTCAGAAGTAATAAATTTCGCTACACTCTGACTTAATTTAGTAAAAGAATTAATAAAACCGGGAAATCGAAAGTTAATTTAGTGACTGAAGTTAATAGTGAGCTTTCTTTCTGAAGCACATCGAAATTCAGTAAAATTCGGTTAGTCTTGGACTACCTCAACAATCATTTCAAAAGCTACTTGAATCTACGCAATTTAGAAATAAGAGATTTAACTTTGAACTTGAATTAAATGATTCTGAACAATTAACAATAGTAAAATTTAGTACGTACCAAGCTGGGCTGCAGTCACAGGTAAGCTAAAATACGGTAACAAAACTCGCACTCTTAATTTGTGCTTGTGTAATCTAAATATTGTAGCCAGCTATGAATACCTTAACTGAACTTTGAAATTAAAGCAGTGAAATCGAATGATGCTGGCGTTTGAATTTCAACGACACTCGGGGTCATTCCGGAAAAGGAAGGGACCCTGCTTGGTAATGCAATTGGGACAATGAGCAACAAAGGTTCATGCTACGTTGCTGTAATTTAGTTATGAAAATGGAACAGTTTGAAAAGCTGAGGTCTGCCATACAGTTCTAAGACTTTACGTGCTTCCAGTCTTCCTTGTTGGTTGATTGAAGGTTTGAAGCCGTCGATCGAGGAGGTAGCGACAGTCATTCATTGTAATCCGTCGCTGTTGCAGAGGCTGGATGTTGGCGCGCCTTCTTCTCGACACGGTCACCAGGCGAAACGGGCTCTTGGTGTGCGCCAGCTAACGCTTCCCGTCCGCGACACCGTGTCAGAAACTATCATAGCAAGTCGAGCGCAATTACATGCTGCCAAACCCGAAAGCGCGGCAACTCGCGGGAGCGTCACACAACACACCTGCTGAACCGCACTACTCCAGCCAGACTCTCCCTCTGCCCGCGCTCCACGCGACAGAGTTAACACTACCAAAGATCCTAAACACTTTGGTTCTCCACACGACCTATCGATGTATTCGTTCGATAGCATAGTTTTCTGTAGGTAAATACAAATAATATTCATTAAACAAACCAACATAAATGCATAAATATAAATATAAATATATATATATATATATATACAAACAGTAAAACAATTACAATATATAAAGACACAGAAATGTTATATCTTCAGGTAACAAAATAAGGAAAAAAATTTGCAGTGCAATAGATGGAAATAGGAGGATATGTATTTCTGGCGTTACAGCATCTTCCAGCAGGATAATTGTCCATGTTTCAACGTCATTTTGTGGTTTGAAGGGCATTACAGTGAACTTACATTGATGTCTTAGCCAGAAAACGAGCCTGATGGGTGACCACTGGAACATACATCGGTCGCTAGCTGTGTGTCTGTAAACAACCATCCTGTAACTTGCGCGAACTGCTTGACTTGTGCGTAGACGTCTGCAGCCAAATACTTCTGGAATCCTGATAACGACTTTCGGAATGCATTACAAGCAGAATGGTGATAATATTTTGGCTCATCGGTGTATACTGAGACATTGTCCGGCCAGACGTGTGTGTCGTGGTATCGGCGCATAGGTTTTCCACGGTGCGACAAATGTGTCTGATGTATGACTTCCCACACCTTTATAAACGCCTGTCCTTCTCAAACTAAGATATTCTATAACGGAACCTAGTACATTTCTGACTTTTCTTGACGGATGGAAGACGCATTTAACTTTGTGTTACTTCAGTAATCTTCCTATTCTGTGAGACGACGGACAAGCCGACGATTCCCGTCTGTTCTTCACTTCCACCTGGCTCCTCACATTGAGATGCCCTGCGTGTAAGAAACGCGTGGAATATTCTTTCGGCAGCAGCACGGTACGGAGGTGGTGGAGCTCATTCGATAAGCTGTTTGCATCCGATGTGGCACGTGTTCTGCGGGCCGACAACCTAAGCTTAGCACACCGCTTCGTTGAGGAGTATAGTGACAGCCCCTAAGTACAAGTCCACTTGTGTCGGTTTACCAAACGTCCACAGTACCATCCTGTTTTCTCCGCACCGATATGTCCAAGAACGGTACTTCACCGTGTTTCACCATCTCCATTGCATACTTGACGTTAGACTGAAGAGACTCTAGGTGAAAAAATGCGTCACAACTGCATACCACCGAAAGGATTTAGGTCATAACTCCGCCGACTGGAGTACTCGCTCCTTGAAATCTTTCGTGAAACAGCCATAGTGCCTTCTGCGACAGCCTTAACCTAGGACGCTGAATAAAGAAAGTAGGTCGAAGTGAGTGCGTGTTTGAGCAAGTCTAAAAATTTTCCTGTACTCCACGCCATTTAACGACAGCGATTCCCACAAGTACTCGAACGAAAAGAGTGAGACCACGTCAAAGAGCTCAGGAATATATTATACGGTGTGGGTCATAAACTCCTGAGCCTATGAACAAAAAATTCTTAGTTGTGCTTACATTTTCTTACTAAAGTGATTAGAAGCGCTTTCCAGGCTTTTTTGCCGAATTGTACCAGATGTGCAAGTATGAAGCCGGAATTTCCGTGAGATCGCATGTTCAGCGCCACCTGCTTCCTGTTACATCCGATGACGAGCGCCAGCACACAGTAACCCAAGTTCCGTACATCGGTGTCTGTTTCAAACCAGTAAACATGTCGAATTTTGTGCCTACGAATTACTATTTGCGGACAGCATCGGCTTTCTGTTACCATTTGAAGAAAACTGCTGCAGAATCGCATCGAATACTTGTCGAAGCTTTCGGTGAAAATTATCTTGGGAAAACTCAGTGTTTCGAGTGGTTGAAAAAATTCATAAGTGGTGATTTTGACGTGAGAAACGACGAGGGCGTAAAACCACCGAAAAAGACAACGAATTCCAGGCCTTATTGGTTGAAGATGATACTCAAACTCAACAGGAACTCGTGGAAAAATCTAATGCGACGCAAAAACCTGTTTATCTTCGGTGGAAAGCTATGGAAAAGGTGCAGAAAGTGGGGAAAATTGGTTCCACATGAAGTGAATGAAAGACAGCAAGCATATCGAAAGACCACTTGTGAAATACTGCTCGCCAGATACAAAAGAAAGTCGTTTCTTCATCGAATAGTGACAGGTGATGAAAAATGGATACATTTTATGAATCCTAAGCGTCGTAAATCATGGGTAAATCCAGGCAAACCATCGATATCTACTCGAATACGAAATCTCTTTGGAAAGAAGACAATGCTCTGTGTTTGGTGGGATCCATTATGAGCTGATAAAACGTGGTGAAACCGTTAACACTGGTGGCTACCAACAGCAAATGATCGATTTAAATCTAGCATTACGCGAAAAATGACCGGAATATGGAACAAGGCAACACAAAGTCATATTGCTCCATGATAACGCCCCATCACACACAGCAAATCGGGCCAGGCAAACGATCGAGGCATTCAGTTGGGAAATACTAGGGGATGCTGCTTATCCTCCAGACTTGGCTCCATCCGATTATCATCCATTTGCATCACTGGGACACGCTCTCACCGAAAACGCTTCAGTTCGTATGAAAATGTACGAAAAAGGCTCGCTGACTGGTTCGCTTCAAAAGAAGAACTGTTTTTTTGGCATTCATAGCTTGCCGGAGATGTGGGGGAAATGTATAAACAGCAATGGAGATTATTTTGAATAAAATATTGTTTATCAGTTTCAAATAATACACGCGTAATTATTGCAACCAAATTCCGGTTTCATACTTCTACACCTGGTATGTCGAAGTCCCAATATTGCTCACAACTGAGGGACAAAGTCTCTTGTCCACAACATCAGAGTTGCTGCTCTTGAGCGGATCTAGACTTCGTCATTGCATTTTGGCTGTGGGGATCTTACTTAATATCTTGTAAGACGTCGTGGTCCCCTGACCTTCACTGCTTACATATTCCGCCCTCACAATCATATTCCGCACATCAAGACGGTACATTCGAATCCAAACTCGATAAGATAAAGTCAATGTTCTATGAATTCATATAAACGATATAAAATAACTAATAAATCGCAAGTGCGCACCGTGGTTGAAATACTCGAGGCTGGCGTACACACATACATTGCAGACACGATGGTCACAGGAGCTTTTAGTTCGAGAGAGGCAACCGCACGCCAGGAGGCCAGTCCCAACCCATCTACGTCGGTCGGTGGCCGCCCGTGGAGCGGACAGCGTTCGCCCGGGAGAAAGGAGGAACGACCCCGTGTTCGGCTTAAAAGCAAATTCCGCTACATTGTGTGGAAGCGGCTAGCTTACGCATTCTTTACACATAGCACGCAGTTTCAGAGATTTTCACAGGGAGGCAGCAAACGCCAAACGCGAATACTACACATTTCCGGATTGGTCGCCTTAAATGAAACGTCATTCTCCCATTTTAGAAGAGCAATGCTGATTGGCAGACGATATTTCTGACGCCTTGAGTTGAAGGAGTAATGGAAGAGACCGAAAGGTATACCCCTTCACGTCTGGCATGGAGAGGCCCCATTCCGCTGTCGCTCTTGGAGCGAGGAACAAGTCTCTCCTCAGTACTTCACTGGGAGAGCACCTCTTTCGAGAGAGAGTCGAAGTGCGGCTCTATATTGAGTCATTGCGAATAAGCATTGTTCACAGTGTTGGCTGACACACTTATTGTGCGGTGTGAACGGACAGAGTTATAGTTAAACGCCTGCGAGCAAATTGAGAGATAACTTCACATTTCGAAAAGAACCAGGATATAACTTGTTCAATTCATAACTAAAAGTGCCATTGTGATTTCTCAGAATTTTTGCAAAATAAATAATAACTTTCGTTAGTTTCATGTTTTTGTTACACAAACTAGCACTACTCCAGTACCCAAGTGTCCCACTAGTTACGTAACAAATTTTGTGAATTTTTGTGTCATTTCCTTACAGCGGACGAATCCAGAAGATATTTATTGCTGAAAGTTTTTCAGGCATTTCTCTTTAGAACGTTAGGAGCGTCTGTCTGACTTCTGTAGTAGTGTGGGGGTGGAAATTGCATCTTGCAGGTGCCACAGGGTAAAGGGTACATCTCAGATTAATCCGTTGCGCAGAATAACAGAATCTCAGATCTACCCCACGCTCACATTCTGATACACAGAATTGTCCAGTAGCTGGGTGTATTGGTTTTGAAAGGATGACATTTGTATTACTTTCCTAAGGCTGTCCTCATTTCTAATGTTAATTTGAAACTCACAGTACTTTGCTGACTATGTGTGATGCTATTGGAGATGGTATGCCCTTGACTTCGTTCCAAGTGACTTAAGCTGCCAGTAGGTGGGCCTACAGTTTAACATACACTTCGACCTACGCTGCAAGTTCTCTTTTTTCACAAATACAAATCTTTGCCATTGGTGAAAGAAGAGGTAAGTGGATCGTGAGACCTATCGAGATTGGACCACTGGCCTTTGGATTTGTGATCTGACACTTGCATGTTTACTGAAACGTACAAAGAAAGAGCGGAGTAGATAGACGATAGCAAATACGTAAAAGTCATACAATTGTTCAAGGACAAACGTGAGGGATAAGTAGGGGCAAGCCTGGTGTAAGAGGAACAGGACAGTGGAGTCTCGTGTCTCTATCGCCTGTCAGGGACAGGGAGAACGTCACCACAGCGCAGTTGGTGTTCGGCCGGTTCCCGCGCTGCCTGCGGCACGGCTCAGCTTGCCGCCATCCCTCTCGAGGCTCCAGCATGAAGCCGGCGCGACCTTGGCGGAGCGTCAGCTCTCCAGCTCTCCAGCTCCCTACGTGGGCTCGTAAACCTGCGCGGTCCGGCGCTCCAGGCGCCTCCAGGCAGCGAGTAGGGCAGTCGGTGAGGCGTGGCCCTGGACGCGACGGTGAGGCGTGGCCCTGGACGCGACGTGCTGTTGCTGACGGCGCATACGACTGAGAACTCCTGTCCCTCGACTTCTGTGAGTCAGTGAGTCCGTGACTCGGTCTTCTAGACGTCTTAGTGCGTTACGACCTTCAACTGTACATCTCGCTACTGCATCTTTCGTATTGAAATAAACTCTATCATATTGTCACTGTTTCCCCATTCACAGCTTTAAACTACTTTGACATACACTGAAGTGTCGGACCTTCTCTTGTCTGGCGTAGTACAGCGGAACGACATGTATGAAACATCCCTTTAGAAAAATTTATAAACTGACAGTGCTGGAAAACCTCCACGTTATTTGATTTTCAAACAGCTGAGCAAAACTGAACGTACTCACACATTTCTCTCTTTACTTAGTCTGATCAACACCAAACCGACACACAAAATTTTTTTTACCGCAACGCAATCTCACTTTCAATAATTTCTATAAAAACATGGCCCTGACTAACAGTAACCTATGTTGTTGTTGTTGTGGTCTTCAGTCCTGAGACTGATTTGATGCAGCTTTCCATGCTACCATGTCCTGTGCAAGCTTCTTCATCTCCCAGTACCTACTGCAGCCTACATCCTTCTGGATCTGCTTAGAGTATTCATCTCTTGGTCTCCCTCTATGATTTTTACCCTCCCCGCTGCTCTCAAGTACTAAAGTGGTGATCCCTTGATGCCTCAGAACATGTTCTACCAAAGGATCCCTTCTTCTAGTCGAGTTGTGCCACAAGCTCCTCTTCTCCCCAATTCTATTCAATATCTCATCATTAGCTATGTAATCTACCCATCTAATCGTCAGCATTCTTCTGTAGCACCACATTTCGAAAGCTTCTATTCTCTTCTTGTCCAAACTATTTATCGTCCATGTTTCACTTCCATACATGGCTACAATCCATACAAATACTTTCAGAGCGACTTCCTGACACTTAAATTTATACTCGATGTTAACAAATTTCTCTTCTTCAGAAACGCTTTCCTTGCCATTGCCAGCCTACATTTTATATCCTCTCTCCTTCGACCATCATCAGTTATTTTGTTCCCCAAATAGCAAAACTCCTGTACTACTTTAAGTGTCTCATTTCGTAATCTAATTCTCTCAGCATCACCCGATTTAATTCGACTACATTCCATTATCCTCGTTTTGCTTTTGTTGATGTTCATCTTATATCCTCCTTTCAAGCCACTGTCCATTCCGTTCAACTGCTCTTCCAAGTCCTTTGCTGTCTCTGACAGAATTACAATGTCATCGGCAAACCTCAAAGATTTTATTTCTTCTCCATGGAGTTTAATACCTACTCCGAACTTTACTTTTGTTTCCTTTACTGATTGCTCAATATACAAATTGAATAGCATCGGGGAGAGGCTACAACCCTGTCTCACTCCCTTCCCAACCACTGCTTCCCTTTCATGTTCGTCGACTCTTATAACTGCCATCTGATTTCTGTACAAATTGTAAATAGCCTTTCGCTCCCTGTATTTTACCCCTGCCTCTGTAACCTATACCTTACATGTATCACTTACCTCACAAAAATTTTCGTTACTCGAACTACTGCTATACAGCGAGCGCCAATACAGCCCGCTAAATAAAAGATTCTAACTACTGATAGGCCTAGTTAGCAAATGAAAGATTTTGATAGAGAACAAAAAATGTATTTACCTTAATAATGTTCATATATATATATATATATATATATATATATATATATATATATATATATATATATATCAGTTCATGATATCCAGTATTACAAATTTACTCTTTCTGATGGAAACATGTCCAGATCGTCCGCTCTCAAACTTCTGCCATCTCTGTCCCCACATCACCACTGCTGGCGACTCACCTCCAACTGCGCAACGCTACGCGCTGTTCGCATCCAACTGCCCAACACTACAATAGCGAATATTCCAGCAATGCCAACCAGCCACAGAATGCACACAGCATAGTTAGTGATCTTCATATAGAGCGCTACGTGCAGTACCAACATGAAAACCTAAACAGCCTACGTACACATGGTATGGCCTCCACAGGTCTTTGGAAGTCGCCTGCACAAACACTGAGGCATGCTCCCTCTGTGGCCGGCCATAATTGTGAAAGGGCTGCCGACGCAGGATTTTGTGGAAGAGGTGACCTCTCGATTATGCTCCGTAAATGTTCGATATGATTCGTACCGTGTGATCTGAGACGCCAAATCATTCACTCGAATTATCCAGAATTTTCTTCATACTAATCGCGAACAGTTGTGGCTCTGCGACATGGCGCATCGCTATCCACAAAAATTCCGTCGTTGTTAGGCAACATGAAGTCTATGAACGGCTACAAATGGTCTCCAAGTAGCCTAGCATAACCATTTCCAGTCAATGATCGGTTCAATTGGACCACAGGACCCAGCCCATTCCATGTAAACACAGCCCACTGCCTTATGAACCACCACGAGCTTGCTCAGTGCCTTGTTGATGACCTAGGTCCATGGCTTCTCTTTTACTTCACATACACATAACTTTGCCAGTGATGAAACTCTAACCCTTCTATCGTCTCTTATCAAACTACGAGCTGCATTCATGTTCTAAGGCCTCCGATTTTTTTTCTCCGGACTGGAAAGAGATAGAAACATGCGCATTGTTTTAAAATGAGGCCGCATTCATTGTCAATACGTCCTAGAGATGGCAGTACCGTACGGCAGATGGAATTTTACCGCCAGTGGCGAGAATGAGAACTGTTTTATATACTTAAAATGGAGACGTTTCCCTTACTTGAACAGCGTGCAATCATTCGCTTTCTCAATTTGCGTGGTGTGAAACCAATTGATATTCATCGATAGTTGAAGGATACATGTGGTGATGGAGTTATGGATGTGTCGAAAGTGCGTTCGTGGGTGCGACAGTTTAATGAAGGCAGAACATCGTGTGACAACAAACCGAAACAACCTCGGGCTCGCATAAGCCGGTCTGACGACATGATCGAGAAAGTGGAGAGAATTGTTTTGGGGGATCACCGAATGACTGTTGAACAGATCGCCTCCAGAGTTGGCATTTCTGTGGATTCTGTGCACACAATCCTGCATGGCGACCTGAAAATGCGAAAAGTGTTCAAATGGTTCAAATGGCTCTGAGCACTATGGGACTTAACTGCTGAGGTCATTAGTCCCCTAGAACTTAGAACTAGTTAAACCTAACTAACCTAAGGACACCACAAACATCCATTCCCGAGGCAGGATTCGAACCTGCGACCGTAGCGGTCTTGCGGTTCCTGACTGCAGCGCCTTTAACCGCACGGCCACTTCGGCCGGCACGAAAAGTGTCATCCAGGTGGGTGCCACGGATGCTGACGGACGACCACATGGCTGCCCGTGTGGCATGTTACCAAGCAATGTTGACGCACAACGACAGCATGAACGATGAGACGTGGATGCCATTTTCCAATCCAGAAACAAAGCGCCAGTCAGCTCAATGGAAGCACACAGTTTCACCGCCACCAAAAAAATTTCGGGTAACCGCCAGTCCTGAAAAAATGATGGTGTCCATGTTCTACGACAGCGAGGGCGTAATCCTTACCCATTGCGTTCCAAATGGAACTACGGTAACAGGTGCATCCTACGAAAATGTTTTGAAGAACAAATTCCTTCCTGTACTGCAACAAAAACGTCCGGGAAGGGCTGCGCGTGTGCTGTTTCACCAAGACAACGCACCCGCACATCGAGCTAACGTTACGCAACAGTTTCTTTGTGATAACAACTTTGAAGTGTTCACCTGACCTGGCTCCTAGTGACTTTTGGCTTTTTCCAACAATGAAAGACACTCTCCGTGGCCGCACATTCACCAGCCGTGCTGCTATTGCCTCAGCGATTTTCCAGTGGTCAAAACAGACTCCTAAAGAAGCCTTCGCTGCTGCCATGGAATCATGGCGTCAGCGTTGTGAAAAATGTGTACGTCTGCAGGGCGATAACGTCGAGAAGTAACGCCAGTTTCATCGATTTCGGGTGAGTAGTTAATTAGAAAAAAAATCGGAGGCCTTAGAACTTGAATGCACCTCGTAAACCGCGTGTCATCTAACCAGGCCATGGTTTTCCAGTCATAGGGTCCATCTAATATGGTTACGACCCATGAGGGGAGCTGCATGCGATGTAGTGCTGTCAGCAGAAGCAATCTCTTTGGTCGTCTGCCGGTGTAGCCCATTAATACTAAATTTCGCTTCATTATCCTAACGGATACCTTCGTCGTACGTCCATCATTGATTTCTACGGCTATTTCACGCAGTGTTGCTTCTCTGTTAGCACTGACAACGCTGCTCTCGGTTGTTATGTGACGGCCGTCGGCCACTGGGTTTTCTGTGGCGAGAGATAATGCCTGAAATTTGGTATTCTTGACACAGTTTTAATGCTGTGCATTTCGAAATTTTTTGGAAACTTGTAATGTCTTGTGGGACCAAACTGCTGAGGTCATCGGTCCCTGAGCTTACGCACTACTTAATCTAACTTAAACTAACTTATGCTAAGGGCAACACACACACCCATCCCCGAGGGAGGACTCGAACCTCCGAGGGGGGGCGAGGGGGGGGGGGGCGGAGCCGCGCGGGCCGCGACAAGGCGCCCCAGACCGCGCGGCTGCCCCGCGCGGCTCATCTCGGAATATTGAATTCAGAAACGATTTCCTAAGTAGGCTGTCTCATGCATCTGGCTCCAACTACCATTATGCATTCAAAGTCTGTTTATTCCTAGAGTGCGGCCATGATCAAGTCGGTAACCTTCTCACAGGAATCACTTGTGTACAAATGACAGCACTGGCAATCTGTTGCCCTTTCACAGCCTGTGTACGCGATACCACCGCCATCTGTATATGTGCACGTTGCTAGCCCATGACTTTTGTCACCTCAGTATATGTAATGTGCATGATTTTACATTTCTTCAGTTCTCTAATTTAGATGTGTTTTGTATATTCAAAATTATCAGACTTTATGTTTCTGTAAGTAGGTACATATACAAAGGAATGTGCCTGGGTCTCAGTTAGGGGGAATGAGGGTGGGGGTCGTGCTGGTTTAGCAATGCGTAATGAAATAGTTTTGAGACTTCTCGACAAATGGCTCTAAATACACTTCTTACCCATTTAATATCCATTCCACGTTATAATTTCCTTCAAACTTATAACGTATTCATACTGCCCAATTAGTGAAGACTCTTTCTCTGCCCACCTCTGCCCCACGCTTGATATGACTTCTGGTCATTTCAAAATTCGTCACAATGTTTTCCATGACAAAGGTCGACATAGGTAGCCAGCGTGACTCAGATACGATAATCTGTTGCTATCAAACTTTCGATACAGACATCGCCAATTATGCATCTCCCACAAGCTGTAAATCAAGATGTTGTGGCAGCAGTCTGAGCGGGTGTTAATGATGCTTTCGAAAGCAGTCGACGAACGAAGGAAAGTTATTCAGCAGCTTCCCAATTGAGATACCTCTCTTTTTCATATACTCAGAAGCTCTAAAAACCTTGGCAGCAATTAAGTGCAAGTACTTGGTGGAACTACTTGTGACTTGTGATAAAATTAAAACAACAACTGAGTTAAAAAAGAAAATAATAAGATTTTAAAACTGAGGATCATAATTTTAGTATAAGTTTTATTATCTTTTTTTTTTTTTTTGGTTACAGGTTTGGCTATGAACGTTATATGAATTACTTCTGCCAGTACCTCGTCTCCTACCTCGTGAGTCGTGCTTGGGTAGCTCAGATGGTAGAGCACTTCCCCGCGAAAGGCAAAGGTCCCGAGTTCGAGTCTCGGTCCGGCACACAGTTTTAAACTGCCAGGAAGTTTCATATCAGCGCTCACTCCGCTGCAGAGTGAAAATCTCATTCTGGAAACATCCTCCAGGCTGCGGCTAAGCCATGTGTCCGCAATATCCTTTCTTTCAGCAGTGCTAGTTCTGCAAGGTTTACAGTAGAGCACTTGCCCGCGAAAGGCAACGGTCCCGAGTTCGAGTCTCGGTCCAGCACACAGTTTTAATCTACCAGGAAGTTTCATATCAGCTCTCACTCCGCTGCAGAGTGAAAATCTCATTCTCAAATGACCATGTCCGACGTTGGACGCTAGTTAGGCTTTATTAAACAGAGTATTCCTATACTAACAGTGAACAGCATATAAAATTCAATGGCGAACAATTATACAAGACAGTAAAAGAAAATGGAAAAAGCTATATGCGATTTCAGTCTTTCTCGGCGTACTCCACTGATGAATTCTTCTCGGGTTATTAGCCGAGTGGTGGCGTCGTCTTGTCGCAACGTTTCAATGAGTTTCGTACCCATCATCTTCTGGCGAAGTCTGATTATGTAGGGGCGATACATTCCCAAAATTTGTAGCAGTGTATCTGTTTGAAATGTCTCTTTTGACACGTAAAGCATGTACCGTGAATACATTTGGAGCACGGAATTGTATACTAGTGAATCAAGCACTTTGGGAAAAACAGAGAAGGAGAGAATCAAAGTGTTAGGGGTGTGGAGCTGTGGAGGGATGTTGAAAATTAGGTGAACTGATAACATAATAAATGGAGGCGCTCCGCAGAATTGGCGAAGAAAAGAACACATGGAAAACTAATTTTCGACATGCTTCTAAAGCAGCAGTCCTGAAATGTTTGGATCCTTTTCCATTACGGTTTTCTCAGTGTGTGTAGTTCACTGCCATAAAACTCTGTTCTCCCATCATGACCGAGCGGTTCTAGGCGCTACATTCTGGAACCGCGCGAGCGCTACGGTCACAGGTTCGAATCCTGCCTCGGGCATGGATGTGTGTGATGTCCTTAGGTTAGTTAGGTTTAGGTAGTTCTAAGTTCTAGGGGACTGATAACCTCAGATGTTAAGTCCCATAGCGCTCAGAGTCATTTGAACCATTTGTTCTTCAAACAGAAAATTACTTCCTCAAATTACGGCCTGTGTTTAATACCAGTAGAAATCTTGCACCGAAATGCGCTCTTTGCCTGTAGTTGTTTGCTTTTGATGTTCTCGTCGCTTTGTCCGTCATATGTTACTTTGCTTCCAACGTAGCTGAATTCTCTAACCTCCTCTGTTTTATGCTCACGAATTTTGGCATTAAGTTTATCGCTAATATCATTTCTGCTATAAATCATTATTTTCGTCTTTCTCCCGTTTACTCTCAAGCCATACTCTACATTCACTAGACTGTTCAATCCATTCCACAGATCCTGTACGTCTTCTTCACTCTACCAAATTATGCAATAAACAGCAAAAAACAATCGAAGTTGCAATTTTAATTTCCGTCATTGGTGACTGGTTTTGAGCCCTAGGCTCGTTATGAAATCGTCCCATAGAACAGAAAACAAATAGTAAGTACTCTGTACATTACATATATTGGCACAGTACAAAGATTACTTATGAAAGTTGGTACATGCGACTAAGCTATGCAGTACCGTTCCTTACGACAGCCATATACTTGTACGTTTTAATGAAACTCATGTAAAGTGGGGAAGGTATAGGAAGACTAGGACAGGGCGCGCTTATCAGAACTTTATTTTACATTTTTTTTTTTTCTTCATCCAGTGTTTTATCAAATGATTAACAGCACATGTGGTAACAAGCATTAAAAATACATATTTCATATAGAAACGAAATTTTCGCAAGACGATGTTTAACTTGCAATTTCACTTTCACTAACAGTAGCAGCGTCAACAAATCCTATCGTTGACATCCTTTCACCCTGAATTTTAACCCAGCTCTTGAAACTTTCTAACTTTAATGTTTGAGCTGTCTTTGGTAATTTCTTGATTGTGTGAATCATGTTTTTCCGTGTCTGCTGGTATATCTCTAGTCTCAAACATACTATAAACGAACTTGTATTGTGATTTGGTTGTCACTTCCCTCGCTGATTTTAGAGGGTGACAATTACTGAAATATAGCAATCGTTATAACTTCTGAACGGTTTGCGTTAGGACGTTCAAACTGCACGTTTGGCCGATGGGCATGACGGAAATTACTATGCGCATGCGCACGTGGGTATAGTTTGGTTTAGCGACGAAGCCTACTTTTATTTGGAAGGGTTCGTCAATAACCGAAATTGGGACTGAGAATCCGCATTTCGAGATCGAGAAGTTTGTTCATCCTCAACGGGCGACTGTGTGGTGTGCAATGTCCAATCGCGAAGTAATCAGTGCGGTATTCCTTAATGGCACGGTGACTAGCGAACGGTACGTGACGATTTTGGAAGATGGTGGTGGCATGGGCCTCGATGGCCGCCATATTCTCTGGATCTGAACACATGCGACCCCTTTTTGTGGGGCTGTATTAAAGACAAGGTGTACAGCAATAACCCCAAAACCATTGCTGAGCTGAAAACAGCCATTGAGGGTATAATCGGAAGCAGCATCGATGTTCCGACATTCAGCGAGTCGTGCAGAATTGCGCTATTCGTCTGCGCCACACCATCGCCTTTGATGGCAGCCATATCGAACATCTCATAACCTAAATCCGAATAGCTGTAGTGACGTTTGCATGTTGAGTAAAGTATGTGAACGCTGTAGTTTGTAACTAATTTACGTCTTTTTCATAGAGGTCAATAATTGTCACCCTCTATAAATTCAGATGGAATGCGCTCGGGCGTGTAATATTCTCAAACCTTCGAAAGCTCTGTCAAAGTGTGACTGCAATACTGAATCAGCTACCCTCTACCGCACCCTATAATACGATGGAAGTTATGCCCTGATGTCACAACTGGTGTCCTATCCTCGTGACCCTTCTTCTTGTCTGTTTTCCATATGTGACTTTCCTCACTGATTCTGCGCAGAACGTCCATCATTCCTTACCTTATCAGTCCACTTAACTTTCAACATGCTTCTGTAGTACCACATCTCAAATTCTTCTATTCTGTTATGGTTTTCACACAGTCCATGTTTCACTATCATACAATACTGTGCTCCAAACATTCTCCGAAATTTGTTCCTCAGATTAAGGTCGATGTTTGATACCAGTAGACGTCTCTTTCCTACCGACTCCAATTTTTTCTTCTGTCTCGTCATCAGAGACCTCTTTCCCCTCATAGAGGCCTCTTACATATTTTTTCCACCTGCCCACTCTTTCCTCTGCGTTTGAAAATGGAATTCCTCCTACACTCTAAACGCTGACGCCTTTCCTTATAATTTCAGTAAATGTTGTTTTGATTTTTCTGTATGCCGAATCCGTCTTTCCGACGACCATATTTTCTTTTCCCGTTTCTTCACGTGTTTACTGTAACCATTTCGCTTTTAGCTGTCCTGGGCTTTCTCTTTATTTCATTCCTACGTGACTTATATATATTAACAGAATCTTCCGTCGGTTCTTGGTAGAAAATTAGTAAATGCAGGAAAATTGAGGTGTTTGAGGGAACCTACAGTTTGAGAGTGTGGTGGTACTGCATTTTAACATTAACATTATAATCAAAGCAGTGGCTGTACACCAGTCAACATTAAATAAATGAGCAAAGTAAAATATGAACAGTATTTAATGTAAACTGGTATACAGCCACTGCTTTGATTATAATGTTAATGTTAAAATGCAGTACCACCACACTCTCAAACTGTAGGTTCTCTCAAACACCTCAATTTTCCTGCATTTACTAATTTCTGTTTATCTTATTGATATTGCTTACGTTCCTCGTGTATTCTGTATTTACATTGACGACTGTCTCTTCTTTTTTAATTGGTTGTGTATCACTCTTCATGTTTCGTACCTCTTGATGCAGCCTTGTCTAGTACTAATTTTATCTTATTTCATTAGTTTTGTTTATTATAGAAACTGTTATGTAGGCATGCTATTCCTATTTTGTGCTAAAGGTTTTCCTGTCAACTCCATTGTTATTTATGTACTGTTCAGTTTTTACTATTTCATTGCAAAGATGTTACTCACTGTATGTTTCTACTTCACTCTAGATGTGTTACTTCTCTTCCAATGTTGTCTGCCAACATTTAACTTCTTTGGTGATAATTCTCAGTAAATGTCTGAAAATGGCCTTGTAAGCCGAAAACCGGTTATCAATAAAAATAATATTGTAGAACAAAAGCAAACTGGTGCTTTTCATTTATTATTATGACTTATATTTTGTCATCAGAGCTATTATGGACTAAATAAAAGCTCTTAATCTTTAGGTTGAAGCTTGGCGGTGTCGTGCACCTGACGTCAAGATGAATGACAGAGCCGGCGCAGCTCGCCCTCTCCTACCACAGAGGCAGCTGCGGGTCCTCCGCCAACCGCCTGCCTCGACCTTGACCTGCTGTTCGCTGCGTTGAATCACGTGACTGTGCCCCCCCCCCCCCCCCCATTCTGCCTGCCCCCACCCCTCCCTGCTATCAGCGCATAAGCCAACGAGTTAAAATTTCATAGAGTGGCTATAGGTCCGCCATGTTTGAAGCAAATTGAAGTTCTGGCCGCCATGTTTACTTTAGTCAAGGCATTCGTCTGCTGTGTCCCGCCCCCTTGTAACTGCATTTGACTTACTTGAAATAGCCCATACTAGCTATATTTTTTTCTAAAACAAGCAATAGACAGCAGTGATTTCAGTGCACACTGACAGCAAAAAGGGATCTTTTTGTCGAAATATGGCTAATCTTTTCGATGTAGATAACACTACAAGACAACTCAAATAAGTCTATAATTACTATTAAAAACAGTCTTGATCACGATTTATTTTATAAGGTGACCGGTTTCGACCACTACTGTGGTCATCTTCAGACCTACAAGATGTATACATCTTGTTTCTAATAGTAATTATTTACAAGACATTGATCACTGCTGTTCCCATAATGCATTCAAAAGTAATTCAAATAAGTCTGTCCATCCACTATAACGTTACTTGTTGCCCATAAATTAATGCAATTAGGGCAGGTACCACCAGAATATCACGGTGAAACTTCTAAATATGCTGTGGTTAACTATTACAAACAGTAACGGGCGCAGAAATGCGATATTTTTGTCGCTATTTCAAAGTAAACAGTCAAAGCCTCAAAAACCAGTACACTGCGAACGAGAATTTATTTGATATATGTGTTACAAGTAGTTAACACAAGCATAGTAATTCAATAACAAAGTCGAAGCGTTCTTGGGTGGGGTAATTTCACAAATTTTCGTAAGTAGCTGTATGCCTTGGCAGAATAAAAGTGTAGGGTCAGGGCAAATTTCCTTATTTGTTGAGAATAATGGCATATTTTAGCACTGCACTGATGTTCCAATAGCTCCTTCAACAAACCAACTACATGTTCACTGTTTAACATATCAGAAACTGAACTACATAGCCTTCTTCTCAAACCAGCAACTAAAGTCTGTAACTGCACTATTCTTCTTTTGTGTCGTACACTAAGTTGCTTCACTTGCTTTATCCGCTTCTTTAGTCGCACATTCTCTGCTTGTACTCTGTTATATTGTGTTTTCAACTTCTCAGGGCTTGGTAGACAGTAATTGTGGCCAGCAGAAACAGATGTGGGTCCGACAGGCACTGAAAGAATGTAGTTACATCATAAGTTTATAACAGAGTTACACCATAAGATTATAATAGAAAGTATGTAATTCAAAGTAATAAGAACACGGAGTAAAATTAAATTATTGACTTACTTTGTGGTAATGATGTCACTGTAATAGTACTATCTTGCAAATTGTCGAAAGATCGCTTTCTGGGTTGTGGTCGTAATACTTAATCTTGCTTTTGTAAATGTGGTGGAAAGTTAAAGATAGTAGGTACTGGTTTTGACAAAAGGCGCCTCTGGACATTTGTGTGGTACATATATTTCTCTTCAAAATGAACTGAACAGAGGTAACTGGCTGTAGTAGTAAACCAGTTTTCTCGCTTCATATTTATAACCCATCTTTTTGTAATTTCCTTATCTTTTAAAGGAAATCTGTAATCAACGATAAATAAATTACTTCCTGCATTTGTCTTAAGCATAATTACAGTTCCAATGCAAATGACTCTTTAATAAACATTAAAAAACGTGTGTCGTATTTCGGTACTAATATACTTACTTATAATATGAAATATTTGTTGTTTTATCGCTGCGATTTGTGCAGTTGAACGCTGAACACACTGCAGGCGTGTTGACTTTATATTTTGTAACAAAAAAGTCAACTAGAAAAGTTAAATATTGCAGAAATATCACAACAGCTGACACACTTCCAACACAAACAACAGTAACGCTTTCCTAATGTTTTGACTAAGGAGAACATGGCGGCCGAGTTAGCGTTGGTTGCCGCTAGGAGCGCTGTAACTAGTATCTCAACCACTCTATGAAATTTTAACTCGTTGGCATAAGCACAGCGAGTGCATCTTCATTCCATCCACGCGAGCAGCGCACCTGAAGTAGAAACTTTGTCAAATTTATTTCTGCGGGCAGTCCTCAAACGACATCTTAAACCTCGTAACATAACTACCAAGGGAGCAAACGAACGGTTGCGATGTAAAACACGTTCTGTTCGAGCGACTTTCTGGTCGAAAGCGACTAGTCGTGGTAGAAGAGCATCACATGCCAGGGTGTAAACCAGCCGCCAGTCACGTAGTCAGTAGACAGGTGGAAATGTCGAACATTGGACGTGCCAAATCTAACATCTGTCGGGACAATCAAAGAAGACTGTATCTCTTTTTGTACATAACTTGCATGTACCCAAGGAGGTGAGAAGGTATTCTGACACCACGTAATTATGCTGCTCACCTCGTCTCTGCGAAAAGCTGTCGGACAAATAAGGATATAAATAATTTATTAAGTACGTTCTAGGTGCCACACCGGGCAGTTAACTAGTTCTAAGTTTCAATAAGAAAGTTTTTGTTTCAAGTGCCATTTATACACAGGCACAACGTTTTATACAGTAGAGATATTCTAACTAATAGAACGGTAGTAAACAAAAACTATTTCTCATCTACTTTAAATTCATTACGAAAGGGTAACAAAATGATGTATTATACATTATGTTCAAGAAAAAAACCTCAGTATTGACATCTGTCTCGTACACGACTCGATTCTTGGGATGAGATGTTGCAAAGCTTGCCGTGGAACTCACTGCCCCTTTGAGAAAGAAACGGGAATTTCCTCAACAGATCTTTCTGTTTTGCATCTGATAAGCATGGCTGGTCTTTTAGATGAAGTACAGTTCTGCATACATCAACAGGGTCTGCCCCTTCTTTAAACAGACTGACATTTCTCCATTCCTCTATTTCAGAGCAATAATTACTGAGCGATATTTGACGTGTATGAGTATGAGGCACTTTTATCAAAAATGGTTCAAATGGCTCTGAGCTCTATGGGACTTAACATCTGTGGTCATCAGTCCCCTAGAACTTAGAACTACTTAAACCTAACTAACCTAAGGACATCACACACATCCATGCCCAAGGCACCATTCGAACCTGCGACCTTAGCAGTCGCGCGGTTCCAGACTGTAGCGCCTAGAACCGCTCGGCCACCTCGCCCGGCCTAATTTAGTAGCTCATGCATCCTAGTTGCTCACAAGAATAACATACAGAAGAACAGAAAAAAAATTGAGGATCTATTAGACAATGCTTAGCCGTGCTGTAGGAAAGCTAAAGGCATCACAGAGGCAGTGAGAACAATGTGGTTGATCTTCGAAGCAAGACTGAAGAAAAGTCGAGGCACATTTATAGGATTTGTCCGACTTGAAAAAAGCATTCGACAGTGTAAAATGGTGCAAGATGTTCGAAATTCTGAGGAAAATAGGGGTAAGCTAAAGGGAAGGACGGGTAATGTACTGTAACGTCACCTTAGAAAAATTATAAATGACTGTGCTGATAAACCTCTTACGTCATTTGATTTTCAAACAGCTGAGCAAAACTGAATGTACTCAGACGTTCTGATCATCACTAAACTGACACACAATATTTTTAGAGCAGCGCAATCTGACATTCAATAAACTCTACAAAAGAATGGCCCTGACTAACAGTAACCTATACCTTTCATGAATCACTTACCTCACAAAAATCTTCGTTACTCGAACTACTGCAATACAGCGAGGGCCAATACTGCCAGCTAAATGAAAGATTCTAACTACTGATAGGTACAGTTAGCAAATGAAAGATTTTGATAGAGAACAAACAACGTATTTACCTTAATAGTGTTCAAAAGTCGTAATATATATATATATATATATATATATATATATATATATATCAATTCATAACGTTCAGTCTTACAAATTTCCTTTTTCTGACGGACACACGTCCAGATCGTCCGCTCTCAAAACTCTGCCATCTCTTTCCCCACATCCAGCACTGCTGGTGGCTCACCTCCAACTGCGCAACGCTACGCGCTGTTCGCATCCAACTGCCCAACTCTACACAAACGAATATTCCAACAATGAGTCCAACCAGCCACGGACTGCACACAGCACAGTCAGTGATTTTCATACAGAGCGCTACGTGGCGTTACCAACATAAAAACCTAAACAGCCTACTTACAGTACAATATGTACGAGGACCAGGAGGGTGCAGTCAGACTGGGAGGCGAGGAACGAAGTGATCGGATTAAAAAAGCGGTACGACAGGGATGTAGTCTTTTGCCCCTTCTATTCAGTCTATAAAAGCAATGACAGAAATAAAGAAAGGTTCAAGATTGGGATTGAAATTCAAGGTGAAAGGACACGAATAATAAGATCCGCTGACGATTCCTCAGTGAAAATGAAGAAGAATAACAGGACCCGTGAATGAAATGAACAGTCTAAAGAGTGCAGAATATTGGTGAGAGTATATCGAAGAAAAACGGAAGTAATGAGAAGTAACAGAAATGAGAACAATGAGAAACTTAACATTAGAATTGGTGATCACGAAGTAGATGAAGTTAAGTAATTCTGCTTCCTAGGCAGCAAAATAAACCATGACATTCCTGAGTCTGTAGGTTTGAAGCACAGTATTGAATGGTAGTGAAACTTGGACTGCTGAGCAGCACTGAAGAAAATCGAAACGTTTGATATGTGGTCCTACAGCAGAAAGTTGAAAATTCGGTGGACTAATAAGGCAAGGAATGAGGAAGTTCTCCTTAAAATCGGTAGGAAAAGGATAGGAGGGAAACACTGACATGGAAAAGCGACAGGATGACATCAGGGTACTAGAGGGAGCTGTAGAGAGTGAAAACTGTAGAGAAAGACAAAGACTGGAATGCATCCAGCAAATAACTGAGATTGTAGGTTGTAATTGCTACTCTGATATTAAAAGGTTGGCACCGGAGAGAAATTCGCAGGCAGTATCAAATGAGTCGAAGAATCAATGCAGAGGTAATGCACTAAGTCACGAGAATTGATTCACTTGGACTACTGGTCAACTAAGACAATAAAGTCACCCTCATAAAGGTGGCTTTATTCTCTTGAATTAATCGCACATTCAAGTAAAAATACCAAGCAGTTGAACAGTATCTGATAAGGCTTGCTTCTGACTGTTTTTATTTAGCCTGAGCAAGCCATCACTGCTTGCGCGGATTACCCCCGTCACCCACATCACTTTCCGTAGTACTTAACGTTACTGGGGTGCATTCAGATCTCGCCGTTTTTAGTAGCTTTCCGTTAATACTACATCCATTACCCTCAGCCATTATTGGCTTTCAGTTACTCAAGCTGCATTGTCCATGAAACATCATCACAGCTAGGAGGGCGCTGGCCATTCGCGCGAGCTGTAAAGCTACAGTCGTAAACATAGTAAGTGTATGTTACCTCATAGCCTTCGTAGGTTCAGTCCAACTTTCGTGTGTGTAATTTCTGGTGTTCCAAACTAATTACAGTTAATTTGCTTCTTACCAAGAACACTCAATCAAGAAAAATAAACATTCTCTTTACTTTTAGTTCGTAGAAGAAATGTTGAAGATAAAAAGAAATCTAGGACAAAGTTGAGAGAGATCATTATGTACGACTGGAATGGTGGCATGAGCTGAGTGATGAAAACCGTGACAGTGATACAGCTGACTTAGAAAACGAGGATTGTGTGCGTGAAAACTACCAAGATTCAGGAAGAGAACAAGAAGCGTTAGAAAATAATGAATTTGACTCACAGGAAGAAGTAATTCAAGAGGTATCTTTTTTATGAAAAGATGGAATAACTAAATGGAGAAAAAGTAAACATCCAACCAATATTAGAAGAAGCTCTTGTAACATTACTACGCATTTACCTGGACCCAAAATAAAACTCATATAATAAAGAAATAGCAACCGACTAAAATCATGTTACTTATGTATGAGTGAAATTCAATTCAGTTTTTACTTGACATGTCTGAGATTTGATAATATCCTTGATAAGGCGTCCGCAGAGAGACTGACAAACTAGTTGTTATCAGACAGCTACTACAACTATTTAAGAACAATTGTCAAAATTGTGTTCCTAGGAGTTTCTACGGGGGATCGAATATTCCATAATTTTTCGGACGGGCGTACGAGATATTATTAACTCTTGTACTGATATTTCATCTGACAACCTTTGAGCCATTCTCAAGGTGAGTCGTTGTGTAAGGGGTTCACCACCATGCTGGGGCAAATGTGATTTCGATGTATTGCTACGCGCTGC
The DNA here is from genome assembly GCF_021461395.2 of Schistocerca americana. Lineage (NCBI taxonomy): Eukaryota > Metazoa > Arthropoda > Insecta > Orthoptera > Acrididae > Schistocerca > Schistocerca americana. Next base: position 1,249,082,759 of record NC_060119.1, on the reverse strand, counting down.
CTGCGACAGAAAATATCTTTGCTGCAATACAGTCGCAGGTCGGAGCAGTCTCGGCAGCAGTTGAAGTCGCTCGCTGCTACAGGACAGTCGTAGTCTGTCGCTGGTAGAGCGCAGTCTATAGCCATGTATTGTAAGGTAAATTTTATTATTTTTATTGGCATGTGCGTAGTTAAGTCACTTTTGTCAGATGTCAATATGAATTTGTTTCAATCTTTCTGTGATTCGTCAGCACCAGTTGACCCACCAGATTAGAAATATTCGATTTTTCACATAATGGATTGCAGATCTTTATCAATAATGTAAAAGATTTTCAGAATATAATTTTTACCAGTCAACAAGGAAAGGAAGGAATAATTTTGCATGAAGTCATTGCCAATCCCGATGCCGTCATTTATTTAAATTTAAATATTTCAGAAATTTTCTCAGATCTTAGTCATCTGTTCTTTAGTTATCATATGTCCGTCCCCGGTAGCAGAGTGGCCAGCGCGACAAAATGTCAATCCTAAGGGCCAGGGTTCGATTGCCGGCTGGGTCGGAGATTTTCTCCGCTCAGGGACTGGGCGTTGTGTTGTCCTAATCATCATCATTTCATCCCCATCGACGCGCAAGTCGCCGAAGTGGCGTCAGATCGAAAGACTTGAACCCGGTGAACCGTCTACCCTAGTCACACGACATTTATTTTTAGTAATCAGATGACCAGCTGTGCAGCTATGTCAATAAGCAAAGCCGGTTTTTTTTTTATAATTCAGATCTCAGACAAATGTTATCCAGTATTAGTAGATAGGCAAGAATGCACTAAGCTGTGCCATTTACGAGCAGATATATAAATAGCGTTATCCGGCGACACCATCATGAGGTAAGAATTTTTCAGTTTATTTCTCATGGACGGATTCAGATTGATTTCACAGGGCTTCTTATGTCAAACTTTATCAGTTTTCATGAGCTAAGATATTAACTGAAAAAAATATCATTTTTATTTTTATACAGGAAGGTTACACTTGGCGATATCCGGCCAGAATCGTAATTTTGAGAATTTTCTGGGAAGTAGTCAGCTATATATCTACTCGTAAATGGCACAGCTTAGTGCAATGTTGGCCTATCTACTAATACTGGACAACATTTGTCTGAGATCTGAATTATTAGAAAAACTGACTGCTTATTGACATAGCTGCACAGCTTGTCATCTGATTACTAAAGAACACATGACTATGATCTGAGAAAATTTCTGAAATATTTAAATTTAAATAAATGATTGCATCGGGATTGGCAATGACTTAATGGAAAATTATTCCTTCCTTTTTTTGTTGACTGGTAAAATTTATATTTTCAAAATATTTTACATTATTGATAAAGATCTGCAATCCATTATATGAAAAATTGAATATTACAAGTCTGGTGGGTCAAGTGGTGCTGACGAATCACAAAAAGATTTAAACAAAATTCATATTAACATCTCACAAAAGTGACTTAACTACGCGCATGCCAATAAAAATAATAAAATTTACCTTACAATACATGGCTATGGACTGCGCTCTACCAGCGACAGACTACAACTGCCCTGTAGCAGCAAGCGACTTCAACTGCTGCCGAGACTACTCAGACCTGCGACTGTATTGCAGCAAAGATATTTTCTGTCGCAGGCAGCCCGTGAGCAATACATCGAAATCACATTTGCCCCAGCATGGTGGTGAACCCCTTTCAGTTGGCAAGATTTTTAAAGCACTGTACACTGTGGAGCAAACGCACATACGTCAGAATGACACTGTTGGTAACGAGAGTCATAGATAAAATTTTATGCCTCTAATCTAAGAAGAAAACAAAGCAAACGCAGAGTCACCGAATCTACAGGGCTTACGAACTATTTAGTTGATTATTTCGGACGACACATGTTGGAATGCCACACAGTCAAAGCATAGAACAATACATCCATCGAGAGCGCAGATGTGAAATGCGAAGTTTCCATGATTTGTCGCGCTGGGAAGTTTCTTGAACACTGAATCCCAGGAGAATGAGGCTGTGGTCGGTATTTCAATTTCCCCTACATGGAGTGGCCAGAGGAAATAAATTTTCAGCCACTGCAGGTTTGTTGGGCTGTAGAAGGGCTGTAGTTGCTCTTCTTTTGGTTCATCTGACACTTCCACTTGCGGAACACTCTTATATTTACATTTTCTATATTAATTCTTACAGAATATTTCTTCCAAGTGTATCTCTCCACTATGCAGGCAATCAGCGCCGGAACTACGCGAGCCCTGTGTATTACAGTATCGACCGCACTCATAGTTTGCAAAGGGGAGTGGTAGCTAGACGCCTGCAGGGATTAATGGGTATGGCTGGGCTTGTGGTAAAAGCAGTGTCGTAAGACCCCACCTTTCTTTCGTCGAATGAATGTATCCAGAAATGGCACACACCTGTCCATTTAGCGTGCCATTGTAAATTTGATATTTTGGTGGATGGGGTATAGGTGTTCAGGTACCGGATCAATTTGTCCTCGCCGTAGACCCAAAGCATGAATGTGCCATCGACATATGCCCAGAACACTGTCCGTTTCAAAGCTGCCGAGCTGAGTGTTCCTTCTTCAGAATTCGCCATAAATAAATCACCTCTCTTGGATGAGAGAGAACTGCCCATGTCAGCACCATCAACCCATTCAAAATATTGGTTAACAAACAAAAAGTAAGTGAAGATTAGCGCATGTTTAAATGAGCTGTTGTCTCTTCTTCAAACGTGCTGCTAATCAATGACAGTGAGTCAACAATAGTTACTTTGCTGTATAAGGAATGACGTCAAAGCAAACCAATAAATCATGCATGTTAACAGAATGAGATTTTCAGTCTGCAGCGGAGTTCGAGTCTCGGTCCGGCACACAGTTTTAATTTCAGGAAGCTTCATACATGTTAAGTTTAAAGTTTGTGACCTACTAATAAAATCTGCTGCACTGCGGATGCATGTTCACGTTTACTTACAAAAAGTCTCAGCAGTGAGGCTAAGTATTGTTTGGTCAAGGCACATCTATGTTTCTATTGGTCTAAACGTCAATGCTTTTGGTATCTGCCCCAAGCGTGTATTAGGCCTTCCATCTTCTTCATGAACCACTTTTTTGTTTTTGTACTACTTTGTGAACCCCGATAAGGCCGCATAGTCTTGGAAGAACAGAGCTATGCCTCTTCAATGTGTTGATAACTTCCTTGAGTACAGAACTGGAGTCAGAAGAGGAGCAGGTTTTCTTTGAACACGTGCAGTGGGGCCTTTATCCATATGACGATAAGCCCTACCAACAGGCAATACATGGATTGAGCGAAAACAATAGTGCATTGAGAATGGCTAGCTTCTTGCTGAAATCTAGACCTGACAATAAAATTTAAAAAGGACGACTCATCGCTGCAATCTATAATTTACAAACAATGCTGAATATAAGCCTTTGTTTAAGAAAGGCGATGAAGAAGTACCATCACATTTCCATCCAGTTTAAGTTCACCTGCGCTTTCAAAAATGTTAGAAAATTTAATATAAAATCGACTTCATAACCATCTGACAGCAAATACTTTATTGTCAGAATCACAGTTCGGATATCTAAATGGTTCTCTTATTGAGAACGCTATGCACCCTTCTGATATTGATAAGGGTGTCTACACATAGCTACATGAAAATATACTTTATTCATAGGACAATAAATTAGAAACCACTCATATACTTTACGATCTATCAAAGCCATTTGACTGTGTACGTCACAGCACCATTTTAAGCAAATTAGAATATTGAGGGTAACAGGAAATGCTGCGAAATATTTCAATTCTTACGCCTCTGACACGAAGCAAAGCGTGTCTTTAGGAAAGAGACACGTATCAAGCTCTAAGGCATCATCTAACGGGGAACTATTCAGATGTGGTGTACTCATCGTTCCGTCTTAGGGCTCTTCCTTTTTCTTGCCAATATCAATGACCTTCCATCAATAAATTACCTGATGCCAAGTTTGTTTTGTTTGCACATCGTACAAACGTTACAATAAATAACGAATCAGGTATATTCTTAGAATGCTCGGTTAATGAAAGTTTCATTGACGTTGATAAATGGTTCCTAGCCAGTTCTTTGTCACTAAACGTTGGAAGAAAAGCACTATATGCAGTTGAGACCTAGTATTAGGTTTCCTACCAGTATGTGCCTAAAGTATATCAAACAGACAGAAGAAGTAGACAGTGTTAAATTATTGAGATTACAGCCTGACAATAAATTCAACTAGGAGGAAGCCATCGCAAAACTACTGAAGCGCCTAAACCGATCATTATTCGTAATGCGAATGTTGTCAGACATAGGGGATATAAACATAAAAAAGCTGTCATAATACGCTTACTTTTCATCCCATAATGTCATGTGGCATTATCTCTTGCGGTAACTCAAATCAAAAGTTTTCCGAATCTAAAAACTGTAATAAGAATTATTCGTGGTGTCAACTCTGGAACGTTCTGCTGAGGCCTATTTATGAAACTAGGAACATTAAACACCGCTTCCGAATATATATATTCCTTAATCAAATCTGTCGTTAAAATAGTTCTCTTTTCCGAACCAATAGCTCAGTTCATGGAGTAAGCATTAGAAATAAGAATAATCTTCAGAAAGATTTAAAGTCTATTACGTTGGTCCAAAATTATTCAGTTACCCACATTTTCATAACATGCCAGTATCCATAAAAAATTTGACCACCAATAATGTAAGTTTAAGAGGAGCCTAAAGGATTTACTGGTGGTCAGATCCGTCTATTCCACTGACGAATTTGTCAGTAGAACCAACTGATGTGGGTGTGTTTCTAATAATATAAAATAATGTGAATATTGGTAGGATCTGACTCCTGCACACATCCAGAGCAGTAATGCGATCACTGTAAATACGTGTTGTGCACTGATCATTCTATTTAGCATCTATTACCTTTTAAATGGATATATGTTTAAAAAATTTTGACTCATTGGACATCCATGACGATCAGTTCAGTTGTGATCTGTGGAAGTTACATCAGCAAGTTTTCATAGCAAATATTTATTGTGTACTCGTGTTCTTCTGACGTGTTCTGCATCCTGGAGCATCTCCTCACTGTGGATTAATTGGAACCTAAAATACTTCTAATCTAATCTAATCAGACGACGATTTTTTTTATTATTGTGGAGGGAATCGTGTTGGTGCTCGGCATGCTTTACCCCTTATTTCTTCAGCAGCGTCATGATGTAGTTTACTAATGACTTCTTTAATCACTCCAATAAATTGTGTTAATGGCAAGGGCTTCGGTTGTTTTGTTGTTGTGGTCTTCAATCCACAGACTCGTTTGAAGCAACTCTCCATGCTACTCTATCCTGTGCAAGCCTCTTCATCTCCCAGTACCTACTGCAGCCTACATCCTTCTGAATCTGCTTAGTGCATTCATCCCTTGGTCTACCTCTACGATTTTTACCCTCCACGCTTCCTTCCAATATCAAATTGGTGACCCCTTCATGCCTCAGAATATGCCCTACCAACCGATCCCTTCTTCTAGTCAAGTTGTGCTACAAATTCCTCTTTCCGCAATTCTATTCAGTATCTCCTCATTAATTACGTGATCTACTCATCTAATCTTAAGCATTTCGAAAGCTTTTATTCTCTTCTTGTCTAAACTATTTATCGTCCATGTTTCACTTCCGGTATAGGAGCAAAATTTAAACCCTTTCAAATGTGCAGTTTTTAATCTAACGTATAAGGACTGGAAAACTCGACAACGACTGTTTTAGGAAAGGGCTTGAAGTTTGCTCCTACACCGAAACCGGAAGAGCCGGAAGAATTGAAGAAGCCATTATAAAGCTACCTGATAATGCTGCTGAAGAAATAAGGGGCAAAGAATGCTGAGTACTAAAAAGATCCCGTCGACGAAACAGCAACATATCCTCGTCTGAGAGAACTGCACCGTGTAAACTGCGGAATGGTTCCTCCTGTGCAGTTCTTCCTGCGAACAACAAAGTTAATGTCACTGTTTGGTTGCAGAGAGCCATTTGCATAGAGAAAATGTACAACTTACTTGACGACACAACATATCCTCGGATTGACAACGATCCTACTGCACGTGTTCAAAGAAAGTCTGCTTCACGTCTGAACTCCAACTTTCTTCATAAGGAGGATGTCAACAGGTTGACAGGACACAGCTCTGTTCCTCCAAGGCTATACGGCCTTCCTTAGGTCCACAAAGTGATACAGCAACAAAAACGTCGTTCAGAAGACTGTGGAAGCCAATAATCCACGATTGGGGCAGGTACCAATGGCACTGACGTTTAAACCGATAGTAACATAGATGCATCTACTTATTGCTTGACCGAATAACATTTAGCCTCTTTGTTGAGACTTTTTGTATGTAAACGTAATCCCCATATCAGCAATTGAGCAAATTTTATCACTACGCTAGAAACTTCGAACCTTAACAGGTATGAGATGTTATTTACCGTTGACGTCGTCTCCCTTGTTCACCAAAATACCTATTGTTGATTCTGTCATTAATTAGCAGCACTTTTGAAGAAGAAGCAAAGGCATTATTTAAACATGCGCTAACCTCCACTTACTTTTTGTTTCATAACCAGTATTTTGAACAGATTGATATCAGTGCCAGGGGCTGTCCTCTCTCACCCATGGTAGGTAATTTATTTACGGAGGATTTTAAAGAAAAATCACTCAACTCTGTAGTTTAAAACCAATAGCGTTCTGGAGATACGTCGATAACACAGCCACAGTTTTGTCCCAGCGGCTAGGACAAATTGATCCAGTTTCATAAACATCGAAACTCCATCCAGTAAAATATCAGATTCACAATGGAATGGGAAATGAACGGTTGTCTGCTCTGCCGTGTTTGGATACATTCGTTCAACGAAAGGAAGATGGGGTTTTACCACACAGTGGTTAACGTAATCCCATCCATTTGTACTAGCAGATGTGTAGTTACCACCATACTTTGCAAAGTATGAGTGCAGTTCAAACTTTAATAAATAAGTCTTGTGAAGTGTCCGGCTCTGACCTCTTACAAAGTGGACAGATACATTTGGAAGAAGTATTCTGTAAGAATGAATGTAAAAAATTTCACTTCAAGAGAGCTCTGCAAGCGAAAATGCAAGAGCAACCGAAATAAGAGCAAGAAGGGAGTGACGTAAGCTCTACGACCTTTCTAACGTGTTTGGGCAATATTTCTTCAAGAACTGCAAGAATGATGAAGAAGAAAGTCGATGTGATCTTCGTCCGACCGGCAAAGACGCAGCTCTTCTGGGATTTGTGAAGGATGTAATCGAAATTTTTTGTGAGAGTGGTAGAAGGTACAGAGGACAAACTATATGCACTGTAACAGATCGTTGCAGCGATACACTCACCTACTATAGCCCAGCAGATCCGCACTCACTCAACACTGTGTTTCAACCGGCCATTCCATGGATTAGGGAAAAGTGAAAAAACTGGCCACAACCTCATCGTACTCGGAATCAGTGGTTCAGGAAGTTGTAAAAATACACTTAGCAGACAATTCCTAATTTCACATCTGCACTCTCAAAGGATACATTGTTCCATTTCCTCGTGCCTGGCATTCCATCATAAGCCATGCATAATAAGCAGCTAAATACTTCGTAAGCACTGTGGGGTCGCTGACTCAGCGCTTGCTTTGTTTTACTCTTAGAGGCGTGACACTGTTGTTACCAACATTTCACCTCTGACGCATGCTCGTTTATTCCACAGTGTAAAGTGCTTTAAAAATCTTGCAAGTGACTCACCTTGAGAATGGTTGGAAGGTTGTCAGCCGAAATATCGGTACAAGGTGTAATAATTAGTGTACCAGTTTGTCTTTAGTCAAGAAATTCCAGTCCAAGAATCTTATATACGTCGGAACCTTACGAAAATACAAAAGGGAATTGCCGGTAGAATTTCTACCTAAAAGAGAAAGTAGGCGAACATCATCTATCTTCGGATTTCAGAAAGATTGAACATTGGTGTCACACTGTCCGAAGAAAAATAGGATAGTGTTGGTGCTTCCAAGCTTACATTTCGGTGATGTTAAAGAATCTTCAATGGGAGAACAAAAGAAACTTGAAATGACTACTATCTTTAATATGTCAAAAGTGGAGGTAGAGCCTTTGGATCAGCTGTGTTAGAGAAACAATATCTCACGTAATGTAAGAATGTGGCCCGTGGTACTGTTTCACAGTGTTTTGAATACCGCAGCATGGACGTTTTATATAAATAAATCTGCATGGCTTCAGATCAGTTTGTGAAAATGACTGATTTAAAAGAGAAAATCAGTTGAGAATTAGTAAAGCCTCAAACAGAGCGATGTTCCCTTACTGAAAGGCTTCCATGTGAAATTAGAAGAAGGGCTAAATTACTGTTAGGCACTCAAGAAATCACGTGGCACGTGTTATATGTGGTAAAGCACAAAATAAAACAAGCAATAGATGGTATACTACATGCAACAACTTGACAGGTGTGGATGAGAAAGACATGTGCGTAAAGTAATAGGCTATCATGCGTTCCCTGTTTCAATTTCTGAAGTTCCGGTTCACATTGTCTGTTTACAGCTACACGACTAGTTTGAAATTTACACTTGAGAGTTTGGTAGAAGGTTTATTGACCGTTCCATTTGAAACGTCCCCTTTGAACAATTATACACGACTGACCTTAAACTGACGCACAATATTTTTAGCGCAGCGCAATCTGACTTTCAAAAATCCCTACAAACAAATGGCCCTGAGTAACATTAACCTATACCTTTCATAGTTAGTTTCTTATATAGTCTACCTCCTCTTAAGCTAACTTAAATCTACTGAGCTCAGATGCTAAACTAAGGGACGAGGCAATGCAGCAGCATAAAACAATTAATACAAACAGCAATGAAAAAAATTCAAATTGACAAAGCTACCAGCAATATTACAACTAATATAAGGCAATGAGCAGCAAACAAGAAAAATAAATCAGTAGTAAACTGGCTTAGCAGAGGAAAACAAATTAAAATTCAGTAGCACTATGCCTGGCAAACAGCAGCAGCAAATGCAATAACTTATATCTAAACATGACAAAGCTCAAGCAGAAAAAAATACTACATTAAAGGCAACAATGCAGACAAGGGAAATGTATATTCACATCTTAATGTCTATGTAATTAAAGTGGTGCACCACAAGAAGTTATTCTACCAAAAAAATTACCAAGTAGTTGAAAAGAAAATTCCGTATGCAATTCCTGTGAAGGGAAATGTCTTTTTATGCTCCTTCGTTTTTTTGAATAGATCATAAAATTATTTACTGGATCTGTAGGCATAAAATATTTATATTAGTACATCTATTAAATTTTATTTTAACCAAGGCTGCTGCAGCTAGAAACTTGATATTAAACAAAATAAGTAAATAAATACATAAAGCAAGCCATATGGCATTTCTCTCAACTAGCAAGGCAATAGCCGTGAAATCTTTCTCATCGTTTCATTAGGCATTTTAGTAAATATCATAAATTAAGAACTCCACAGTATAATCATATGTTTTCAAGTTTGAGCGTGTCGTATTTGCGATGCTTTCTACAAAGGAATGTCAATAGTGAGGATAATTGGCCTCCCCTTTTTTTTCTACCTGTGCCTCTGAAAAGGCACACACTAAGGCTTTTTCTCCAGGCATCTGACACCGCTGGGTGCCCACGACGCATTACGTGCAGGTGGTCACTTAACTTTCTTACGGAAATATTTACGACAGCAGTTTCCGCTACAGTGACAGTCTCATATAAAAATATTTCACAGGTCAAGAATTTGTGTTACAAAGCTGTAGAAACAAAATCCTATTGATATAACAGTGTCCAAAAAATTTTCATTGGCATTGTAATACATTCACGCATTTACATACATTTCACAACTCTTAAAGTACGATTCTTGGTTTCCAACAACCTTTTTCACAAACCAGAGTCCCTAACCACTACTCATTATTCCTTACCTTATTCATCGACACTTCTTCAATATTTCATCATAACAGATACGTAGCATAATCAAATAACTCATATAGCATCAGCTTATTGATCATAAACATACCGCAACAGCATAAGACACATAGACATCGTAATAATAACATCATAACACCTCAGTCAACTCTCAAAATCGTCGTAGCTTCCTCCAATAATTTCAAAACCTAAAAAGAATTCTCTGCTCATATCAAGAGAGTCATCTGCCTCAAACGTACTTTTAAAATGATGATCCCATACCAAATATATCATTCAAAGCTCTCATAATATCACAATGGTTCCAAAAAACTATTAACAGTTTACAAAGTACAGACAAAATACAATTTCTGAAGTGTGAAGTTATCCAACAGTGTAATTACGTAAACATCTATCACTGCCGTAGTAAAAATGTTTGTCTCTCTCAGTTAAATGATCAGATAGCTGTGTAATTATGTGTTAGAGGAATATGGTACCGTAGTGTAAAGTTGTGTAAGCAAATACCATATTAGCTAGGGCTCCTTGTGCTTGCCAAACACATGATACACAAAGCAAGCGTGTACCTCCCTGAGGATTAATGTAATTATACCCTCAGGTGTTACAGATTACAGAAATGGAATGAAATGTATCACGGAAAACTTTCTTTGTAATTCAAACATCTTTAAAAATAAATGTTTTAAGTACAAAATTAATCACTCAAATACGTATACTGCAGCGCTAAACTGTGCGTCTTGTTGTAAGATAATCTCTGTGGAAGTGTCGTAGTTATCGTCCTCCGAAAGCTCAGTTCTGCAGAAGCCAATGTACTTACCTCATGATAAACAAAAGTGAAATGCTTTGCGTATAGATATCTTAGTTATTATGTTATGAAGAAAGTATTGTGCTGTAACGTATTGTGCAACGGAAAAGGCAGTCTCATTGTAGCTATACCACAAAAGTTACTACTAAAACATGTTACACTTTCCAGAATAATACAGAAAAATTGTGCAGATATAAAACAGAAACACTGCAAAAGCAACATTGTAAATTGTCACTCATTAGTAGCGTCGTGATAAAATCGTGTAGCTGTCACATAAACTAACCACTGTGTCATCTGGCATCTCACAGAAAGTACTTTAAATCCACGTGGCTGCCTGCAGTGCGAGTCGTTTTCTGGTATCTCTTTGTTGGCGTGCGTCGTTATTGGGATTAGGAGACCTAACTTCTGCAAATTCACCTTGCCGAGAGGGCCCAGCCCTGTCTGAATCCCACCAGTTCTGATGAAATTCACGTCTGTCGTTGTGATTATATCGTCTGTCGTCATGTCGGTAGTTCCTGTAGTTTCTTTCTTGTCGGTTAAGTTGTGGAGAATTTCTCCCTGAATTATCACTGCATGGTGGACCGTTGCGTCTGAAGTTATTCTGTCTCCCGTGATAATAATAGTTCTGGTTGCCAAATTGTCTGTTTCTATGACTGTCTCTGTCATATTCTTTACTACGCAAATGCGATCTTTCTCTGTAACTATTACTCTGCCAGTGGTTGTCATATGGGTGGTGTCTGTTTTGGTCACGATTTACGTTGTAAGAATAGTCTTGTCGTGTCCAGTTATTGTTTATGTCGTCACGGAATTGTGACGGATGTGACCTGTGGTGATTGTTTTCATGTTTTCGCATCCCGCGACTGTCTGTGTCAATTTCTAATTCTTGTAAGAGTCCCTGAAAACTTCAATGTCGTCTTTGCAACGCCCTGCCAAAATAATATGCCGTAAATGTTCAGGTAATATGATTAAGCAAATGCAGATCAGTTCTGAAGGGCTGTATGGGTTTGACAGGTACTGATTCTTGTGCAACATGTCTTCAAAATATTTCACAACACTGGAAAATTCAGATTGTTCGAAATGTTTCATCATTATGATGCTATGTTTTACTCGGTCTTGTGTAGCTTGAGACCAATATGCTGAGAGGAAGGCATGATAAAATTCTCCTTCACTGTGACAATCGTGAATGACCGATCGCATTTTTACCGTTGGTTCATTCTCTAAGTAGCCACACATAAATTCTAATCTGTGCTCTAATGACCAGTTGGGAGGAAAACAATGAGAGAATTGATGGAGCCACGCTTGTGCATGAATGTCGTTGCCAGAATTCCTAATGTTTTGAATTTACGTGTAGTAATGAACAGCTTATAGTCAAAATAATCGTGACGGCGAGTCGCACATCGCTCATTGTTACTTCGTTTCGGCGGTTCCATCTCAAAATTCAATGCACATTGCCAATTTCTTTCATAATTTCTGAAGTGTCCTGTGTTATTATTTTGTGGTTGTTCCGTATTTCTATGTCCCTCTTCCCGTACTGGAGCGCGAGTGTCCTCTGAAATATGTAATTCTTGTACTACTTGTGTCAACTGATGTTGTACCTCCCGGATTTCTCTTTTGTACTGTGTATTGATTTGATTTTGATTTTGTTTGAATCTTCTAATTTGTTCATACTCTTCAGTGTCAGTGAAGGCTACAGGTCTTGTGTCATTCAGATCATCATCTACCTTTGCAGATAAGTTAGTGAACTGATCTGAAAGTTTGGCTACTTTATCTGATAGTGAAATTATTTCCTCTGTGTGTTTTTCTGAAACAAGTTTCAGAGTGTCCATCTGTGTTGAAATCGTATCTACTGTGTCCTTTAAGTTTTCCTGAGTTTTTGCAAGTTGCATAACCGAATCGGTAGATGCAACTGAGTCAATTTTAGCTTGCAAGGTCTCATGATTTTTATGAACAATAGTTTGCAGTTCTTTTATGCCTGCTTCGTGATTCTGTAATGCATTTTCGTGCCGCGAAAAAATAGGTTGAAAATGCTCACAAATTTGTGTTTTTACGTCATTACAGACTTTTTGACATTTCGATTCAATGTTATGTAACTCAGTAGTTGAATCTTCACGTGTTTGTTCAAGCATGGTGTTTAACTTCCGAAGATTTTGTTCCACTGTGTCTAAATTTTGAAGCTTTTGCTGTGTTTGTCTCTGATTTTGTTCCACTGTGTCTAACTTTCGAAGATTTTGTTCCACTGTGTCTAACTTTTGAAGCTTTTGCTGTGTTTGTCCCATTTGTTGTATTAATTGTAATAACAATGCACTGGTGTCTGAAACATGTTCCTCAGTGCTTTTCAGCAGTTAATTTGCACTGGCAACATTCACATTTTGACAAGCAGAAAATGTGTTTTGACTTATTTGAGAAAACGGTGAGGACCCAAAACCTGAATCTACAGTATTTGCGAGATTGTGTCCTGTCATTTCGGATTCCCTAGGCGAGCTATTGCTGACCGATCGATCGATAATGCTTCCCTGTTCACTAATTGTTTCACTGTCTACGCCATTATTTGCCGCCCGTTTCATTTCCCTATGCACAATTACCAAATTACTACTTTGAACATTAGTTAATTCATTACTCAGTGGCGTTAACACACTGCTTTCGTCTTCACTGTCATTTCTCAGTTTACTTTGGAGCGTAGTATTACGTTTTTCACACGCCGTTATTGTCACAATATTTCACATGATAACAGAGAAAATCACAATTTGAAGAGCAAAATAAGAAAACACATTAACATAGCACTGAAAATAATATCTAATTAATTGCAAGCGCAGCTGCGAAATACTTGGTGCAAATCTACATGCATGCCACAACAACAATGAATAAGATGATGCTACCGTATATGAGGAATTTGATTATGCTACGTATTTCTTATGAGAAATATTGAAGAAGTGTCAACGAATATGTATATGTATAATAAGGTAAGGAATAATGAGTAGTGGTTAAGGACTCTGATTTGTGAAAAAGGATGTTAGAAACCAAGAATCGTACTTTAAGAGTTATGAAATGTGTGTAAATGCGTGAATGTATCACAATGCAGGGGAAAATTTTTTGCACACTGTTATATTCACAGAATTTTGTTTCTACATATTTGTAACGCAAATTCTTGACCTGTGAAATATTTTTATATGAGACTGTCACTGTAGCGGAAACTGCTGTCATAAATATTTCCGTAAGAAAGTTAAGTGACCACCTGCACGTAATGCGTCATGGGCACCCAGCGGTGTCAGACGCCTGGAGAAAAAGCCATTAATGTGTGCCTTTTCAGAGGCACAGGTAGAAAAAAAAGGGGAGGCCAATTATCCTCACTATTGACATTCCTTTGTAGAAAGCATCGCAAATACGACACGCTCAAACTTGAAAACATATGATTATACTGTGGAGTTCTTAATTTATGATATTTACTAAAATGCCTAATGAAACGATGAGAAAGATTTCACGGCTATTGCCTTGCTAGTTGAGAGAAATGCCATATGGCTTGCTTTATGTATTTATTTACTCATTTTGTTTAATATCAAGTTTCTAGCTGCAGCAGCCTTGGTTAAAATAAAATTTAATAGATGTACTAATATAAATATTTTATGCCTACAGATCCAGTAAATAATTTTATGATCTATTCAAAAAAACGAAGGAGCATAAAAAGACATTTCCCTTCACAGGAATTGCATACGAAATTTTCTTTTCAACTACTTAGTAATTTTTTGGTAGAATAACTTCTTGTGGTGCAACACTTTAATTACATAGACATTAAGATGTGAATATACATTTCCCTTGTCTGCATTGTTGTCTTTAATGTAATATTCTTTCTGCTTGAGCTATGTTATGTTCAGATGTAAGTTATTGCATTTGCTGCAGCTGATTGCAAGGCATAGTGCTACTAAATTTAACTTTGTATTACTCTGTTAAGCTAGTTTTCCTACTGATTTATTTTTCTTGTTGCTGCACATTGGCTCATATTAGTTGTAATGTTGCATTGCTTGGTAATTTAGATTTACTGTAGCTTGCTTTGGAATTTCAATTTTTTTGTCATTGCTGTTTGTGTTAATTGTTTTGTGCTGCTGCATTGCCTTGTCCCTTAGTTTAGCATCTGAGCTCAGTAGATTTAAGTTAGCTTAAGAGGGGGTAGAGTATATAAGAAACTAACTATGATGGATTGGAAGAAATGCATTGAGAAGCTATAAGAAAATGGTTTGGCCAAAGAAGTAGTGTACAGTGGAGAAAAACTATTTTTGAAAGAGGATATGAACAGAATACAGAAAGCATGCTTGGATAGGATTTTTTTGGTGGAAACAAATGTTGAAATAAGAAAAAAAAATCTATGGAATGAAGTTTTGGGTTGGACTGCAGTACCAAATGTTACACTGAAAACGAACCCTGTCCTTTCCTTTTGTGTTATCCCTCCATGTGTTTGTGTACTCGTGTGTATTTGTGCCTTTCCTGTCTTTATGTGTTTAGCTAATAAGATTTATGTTGTAGAAATTTTCTAGTACTAAGGTACATTCACTATGATGAGGAATACTGTTATCCTCAAATATAATTGGCATTAATAATATGTTATTTACCTTGTAAATATGCCTAGACATTATTTATTCTATTTTGGTTTAATGATCATGTGTAAAGTTGATGTTTCAAAAGTTATTCTGATCTTTTATGTATTTACTTATGTCATAATTCCTGTAACATTGATGTATATATTATTTCGATCCTTTTGTAAACCCCATACTACAATTGTTATCTGTATTGTTATGTTCTTTAATGATGTATTTTGTACCTTTGTAATTGTATTCTTACGTTATAAAATTGTAATTGACACCAGTTCATCATATTATTAACTTGTAAGTTACATTTCACTACACACATTTCTGTTGGTCATAGTATATGGACAATATGGGAGAAGTAGGGACTGTTAGTGTATGCACGTGTGTTAATAATTCAGCAAGGGACTGGATAACAGCATTGCTGGTTCTAAGGACAATTCCAAAAACTTTGTGAGTGCACAAGTGGTGGTTATGGACTTGCTATATTATCTGCAAGACTCTTCAATGGTGATTGTGCACCTGCACAGTCGCAACGGATGGCTGCTAGCCATCTCTACAAGGACTACAGTGGGTCTACACCTTTGATGACTCACCAATACCATTATTTCTACAAGGACTGCAGTGGGTCTGCACCTCTGGTGGCCTACCAATACCGTAATCTCTAACAAGACTACAGTGGGTCTGCTCTGTGATGACCTACCTACCAATATTCTTCAAAACTGCTGTGGGTTTGCTCTGTTGTGGACCATTACCTGTCTGCATGTCGAGAGTCAGCACTGTCTTTCTGTTGGAAGGACAACACTACTTCTTTAAGACTGCATGGAAATCCACTACTTCCGTGTGCATTTTCTTTTATTGTTCAGACTTTGAGAAAAACACTGCAATTTTACTGTGATGAATGATCAGGACTGTCTTTACTGACTGTGAATTTTAGCTTTTGACCAACTTTGTATCAATAAATGTGTGCATTTGATATCTTTGTTATTGTAATTATGAAAAATTTTATCAAATCATTATTGGCCACTGCCCGAAACAATTTGTAAAATTTTTTGTGGGGAGCATGGGGGCTGTGTAAGTAGGCTGTTTATGTTTTCTTATTGGCAACGTTACGTAGCGCTCTGTATGAAAATCACTGGCTGTGCTGTGTGCAGTCTGTGGCTAGTTTGCATTGTTGTCTGCCATTGTAGTGTTGGGCAGCGGCAGTTGGCTGTTAACAGCGCATAGCGTTGCGCAGTTGGAGGTGAGCCGCCAACAGTGGTGGATGTGGGGAGAGAGATGGCGGAGTTTTGAAATCTGTAAGACTGGATGTCATGAGCTGCTATATATATTATGACTATTAAGGTAAATACATTGTTTGTTCTCTATTAAAATCTTTCATTTGTTAACTATCCCTGTCAGTAGTTAGTGCCTTCCGTAGTTTGAATCTTTTATTTAGCTGGCAGTAGTGGCGCTCGCTGTATTGCAGTAGTTCGAGTAACGAAGATTTTTGGTGAGGTAAGTGATTTGTGAAAGGTATAGGTTAATGTTAGTCAGGGCCATTCTTTTGTAGGGATTTTTGAAAGTCAGATTGCGTTGCGCTAAAAATATTGTGCGTCAGTTTAAACACAGTCATGTATAATAGTTCTAAGGGGACGTTTCATATAACAGCCAGTTACTTACATACGATACAACACTAATGAGCATTAATTAATTTATTTATCCGTATGAAAACACAGATTACTTTCAAAATATGTTGCCCTGACGAAACCTAATTGCAGGTACATACTCCCAAAATTTTATCTATTGATACGTACAACATTGCATCCAAAAATTATTTTGAAGCTATTACAGTGGCTAGCAGCTCAGTCGATAATAGCATTGCCTGAGAAAGACAAAGGTTCCTAGGTTAAGCCTCAGTTCGGCTCGCTGGTTTAAAGTCTCAAACGCTCAATTCGATGGTGGGCGCCTCATTCTTCCTACCAACGTATTTCACAATACTGTCATCATAAAATCTTAATACTTCTTCGTTCTCAGTGTAACTGCAGGAGCCAAGTACCTCTCGAAAATATGTCTACGGCAGAATCAGGAAAGACCGCGCGTCGGCCATCTGAAACGTTACTGAAGTACCCGGTACCACGGAGATTATGTACATGCGGCGTATCACGAGTGTTTATATAGCCATATCCAGCTTTGTGTTCGTGATATGATTTCGGAAAAAGATATGATGTGATTTCCGTGTAAAGCTCTGACTAGGCTTGTTTGATTACTCTACAGACCGCGAAGTTCATCCCGAACAAAAACATTATAGCTTTTCTGACAAATATTAAGCTGGAACATACGTGCGTTCTGCTAGATCGGAAGAGCTAAATCTGTGCAGCACCTAGAGATGTGGGACTCGTCATTATCAAGTTCTTTGTACATTGCATCAGCTTGCATATGTGAGCTTAATCGAATATTGTAGATCTCCACACACCAAATTGAAAAGCAAAGGTCGAAAGTGGAACTAGGAAACGAGTTTAATGCTTTGTCCATGTGCTCTGATGAGCCAAAAAACATTACGTAAGGTGATCACATTTCTGGGAGTCGAAGCTCGGACCAGTTTCATAACTGCTCACTGCTCAGAATGCAACAATGCTCCGTAATTACTGTAGTTATTAAAGCTCACAACTAAACGAATAGTATGCACCAAATGATAATATAACAGACATAATCTAAAACGTAGCCATATTCGAAGTTAATACACTTAAATCTTAATAGTCTGTAAACAGAAATAACCCTGCTTACGTAACTCGACACAGCTTTTGATACTAGTTAACCGAGTTTGAGAAGTAATAGAATTGCGAACAAGTGTATTTAAAATTAATTTTCACCATCGTTATTGATTTCAAAGTCTCCACTCTCATTTGAGTTTTGATGTTTGTATCTTATTCAGCAAAGGAAATACACGCTCGCCTGCTGCATTTGTTTCGGGAATACATAACACAAATTCCACAATGTCAGGAATATTTTCGTAAGGTACATATGTTTGGACGATATATACCAAACGCGTATCAGCGACAGTCTTTTCTATGCTTCAGTTTGATACGTCCCCTTTGAAAATTATACACGACTGTGCTTAAACTGACACACAATATTTTTAGTGCAACGCAATCTGACTTTCAATAATCCCTACAAAACAATGGCCCTGACTAACATTAACCTATACCATTCACAAATCACTTACCTCACAAAAATCTTCGTTACTCGAACTACTGCAATACAGCGAGCGCCACTACTGCCAGCTAAATAAAAGATTCAAACTACCGAAGGCACTAACTACTGATAGGCATAGTTAGCAAATGAAAGATTTTAATAGAGAACAAACAATGTATTTTCCTTAATAGTCATAATATATATAGCAGTTCATGACATCCATTCTGCACTCAAAAATCCGCCATCTCATTTCCCACATCCACCACTGCCGGCGGCTCACCTCCAACTGCGCAATGCTACGCGCTGTTCACGTCCAGCTGCCCAACACTACAATGGCAGACAACAATGCAAACTAGCCACAGACTCCACACAGCACAGCCAGTGATTTTCATACAGAGAGCGCTACGTGGCGGCGGCGTTACCAATATAAGAACCTAAACAGCCTACTTACATAGCCCCCATGCTCCCCACAAAAAAATTTACAAATTGTTTTGGGCACTGGGCAATACATATTTGTTAAAATTTTTCATAATCGTAATTACAATAGCAAAGAAATCAAATACACACACTTATTGATACAATGTTGGTCAAAAGCTAAAATTTTCTCACAGTCCATAAAGATAGCCCTGATCATTCATCATAATAGTAATTACAGTCTTTCTTTCACAAAGTCTCATTAGTAAAAGAAATTGCACACAGAAGTAGTGGATTTCCATGCAGTCTTGAAGAAGTAGTGTTGTCCTTTCAACGGAAAGACAGTGCTGACTCTTGACATGCAGACAGGTAATGGGCCACAACAGAGCAAACCCACCGCAGAGTCAGTCGAAGTTGATGAATGTTGGTAGGTAAGTCATCACAGAGTAGACCCACTGTAGTCCTGGTAGAGATTGTGGTATTGGTGGGCCACCAGAGGTGCAGACCCACTGCAGCCCTTGTAGAAGTAATGGTGCTGGTGGGCCATCAAAGATGCAGACCCACTGTAGTCCATGTAGAGATGGCCAGCAGCCATCTGTTGCGACTGTGCAGGTGCACAGTCACCATCGAAGAGTCTTGCGGAGAATATAGCACGTCTATAAGCCACCACCTGTGCACTCACAAATTTTTTTTTGAAATGTTCTTCGAACCAGCAAGGCTGTTATCCAGTCCCTTGCTGAATTATTAACACACGTGCAAACACTATCAGTCCCTACTTCTCACATATTGTCCATATACTATGACCAACAGAAACATGTGCAGTGAAATGTAACTTACAAGTTACTTAATTTGATGAACTGCTGTCAATTACAATTTTATAACATAAAAATACAATAACAAAGGTACAAATACATCATTAAAAACATAACAATACAGATAACATTTGTAGTACAGGCTTTACAAAAGAATCGAACTAACATATACATCAGTGTTACAGGAATTATGACATAAGTAAATTCATAAAAGATCAGAATAACTGTTGAAACATCAACTTTACACATGAGCATTAAAACCAAACAGGATAAATAATGTCTAAGCATATTTACAAGGTAAATAACATATTATTAATGCCAATTATATTTGAGGATAACAGTATTCCTCATCATAGTGAATGTAGCTTAGTATTAGAAGAAGAAAAAATTCTATGAAACTACACAGAGACAGGAAGAAAACAAATACACAAGGGTACACAAACACATAGTGGGATAACACAAAAGGAAAGGACAGGGTTTGTTTTCAGTGTAACATTTGGTACTGCAGTCCAACCCAAAACTTCATTCCATAGATCTTTCGTCTTATTTCAACCTTTGCTTCCACCAAAAAAAGTCCTATCCAAGCATGCTTTCTGTATTTTTCTCGTATAATCTCTCAGTGCATTTCTTGAAATTCATCGCAACTCATTTTCTTATAGGCTACCCCCTCTTAAGCTAACTTAAGTCTACTGAGCTCAGATATATATACTAATGGACGAGGCAATGCAGCAGCACATAACAAATTAACACAAACTGCAAGGATAAAAAAATTCAAATTGGCAAAGCAGGCTACAGTAAATCTAAATTACCAAGCAATGCAACTAATATGAGCCAATATGAAGCAATGTGCAGCAACAAGAGAATAAATCCATAGTAAAACTAGCTTAACAGAGTAATACAAAGTGAAATTTAGTAGCACTATGCCTGGCAAACAGCCGCAGCAAATGCAATAACTTATATTTAAACATGAGAAAGCTCAAGCAGAAAAAATAGTACAGTAAAAATGGCCATGTTTGATACCTATGTCACATCTTAACACTAGAGTGATGCATCACAATTTATTCTACAAAAGAAATTACCAAGTACTTGAAAAGAAAATTCTGTATGCAATTCATGTGAAGGGAAATGTGTTTTTGTGCTCCTTCGTTTTTTTTTTTTTTTGAAGTACATCAAAGTTATTCTTTACTGGGTCTGTAGGCATAAAATATTTATATTAGTACATCTATAAAATTTTATTTTAACCAATGCTGCAGGGCAGCTAGAAACTAGATATTAAACAAAATGAGCAATCTCTCAACTAGAAAGACAATAGATGTAAAATGTCTCTCATCATTTCATTAGGCATTTTAGTCAATATCATAAATTAAGAGCTCCACAGTGTTATCATGTTTTCAAGTTTGAGGGTGTCGTATTTACAATGCTTTCTACAAAGGAATGTCAACAGTGAGGATAATGGCCTCTTTTTTTTTTCTCCACCTGTGCCTCTGAAAGGCACACACTAATGGCTTTTTTCCAGGCTACTGTCGTGCAGCTGGGTGCCCACGATGCATTACGTGAAGGTGGTCACTTAACTTTCTTACCGAAATATTTATGACAGCAGTTTCCGCTACAGTGACAGTCTCATATACAAAATTTCACGGGTCGAGAATTTGCGTTGCAAATGTGTAGAAACAAAATCCTATTGATATAACAGTGTCCAAAAAAATATTCATCGGCATTGTGATACATTCACGCATTTACATACATTTCATAACTCTTAAAGTACGATTCTTGGTTTCCAGCATCCTTTTTCACAAGTCAGAGTCCCTAACCACTATTCATTTTTCATATACGTATTCGTCGACACTTCTTCAATATTTCATCATAATAAATATGTAGCATAATCAAATTCCTCATATACAGTAGCATCATCTTATTGATCATAAACATACCTCAACAGCATAATACACATCGTCGTCATAAAAATAACATCATAACATCTCAGTCAAATCTCAAAAACGTCGTAGTACCTCCAACAATTTCAAACCGTAAAAAATATTGTCTACTCATTTCAATAGTGTCATCTAACTCAAACGTACTTTAAAATCATGCTCCCTTACCAATTACATCATTCAACACTCTCATAGTATCACAATGTTCCGAAAAATTATGAACAGTTCACAAAGTACAGACAAAATACAATTTCCTAAGTGTGAAGTAATCCAACTCCGTAATTGCGTAAACATGTGTCACTGACATAGTAAAAAAAATGTTTATCCCTCAGTTAAATGATCAGATAGCTGTGTAATTTGTGTGTTAGAGAAATATGGTACCGATGTGTAAAGTTGTGTAAGCAAATACCATATTAGCTAGGGCTCCTTGTGCTTGCCAAACACATGATACACAAAGTAAGCGTGTACCCCCCTGAGGATTAATGTAATTATACCCTCAGGTGTTACAGATTACAGCAATGGAATGAAATGTATCACGGAAAACTTTCTTTGTAATTCAAAAATCTTGAAAAATAAATGTTTTAAGTACAAAATTAAGCACTCAAATGCATGTCCTGTAGCGCTAAATGTGCGTCTTGCTGTAAGATAATTCTGTGGAAGTGTCGTAGTTATTGTCCTCTGTAAGCAAAGTTCTGCTGAAGTCAATGTACTTACCTCATCATCAACTAAAGTGAAATGCTTTGCGTATAGATATCGTAGTTATTACATACCTTACCATGATCAAGAATGTACTATAATGTAACGTATTGTTGTGCTACGAAAGAGGCTGTCTCATTGTAGCTATACCACGAAAGTTACTACTAAAACATGTTTTACTTTCCAGAATAATTCAGAAAAACTGTGCAGATATAAAACAGAAACACCGCAAAAGCAACATTGTAAATTGTCACTCATTAGTAGCGTCATGATAAAATCGTGTAGCTGTCACATAAACTAACCACTGTATCATCTGGTATCTCACAGAAAGTACTTTAAATCCAGAATGTATTTTCAAGTAAACCAAAATGTTGCATTAAAATCTCATTAGCAGTACTGGTAAATGTTCTAAGTATGTGAGCCTTATTGTCATTACGTAATCGTGCAACTAACAAGCAAGAATGTACACACACAATAACACTGTGTCGTCTGTTCACAATAACAATGCATTCGTAGTTTAAATAAGTTCTCTTGGTTCTTGATTGGACAGTTAACTTTAAAACATAGTTGCATGTTAACAGTTTCTAAGATTGAAAAAGAGTACTAGTAACGTGAAGTGAAAAATTTTATAGCAAAGACTAAGTTAAAAAGCAGATTATCTCTCAATAAATGGTTTTACATGTGAAATGTGGTGTAACCCTTTGCTCTTCCTAGTGTGCAGAGATTCAACTTTAACGCAATTATCTTGTGGTATACGTCGGTAAAGAATACTGGAATTTTTCTCAAGGTTAGCGTCTATATTATTTTTGCCTGAGCCAGCAGGCGCACGTGGCTGCTTGCGGTGCGAGTCATTGTCTGTTTCTTTGTTGGCGCGCGTCGTTATTGGGATTTGGAGACCTAACTTCTACAAATTCACCTTGACCAGGAGGCCCTGCCCTGTTTGAAGCTCGCCAGTTCTGATGGAATTCAGGTCTGTCGTTTTGTCGGTAGTTTCATAGTTTCTTGTTTGTCGGTCATGTGGTGGAGAATGTCTCCCGGAATCGTAACTGCGCGCTGAACTGTTGCGTCTGAAGTTATTCTGTCTCCCTTGACAATAATTGTTTTTGTTCCCATATTGTCTGTTTCTATGACTGTCTCTGTCATATTCATTACTACAGAAATGCGATCTTTCTCTGTAACTATTATTACTCTGCCAGTGGTTGTCATATGGGTGGTGTCTGTTTTGGTCACGATTTGCGTTTTAAGAATAGACTTGTCGTGTCCAGGTATTGTTTCTGTCGTCACGGAATTGTGATGGATGTGACCTGTAGTGATTGTTTTCATGTTTTCGTATCCCGTGACTGACTGTGTCAATTTCTAATTCTTGTAAGAGTCCCTGAAAAGCTTCAATGTCGTCTTTGCAACGTCCTGCTAAAATAATATGTTGTAAATGTTCAAGCAGTTTGATTAAGCAAATGCAGATGAATTCTGAGGGGCTGTATGGGTTTGACAGGTACTGATTCTTGTGCAACGTGTCTTCAAAATATTTCACAAGACTGGAAAATTCAGGTTGTTCGAAATGTTTCATCATTATGATGCTATGTTTTACTCGGTCTTGTGTAGCTTGAGACCAATATGCTGCGAGAAAGGCATGATAAAATTCTCCTTCACTGTGACAACCGTGAATGACCGATCGCATTCTTACAGCTGGTTCATTCTCCAAGTAGCCACACATAAATTCTAACCTGTGCTCCAATGACCAGTTGGGAAGAAAACAATGAGAGAATTGATGGAGCCACGCTTGTGGATGAATGTCGTTGGCAGAATTCTTAAACGTTTTGAATTTACGTGTAGTAATGAACAGCTTATAGTCAAAATCATCGTGTCGGCGAGTAGCACATCGGTCATTGTTACGTCGTGTCGGCGGTTCCATCTCAAAATTCGGTGCACCTTGCCAATTTCTTTCATAATTTCCGAAATGCCCTGTGTTATTATTTTGTGGCTTTTCCGTATTTCTAAGTTGCTCTTCCCATGTTGGAGCGCGAGTGTCCTCTGAAATATGAAATTTTTGTATTACTTGTGCCAACTGATCTTGTACTTACCGGATTTCTCTTTGTATTGCACATTAATTTGATTCTGATTTTGTTTGAATTTCCTAATTTGTTCGCACTCTTCTGTGTCATTAAAGACTACTGGTTTTGTGTCATTCAGATTATCATCTACCTTCGTAGGTAAATTATTTAGCTGATCCGAAAGTTCGACTACTTTCTCTGATAATGAACTAATTTCCTCCATGTGTCTTTCTACTGTGTCCTTTAAGTTTTCCTGAGTTTTTGCAAGTTGCGTAACCGAATCGGTAGATGCAACTGAGTCAATTTTAGTTTGCAAGGTGTCATGATTTTCATGAACAAAAGTTTGCAGTTCTTTTATGCCTGCTTCGTGATTCTGTAATGCATTTTCATGACACGAAAAAATAGGTTGGAAATTCTCACAAATTTGTGTTTTTACGTCATTACAGACTTTTTGACATTTCGATTCTATTTTATGTAACTCAGTAGTTAAATCTTCACGTGTTTGTTCAAGCGTGGTGTGAAGATTTTGTTCCATTGCGTCTAACTGTTGCTGTGTTTGTCTCTGGTGTTGTTCCATTGTGTCTAACGTTTGAAGATTTTGTTCCATTGTGTCTAACTTTTGAAGCTTTTGTCCCATTTGTTGCATTAATTGTAATAACAATGCACTGGTGTCTGAAACATGTTCCTCAGTGCTTTTCGGCAGTGAATTTGCACCGGAAACATTCACATTTTGACAAGCGGAAAATGTGTCTTGACTCATTTGAGAAAACGGTGAGAACCCAAAACCTGAGTCTACAGTATTTGCAATATTGTGTTCTGTCATTCCCGATTCCTGAGGCGAGCTGTTGCCAACCGATCGATCGATAATACTTCCCTGTTCACTACCTGTTTCACTGTCTACACCATTATTTGACGCCCGCTCCATTTCCCTATGCACAGTTACCAAATTACTACTTTGAATATTAGTTAATTCATTACATGGTGGCGCTAACACACTGCTTTCGTCTTCACTGTCATTTCCCAGTTTACTCTGGAGCCTAGTATTACGTTTTTCACACGCCATTATTGTCACAATATTTCACATGATAACACAGAAAAACACAATTTGAAGAGCAAAAATAAGAAAACACATTAACTTAGCGCTGAAAATAATATCTAGTTAATTGCAAGGGCAGCTGCGAAATACTTGGTGCAAATCTACATGCATACCACAACAACAATGAAAGGCTGCAACTACAAAGGAGATTCTCTCTACAATTAAACGCTAGCAATAAACAATAGCTACACTAATTACACAAACTACAAGAAAAAAATCAGAAGATTTCAGTGAGGTATCCTCGGCTAAGGGTCGACATATGAAACGTCCCCTTTGAAAATTATACACGACTGTGCTTAAACTGACACACAATACTTTTAGCGCAACGCAATCTGACTTTCAATAATCCCTACAAAACAATGGCCCTGACTAACATTAACCTATACCATTCACAAATCATTTACCTCACCAAAAATCTTCGTTAATCGAACTACTGCAATACAGCGAGCGCCACTACTGCCAGCTAAATAAAAGATTCAAACTACTGAAGGCACTAACTACTGATAGGCATAGTTAGCAAATGAAAGATTTTAATAGAGAACAAACAATGTATTTACCTTAATAGTCATAATATATATAGCAGCTCATGACATCCAGTCTTACAAATTTCAAAACTCCGCCATCTTTCTTCCCACGTCCACCACTGCTGGCGGCTCACATCCAACTGCGCAACGCTACGCGCTGTTCACGTCCAGCTGCCCAACACTACAATGGCAGACAACAATGCAAACTAGCCACAGACTCCACACAGCACAGCCAGTGATTTTCATACAGAGCGCTACGTAACGTTGCCAATAAGAAAACATAAACAGCCTACTTACAAGTTCTCTACTTGCTGAGATTTGAAAAACTGCTGCATATCAACGCACTATAGGAGCAGCACATTATCATGAACGTTGCAGTTCGGTAACGTACTTTTCAGAGACTTGTAGTGTTTTTGTAGCTCATCCCACATAGATAACGTACTTTTCAGAGACTTGTAGCGTTTTTGTAGCTCATCCCACATAGATACACAGTGAAAAAGAACCCATATGTAGTCTGAAAATGCATTAAATGATGTGTTCACTGTTGAGTGCTATGTGCACTGCTGTCATACAGTTCGCACACGATTTTAGAGAACTTAATGACGTTTATGTATCCCTCAGATTCAAGTTTGCTTAAAGCACTTCTTATAACGTGTGGCATGAACTTGGTTTTTCGATATTTGTCATCTTCCTTCTTAAGTTATGAAATACTTCTCCAACCTCTAAACCTATAATATGCTGTCCTTCTACCTCAAATACTGCCATATGAAAAGTGCTACATTACTCACACCAATGAAATACACGTCTTAGAAGTATTAAGGTTATCGCTAGGCAAATTCATATCGGTAACATCAACTTCAGCACAAGCATTACTGAAGCTCTCGAACTTAAACGCGTCATCAAGTAGGCAGTGTGAACGCATTTCATAATAGAATGCGTCATGGTATGTTAGATACCCCCTCATGAACCATGGACTTTGCCGTTGGTGGGGAGGCTTGCGTGCCTCAGCATACCATAGGTGCAACCACAACGGACGGGTATCTGTTGAGAGGCCAGACAAACGTGTGGTTCCTGAAGAGGGGCAGCAGCCTTTTCAGTAGTTGCAGGGGTAAGTCTGGTCAGGCCTAGTAACACAAACCAAAACGGCCTTGCTGTGCTGGTACCGTGAATGGCTGAAAGCATGGGAAAACTACAGCCGTAATTTTTCCCGATGGCATGCAGCATTACTGTATGGTTAAATGATGATGGCGTCCTCTTGGGTAAAATATTCCGGAGGTAAAACAGTCCGGATGTAGAGGCGCAAATCACTAGGGGTAAAATAGTTACTGCCTACAGGAAAATTAAAGAGACCTTTGGAGAAAACAGAACCACTTGCATGAATATCAAAAGTTCAGATGGAAACCCAGTTCTAAGCAAAGAAGAGAAAGCAGAAAGGTGGAAGACGTACATAGAGGGTCTATACAAGGGCGATGTGCTTGAGGACAATATTATAGAAGTGGAAGAGAATGTAGATGAAGTTGAAATAGGAGATACGATACTGCGTGAAGAGTTTGACAGAGCACTGAAAGACCTAATACGAAACAAGGCCCCGGGAGTAGACAACATTCCATTAGAACTACTGACAACCTTGAGAGAGCCAGGCCTAACAAAACTCTACCATCTAGTGAGCAAGATGTATGAGACAGGCGAAATACCCTTAGACATCAAGAAGAATGTAATAATTCCAATCCCAAAGAAAGCAGGTGTTGACAGACATGAAAATTACCGAACCATCAGTTTAACAAGCCTCTGCTGCAAAATACTAACACGAATTCCTTACAGACGAATGGAAAAACTGGTAGAAGAAGACCTCGTGGAAGATCAGTTTGGATTCCGTAGAAATGTTGGAACACGTGAGGCAATACTGCCCGTACCACTTATCTTAGAAAATAGATTAAGGAAAGGCAAACCTACGTTTCTAGCATTTGCAGACTTAGAGAAAGCTTTTCACAATGTTGACAGGGAATACTCTCTTTCAAATTCTGAAGGTGGCAAGGGGAAAACAAAGGGAGCGAAAGGCTATTTACAATTTGTACAGAAACCAGATCGCAGTTATAAGAGTCGAGGGACATGAAAGGGAAGCAGTGGTTGGGAAGGGAGTGAGACAGGGTTGTAGCCTATCCCCGATGTTATTCAATCTGTATATTGAGCAAGCAGTAAAGTAAACAAAAGAAAAATTCGGAGAAGGAATTAAAAACCACGGAGAAGAAATAAAAACTTAAAGGTTCGCCGATGACACTGTAATTCTGTCAGAGACAGCAAAGGACCTGGAAGAGAAGCTGAACTGAATGGAGAGTGTCTTGAAAGCAGAATATAAGATGAACATCAACAAAAGCAAAACGAGAATAATGGAATGTTGTCGAATTAAATCGGGTGATACTGAGGGAATTAGGTTAGGAAATGAGACACTTAAAGAAGTAAAGGAGTTTTGGTATTTGGGGAGCAAAATAACTGATGATGGTCGAAGTAGAAAGGATATAAAATGTAGACCGGCAATGGCAAGGAAAGCGTTTCTGAAGAAGAGAAATTTGTTAACATCGAGTGTAAATTTAAGTGTCAGTAAGTCGTTTCTGACAGTATTTGGTTAGAGTGTAGCCAAGTATGGAAGTGAAACGTGGACAATAAATAGTTTAGACAAGAAGATAATAGAAGCTTTTGAATTGCGGTGCTATAGAAGAATGCTGAATATTAGATGGGTAAATCATATAACTAATGAGGAGGTATTGAACAGACGAGAAGAGAAATTTGTTGCACAACTTGACTAGAAGAAGGGATCGGTTTGCTGGGCGTATTCTGAGGCATCAAGAGGTCATCAATCTAGTATTGGAGGGCAGCATGGGGGGGGGGGGGGGGTAAAAATCGTAGAGTGAGAGCAAGAGATGAATGCACTAAACAGGTTCAGAAGGATGTAGGTTGCAGTAGGTACTGGGAGATGAACAACCTTGCACAGGATAGAGTAGCATGGAGAGCTGCATCAAACCAGTCTCTGGACTGAAGAACACAACAACAACAACAACATGTTTGATTAGGGATACGATATTGAAATAAAGTATAGATTCTTGCTAGAAGTAATTAGTTACATGTTGAAAGCCCACATGCCCGAGAATATGATTTGGTTTCTAAAAATCGGAACATTTAGGTGTCCCGGCAGATTCCCATGGCGACAATGGGTTTTACCTAAAAAAGCGGGACTGTCCCAACCGATTTTTTTTCTATTTATTATTATTTCACCACCCCCAACCGGACCCATCCCATATGGGCAGAGCGTGGGCCGTCAGCGTATATAATTTGCCGCTCTTCGTCCACATGAGGGTAAAATTTTAAAACATATAATATAAAAGCTGAACATCGCGATGGACAAAAATAAACATATTGTACAATAAACAGACAGATCGTCAGTTCTATGAGTTAAAATACAAACGGTTGATTGGGTGATTAACTAAAATGTGGAGACAGATGAATGGAAAATGAGTGTCGCACACTAGGACAGGGTTTGCGTGGGTGCATGTTTTGAGGAGGTATGAACGAAGAGTGGAGAGGGATCCCGGCCCAATCGGTACGTCTGGTCACTTTACATTACGACCACTGCCCACGGTGATACTGAATATCGCCTGGTAGCGCTGAACCCAATCGACGCGATAAGGAAAGTACACAAGGGATTCTAACTATGCTAATTTATAGAATTATTGGAGGATATAAAAAGAATAGTTTTTGTTTTTATGTAACACAAATATGACAGGCGCACCGTTTCTGCGCTAAGGGCGTTGAAGGGTTTGACACTGGACTTGGCTTAGGTCTATACATTGATTTGTTTGTACTGCTTCCTATGCAGCACAATTACATCTTATTGGTTGGAAGGGTGAGTTTTCATATCTGCTAACAGTGGCCATGCCCCTGGATAAACAACTATATTATCACTGTTCATATTGTGTTTACGTGAAAGTTTCTACAGGTGTTACAGGTTCGTGATGGCTGATTGCTCTCTAATCTAGTTTGCTGAAGTGCATCACGTATATGGGGAGGCATGATGTAGCAGGCGAACATCAAGGTGCCTGTGTGTAGTAAGATTTCCAGGGAAGACTTTACCAAATCATAACACATTTCAAAGACATAATGGCTGTCTTCTTGAAACGGGGTCCGGTACGCTAGTCCGACGGGAAACTGGTAGAGCTCGCAGTGAGCGAACTGTTCAGTATCAGCAAGATGCGTTACAGCGAACTGAAAACAACCACAGCACCAGCCACGATCCACAGCGAAGGAACTAAATACCTCCAACACCAGAGCATGGAATGTCCTGCCCGAGACGCGCACGCATCCTTTCAGGTATCAGATAGTACAAAACCTATCAGCTGATGACTTTTACAAGCGTGTTAAATTCTACCAATAGTATCTGCACCAAATTATAAGGGTTCCTGACTTCCAAACTGTGTTTGTTTACTGACAAGGCAGCCACCACAAGGAGAATAATATTAAACAGTCACAATAACTATGTCACTGCTCATCCATCTATTTACAGTGCAAAACACTAGAATTTACACGTTTCCAACGTCAAACATTCATCAACATATTTACTGTACAATAATAACCTTGAAAGGGGGTGCACTATGTGCTGTGATAATTCTGAGTTTGTCATGGGCCACAAATATGAGTGAATTTGTAAATTTAAATAATATAATATCGCTTTAACATTATCTTTATAATTATGCACTTTGGAAGTACGTTCGAGACCAGAGTTCTTGGTCAGAGAGAGTAGTTTTACTCTGTCAGAATAGACTCAGAGTGTGCTAATAGCAACTGTTGATAATGTACTTGGTTTGAAATTGATGGAAGCTGGCCTGCACTGGCACGGAGGCAGCGTTATTTGGAGCAATTTTTTTTAATGTGATGCTTCAATAGAGATGTTAAGCAGAATGATTATAATATTGAGTGAATGAGGAAAGGTAACGTTGTTTTTTATATTTGTAATTTCTTAGTATGCTTGTTGTTATAGCAGTACTTACGGTTTACATTTTGTGTAAGGTTTTTTTAAAGAAGTTATATGATTCTGTCTTTCACTGCAGTGATAAACGCTAAAGAGACATTTTTCAAATTAGTGCATGTGTGAGAAGTGGGGAATATTACATTTTAGCTTCTGTTGTTGTGGTCTTTAGTTCTGAGACTGGTTTGATGCAGCTCTCCATGCTACTCTATCCTGTGCAAGCCGCTTCATCTCCCAGTACCTACTGCAGCCTACATCCTTCTGAATCTGCTTAGTGTATTCATCTCTTGGTCTCCCTCTACGATTTTTACCCTCCACGCTGCCCTCCAATACTAAATTGCTGATCCCTTGATCCCTCAGAACATGTCCTACCAACCGATCCCTTCTTCTAGTCAAGTTGTGCCACAAGCTCCTCTTCTCCCCAGTTCTATTCAATACCTCCTCATTAGTTATGTGATATATCCATCTAATCTTCAGCATTCTTCCGTAGCATCACATTTCGAAAGCTTCTATTCTGTTCTTGTCCAAACAATTTGTAGTCCATGTTCCACTTCCATACATGGCTACACTCCATGCAAATACTTTCAGAAATGACTTCCTCACACTTAAATCTATACTCGATGTTAACAAATTTCTCTTCTTCAGAAACGCTTTCCTTTCCATTGCCGGTCTACATTTTATATCCTCTCTACTTCTACCATCATCAGTTATTCTACTCCCCAAATAGCAAAACTCATTTACTACTTTAAGCGTCTCATTTCCTAATCTAATTCCCTCAGCATCACGCGATTTAATTCGAGACTACATTCCGATATCCTCGTTTTGCTTTTGTTGATGTTCGTCTTATATCCTCCTTTCAAGACACTGTCAATTCCGTACAGCTGCTCTTCCAGGTCCTTTGCTGTCTCAGACAGAATTACAATGTCACTGGCGATACTCAAGGTTTTTATTTCTTCTCCGTGGGTTTTAATTTTCTTTCGTTTCTTTACTGCTTGCTCAATATACAGATTGAATAACATCGGGGAGAGGCTACAACCCTGTCTCACTCCCTTCCCAACAACTGCTTCCCTTTCATGTCCCTCGACTCTTATAACTGCCATCTGGTTTCCGTACAAATTGTAAATAGCCTTTCGCTCCCTGTATTTTACCCCTGCCACCGTCAAAATTTGAAAGAGAGTATTCGAGTCAACATTGTCAAAAGCTTTCTCCAAGTCTACAAATACTAGAAACGTAGGTTTGTTTTCCCATAATCTATTTTCTAAGATAAGTCATAGGTTCAGCATTGCCTCACGTGTTCAAACATTTCGACGGAATCCAAAATAATCCTCCACGAGGTCGGCTTCTACCAGTTTTTCCATTCGTCTGTATGGAATTCGTGTTAGCATTTTGCAGCCGTGGCTTATTAAACTGATAGTTCGGTAATTTTCACATCTGTCAGTACCTGCTTTCTTTGGGATTGCAATTATTATATTCCCCTACGGGACTTAACATCTGAGGTCATCAGTCCCCTAGAACGTAGAAATACTTGAACCGAACTAACCTAAGGACATCACACACATCCATGCCCGAGGAAGGATTCGAACCTGCGACCGTAAAAGTCGCGCGGTTCCGGACTGGAGCGCCTAGAACCGCACGGGCACCACGGCCGGCGACTGAAATAAGTTCCGATGTTCCGCAACAAGTGCGTTTCTATGCGTAAACGTAGTTCTTAAGTGATTTAGTATCCGAGTGAATCTTTTTGTGTGTGACATGCTCCCATACGCAGGTATAGGCAGTGTGTACGACGAAGTTCAAACCCTAGTTCGTGAGAAAGGAAGGTACCGCTACAACAAAAATTCCTGGAAACAGCCGTTAGCTGTTTTTCAGCAGATGTCTTCGCTTAGCTGTCTGAGCTTAGGCCGTCCACATGGACAGAGAAAACCTCGGGTTGTAGAGGACACGTGTGACACACCTAAGACGCCGCTAGTGAACGGCGAGTCAACGGAGTGCTAGCCGTCCTAGCAGGAACTTCCGCTAGGCCCAATGCATGCAGCAGCTGAACATGGATATTTCCGGTGGCAGGCGAGAGAAATTGGCACCAAGAAGCCCAAGTGTAAGTCACGAGTTTGTACTGACAAGACACGTTGGCTGAAGAACCTACAATAAATAAACCAGTGCGAGTAATCAATGGGGCAAATGGCACCAACACTACGAGGGCACTTTGCCACGGGGCTGTTCTGTTGGACCCTTTGTAAGTAGGCTGTTTAGGTTTTCTTATTGGTAACGCCACGAAGCGCTCTGTATGAAAAATCACTGGCTGTGCTGTGTGCCGTCCGTGGCTAGTTTGCATTGTTGTTTGCCATTGTAGTGTTGGGCAGATGGATGTGAACAGCGCGTAGCGTTGAGCAGTTGGAGGTGAGCCGCCAGCAGTGGTGGATGTGGGGAGAGAGATGGCGGAGTTTTGAAATTTGTAATACTGGATGTCATGAACTGCTATATATATTATGACTTTTGGACACTAGTAAGGTAAATACGTTGTTTGTTCTCTATCAAAATCTTTCATTTGCTAACTATGCCTATCAGTAGTTAGTGCCTTCAGTAGTTTGAATCTTTTATTTAGCTGGCAGTAGTGGCGCTCGCTGTATTGCAGTAGTTCGAGTAACGAAGATTTTTGGTGAGGTAAGTGATTTGTGAAAGGTATAGGTTAATGTTAGTCAGGGCCATTCTTTTGTAGGGATTTTTGAAAGTGAGATTGCGTTGCGCTAAAAATATTGTGAGTCAGTTTAAACACAGTCATGTATAATTGTTCTAAGAGGACGTTTCATATGTCGACCCTTAGCCGAGGATACCTCACTGGAATCTTATGATTTTTTCTTGTAGTTTGTGTTATTAGTGTAGATTTTGTTTATTGCTAGCGCGTAATTGTAGAGAGAATCTCCTTTGTAGTTGCAGTCTTTCATTGTTGTACAGTAAAACAGATGTGGCACGCATGTAAATTTGCACCAAGTATTTCGCAGCTGCGGTTGCAATTAACTAGATATTATTTTCAGTGCTATGTTAAGGTGTTCTCTTATTTTTGCTCTTCAAATTGTGTTTTACTGTGATGTCGTGTGAAATATTGTGACACTAATGGCGTGTGAAAAACGTAATACTAGGCTCCAAAGTAAACTGAGAAATGACAGTGAAGACGAAAGCAGTGTGTTAGCGCCACTGAGTAATGAATTAACTAATGTTCAAAGTAGTAATTTGGTAATTGTGCATAGGGAAAAGGAGCGGGCTGCAAATAATAGTGTAGGCAGTGAAACAATTAGTGAACGGGGAAGCATTATCGATCGATCGGTCGGCAACAGCTCGCCTCAGGATTCCGAAATGACAGGACACAATCTTGCAAATACTGTAGATTCAGGTTTTGCTTCCTCACCGTTTTCTCAAATAAATCAAGACACATTTTCTGCTTTTCAAAATGCGAATATTGCCGGTTCAAATGCACTGCCGAATAGCACTGAGGAACATGTTTCAGACACCAGTGCACTGTTATTACAATTAATACAACAAATGGGACAAAGGCTACAAAAGTTAGATACAACGCTTGAACAAAATCAGAAACAAATGGGACAAAATCTTCAAAAGTTAGACACAATGGAACAAAATCTTCAAAAGTTAGACACAATGGAACAACACCAGAGACAAACACAGCAACAGTTAGACACAATGGAACAAAATCTACGGAAGTTAGACACCACACTTGAACAAACACGTGAAGATTTAACTACTGAGTTACATAACATTGAATCGAAATGTTAAAAAGTCTGTAATGACGTAAAAACACAAATATGTGAGAATTTCCAACCTATTTTTTCGTGTCATGCGCTACGGTCGCAGGTTCGAATCCTGCCTCGGGCATGGATGTTTGTGATGTCCTTAGGTTAGTTAGGTTTAACTAGTTCTAAGTTCTAGGGGACTAATGACCTCAGCAGTTGAGTCCCATAGTGCTCAGAGCCATTTGAACCATTTTTCGTGTCATGAAAATGCATTACAGAATCACGAAGCAGCCATAAAAGAACCGCAAACTATTGTTCATGAAAATCACGACACCTTGCAAACTAAAATTGACTCAGTTGCATCTACCGATTCGGTTACGCAACTTGCAAAAACTCAGGAAAACTTAAAGGACACAGTAGATACGATTTCAACACAAATGGACACTCTGAAACTTGGTTCAGAAAAACACACAGAGGAAATAACTTCACTATCAGATAAAGTAGCCGAACTTTCAGATCAGTTCACTAACTTATCTACAAAGGTAGATGATGATCTGAATGACACAACACCTGTAGCCTTCACGGACACTGAAGAGTATGAACAAATTAGAAAATTCAAACAAAATCAAATCAATACACAGTACAAAAAGAAAAATCCGGGAAGTACAAGATCAGTTGGCACAAGTAATACAAGAATTACATATTTCAGAGGACACTCGCGCTCCAGTACAGGAAGATTGACATAGAAATACGGAACAACCACAAAATAATAACACAGGACACTTCGGAAATTATGAAAGAAATTGGGAAGGCGCATTAGATTTTGAGATGGAACCGCCGAAACGAAGTAACAATGAGCAATGTGCGACTCGCCGACACTATGATTTTGACTATAAGCTGTTCATTACTACACGTAAATTCAAAACACTTAAGAATTCTGACAACGACATTCATCCACAAGCATGGCTTCATCAATTCTCTCATTGTTTTCCTCCCAACTGGCCATTGGAGCAGAGGTTAGAATTTATGTGTGGCTACTTGGAGAATGAACCAGCTGTAAGAATGCGATCAGTCATTCACGATTGCCACAGTGAAGGAGAATTTTATCTTGCCTTCCTCTCAGCGTATTGGTCTCAAGCTACACAAGACCAAGTAAAACATAGCATCATAATGATGAAACGTTTCGAACAATCTGAAATTTCCAGTCTTATGAAATATTTTGAAGACATGTTGCATAAGAATCAGTATCTTTCAAACCCATACAGCTCCTCAGAACTCATCCCCATTTGCTTAATCAAACTGCTTGAACATTTAAGACATATAATTTTAGCAGGACGTTGCAAAGACGACATTGAAGCTTTTCAGGGACTGTTACAAGAACTGGAAATTGACACTGACAATCGCGGAACGCGAAAACAGGAGCACAACAATTACAGGTCACATCTGTCACAATTCAGCGATGACAGAAATAATACACGACAAGGTTATTCTTACAACGTAAATCGTGAACAAAACGGACACCACCCGTATGACAACCGTTGGCAGAGTAGTAATAATTACAGAGAAAGATCACCTCTCTGCGGTAATGACTATCACAGAGACAATCAGAGAAACAGACAATATGGGAACCAAAATAATTATAATCAAGGGAGACAGAATAACTTTAGATGCAACGGTCCAGCGCGCAGTTACGATTCAGGGAGAAATTCTCCACCACGTGACCGACAAGAAAGAAACTATGGAATCTACTGACATGCCGACAGACGATATAATCGTAACGACAGACCTGAATTGCATCAGAACTGGCTGGATTCAAACAGAGCAGGGCACTCTCGACAAGGTGAATTTGTAGAAGTTAGGTCTCCTAATCCTAACGATGCGCGCCAACAAAGAGACAGACAATGACTCGCACAGCAGGCAGCCGCGTGCGCCAGCTGGTTCAGAGAAAAATAACATAGACGCTAACCTTAAGAAAAAATTACAGTATTCTTTACCGACGTATACCGCATGATAATTGCTTTGAAGTTGAAACTTTGCGTACTAGGAAGAGTAAAGGATTGCATCACATTTCACATGTAAAACCGTTTATTGAAAGATAATCTGCTTTTTAACTTTGTCTTTGTCATATAACTTTTCACTTTACATTACTAGTATGCTTTGTCAGACTTAGAATCTGTTAACATGCAACAATGTTTGAAGTTAAATATCCAGTCAAGAAACAAGAGAACTTATTTAAACAGAAATTACGAATGCATTGTTATAGTGAACAGATGACACAGTGTTACTGTGTGTGCACATTCTTGCTTGGTAGCTGCACGATTACGTAACGACTATAAAGCTTACATACTTAGAACATATACTGGTACTGCTAATGAGATTTTAATGCAACATTTTGGTTTACTTGAAAATACATTCCGGATTTAAAGTACTTTCTGTGAGATACCAGATGACACAGTGGTTAGTTTATGTGACAGCTACACGCTTTTGTCACGATGCTAGTAATGAGTGACAATTTACAATGTTGCTTTTGCGGTGTATCTGTTTTATATCTGCACAGTTTTTCTGTATTATTCTGAAAAGTGAAACATGTTTTAGTAGTAACTTTTGTGGTATAGCTACAATGAGACAGCCTTTTCTGTAGCACAACAATACGTTACATTATAGTACTTTCTCGATCACGGTAAGGTACGTAATAACTACGATATCTTGACGCAAAGCATTTCACTTTTGTTTATCATGAGGTAAGTACATTGACTTCTGCAGAACTTAGCTTTCGGAGGACGATAACTACGACACTTCCACAGAGATTATCTTACAACATGACGCACAGTTTAGCGCTACAGTACACGTATTTGAGTGATTAATTTTGCACTTAAAACTTTTATTTTTAAAGATTTTTGAATCACAAAGATACAAAGAAAGTTTTCGGTGATACATTTCATTCGATTGCTGTAATCTGTAACACCTGAGGGTATAATTACATTAATCCTCAAGGGGGTACACGCCTACTTTGTGTACCATGTGTCTGGCAAGCACAAGGAGCCCTAGCTAATATGGTATTTGCTTATACAATTTTACACATCGGTACCACATTTCTCTAACACAGAATTACACAGCTATCTGATCATTTAACTGAGAGAGACAAACAGTTTTTTTACTACGTCATTGACACATGTTTATGCAATTACACCGTTGGATAACTTCACACTTACGAAATTGTATTTTGTCTGTACTTTGTGAATTGTTCATATTTTTCCGGAACCATTGTGATACTATGAGAGCTTTGAATGATGTATTTGGTATGGGATCATGATTTTAAAGTATGTTTGAGGTAGATGACACTATTTAAATGACCAGAGAATTTTTTTTTAGATTTTGAAATTATTGCAGAAAGCTACGACGTTTTTGAGACTTGACTGAGGTATTATGATGTTATTATTATGACGACGATGTGTATTATGCTGTTGAGGAATGTTTCTTATGATATGTATTTATTATGATGAAATATTGAAGAAATGTCTACGAATATGTATATGTGTAATAAAGCAAGGAATAATGAGTAGTTGTTAGGGACTCTGGTTTGTGAAAAAGAATGTTGGAAACCGAGAATCGTACTTTAAGAGTTATGAAATGTGTGTATATGCATGAATGTATCACTATGTTAGCGAAAATTTTTTGGACACTGTTATATTTACAGGATTTTGTATCTACAGATTTGAAACGCAAATTCTCGACCTGTGAAATTTTTTATATGAGACTGTCACTGTAGTGCAAACTGGTGTCGTAAATATTTCGGTAAGAAAGCCAAGTGACCTTGACGTAACGCGTCTTGAGCGGCCAGCTGTGTCAGACACCTGGAGAAAAAGTCATTAGTGTGTGCCTTTTCAGAGGCACAGGTAGAAAAAAAAAGAAGCCATTATCCTCGCTATTGATATTTCTTTGTCGAAAGCATCACAAATACGACACGCTCAAACTTGAAAACATATGATTACACTGTGGAGCTCTTAATTTATATTTACTAAAATGCCTAATGAAATGATGAGAAACATTTTTACATCTACGAGGTGTGGCTAGAAAAAAAACCGGACTAGTACTGGTGAAACAATAAAACGAATGCAATAAGGCTGAAAGTCGCGTGGCCTGTCACGTGACTCTCGCTCCGCCTACTGCTCGAGTTTCATCTGCCTCCTGCACTCAGTCTGCCCATGGCGTCTGTTTTAAGTAGTTGACGTTTTGTCTGTGCGTCGGAAAATGTTGAGTGTACAGAAAGAACACCAGTGATGACACTCGCACTGGCAGACCATTGTCAGCAAAAACTGATGCAAACATTGAAAAAATCGGTAAACTTGTTCGACAAGATCGCCGTTTAACAATCAGAGCAGTGTCTGAGTTAACAGGAGTTGACAAGGAAAGTGTTAGGCAGATTCTTCATGAAAGTTTCAACATGAACAAAGTGTGTTCAAAAATGGTTCCAAAGTGTCTCACAATTGAACAGAAGGAACGCCGAAGAATGATTTGTTCTGACATCCTGGAAAACATTGAAAGTGATCCCACCTTCTTACAAAATGTTATTACTTGCGATGAATCGAGGTTTTTTACTTACGATCCTGAAACTAAACGCCAATCGATGCATTGGAAATCTCCTGGTTCTCCACAACAAAAAAAAGCACGAATGTCAAAATAGAAATTCAAGGCAATGATGATTGTTTTTTTGACATCAAAGGGATTGTGCACATTGATTGGGTACCAGAGGGACAAACAGTGAATCAGCATTACTACATTAGCGTCCTGGCTACCCTACGTGAGCGAGTACGGAGAAAACGGAACGATTTGTGGAGAAAAAAGTCATGGATCCTTCACCAAGACAATGCCCCAGCTCACAGTGCGTTGTCAGTGAAGACGTTTTTGGCAAAACACAACATTTCCATCTTAGATCATCAACCCTACTCACCTGATTTGGCCCCCTGTGACTTTTTTCTTTTCCCTAAAGTCAAGTCAGCTTTGAAAGTAATTAGATTTGAGACTGTTTAAGCAGTAAAAGAAAAAGCGACGGAAGTAATGTATGGTCTTACCGAAAATGATCTGCAGCATTGCTATGAACAGTGGAAAATTCGTATGGAAAGGTGTAGAGACCGAGGAGGAGAGTACATTGCAGGAGATAACATGAAATAGTAAATAATTGTAAATAAATGTTTTTTCCAGCATCAGTCCGGTTTTTTTCTAGCCACACCTCGTATTGTCTTTCTAGTTGAGAGATTGCTCAATTTGTTTAATATCTAGTTTCTAGCTGCCCTGCAGCATTGTTTAAAATAAAATTTTATAGACGTACTAATA
The DNA here is from genome assembly GCF_021461395.2 of Schistocerca americana. Taxonomy (NCBI): domain Eukaryota; kingdom Metazoa; phylum Arthropoda; class Insecta; order Orthoptera; family Acrididae; genus Schistocerca; species Schistocerca americana. The sequence goes on along the minus strand of NC_060119.1, from coordinate 1,249,042,643 downwards.
TAAATATACTCCTGGAAATTGAAATAAGAACACCGTGAATTCATTGTCCCAGGAAGGGGAAACTTTATTGACACATTCCTGGGGTCAGATACATCACATGATCACACTGACAGAACCACAGGCACATAGACACTGGCAACAGAGCATGCACAATGTCGGCACTAGTACAGTGTATATCCACCTTTCGCAGCAGTGCAGGCTGCTATTCTCCCATGGAGGCGATCGTAGAGATGCTGGATGTAGTCCTGTGGAACGGCTTGCCATGCCATTTCCACCTGGCGCCTCAGTTGGACCAGCGTTCGTGCTGGACGTGCAGACCGCGTGAGACGACGCTTCATCCAGTCCCAAACATGCTCAATGGGGGACAGATCCGGAGATCTTGCTGGCCAGGGTAGTTGACTTACACCTTCTAGAGCACGTTGGGTGGCACGGGATACATGCGGACGTGCATTGTCCTGTTGGAACAGCAAGTTCCCTTGCCGGTCTAGGAATGGTAGAACGATGGGTTCGATGACGGTTTGGATGTACCGTGCACTATTCAGTGTCCCCTCGACGATCACCAGTGGTGTACGGCCAGTGTAGGAGATCGCTCCCCACACCATGATGCCGGGTGTTGGCCCTGTGTGCCTCGGTCGTATGCAGTCCTGATTGTGGTGCTCACCTGCACGGCGCCAAACACGCAATCGACCATCATTGGCACCAAGGCAGAAGCGACTCTCATCGCTGAAGACGACACGTCTCCATTCGTCCCTCCATTCACGCCTGTCGCGACACCACTGGAGGCGGGCTGCACGATGTTGGGGCGTGAGCGGAAGACGGCCTAACGGTGTGCGGGACCGTAGCCCAGCTTCATGGAGACGGTTGCGAATGGTCCTCGCCGATACCCCAGGAGCAACAGTGTCCCTAATTTGCTGGGAAGTGGCGGTGCGGTCCCCTACGGCACTGCGTAGGATCCTACGGTCTTGGCGTGCATCCGTGCGTCGCTGCGGTCCGGTCCCAGGTCGACGGGCACGTGCACCTTCCGCCGACCACTGGCGACAACATCGATGTACTGTGGAGACCTCACGCCCCACGTGTTGAGCAATTCGGTGGTACGTCCACCAGGCCTCCCGCATGCCCACTATACGCCCTCGCTCAAAGACCGTCAACTGCACATACGGTTCACGTCCACGCTGTCGCGGCATGCTACCAGTGTTAAAGACTGCGATGGAGCTCCGTATGCCACGGTAAACTGGCTGACACTGACGGCGGCGGTGCACAAATGCTGCGCAGCTAGCGCCATTCGACGGCCAACACCGCGGTTTCTGGTGTGTCCGCTGTGCCGTGCGTGTGATCATTGCTTGTACAGCCCTCTCGCAGTGTCCGGAGCAAGTATGGTGGGTCTGACACACCGGTGTCAATGTGTTCTTTTTTCCATTTCCAGGAGTGTATTTTATGCCTTCAGACCCAGTAAAGAATAACTTTATGATGTACCTCAAAAAAACGAAGGAGCACAAAAAGACATTTCCCTTCACAGGAATTACATACAGAATTTTCTTTTCAAGTACTTGGTAATTTCTTTTGTGGAATAAATTGTGATGCATCACTCTTGTATTAAGATGTGACATAGGTATTAGACATGGCCGTCTTTAGTGTAATATTTTTTTTTTTTTTGCTTGAGCTTTGTCATGTTTAGATATAAGCTATTACATTTGCTGCTGCTGTTTGCCAGGAATAATGCTACTAAATTTCACTTTGTATTACTCTGTTAAGCTGGTTTTACTACTGATTTATTTTTCTTGTTGCTGCACATTGGCTCATATTAGTTGTAATGTTGCATTGCTTGGTAATTTAGATTTGCTGTAGCTTGCTTTGACAATTTCCATATTTTTTTTCATTGCTGTTTGTATTGATTGTTTTATGCTGCTGCATTGCCTCGTCCTTTAGTTTAGTATCTGCGCTCAGTAGATTTAAGTTAGCTTAAGATGGGGTAGGCTGTATAAGAGAACGAGTTGTGATGAATGGAAAGAAATGCGTTGAGAAGCTATAAGAAAATGGTTTACCCAAAAAAGTATTTTGAAAGAGTATATGAACAGAAAAGTAGGGTTTAGATACAACAGGTTTAGGTAGGATTTTCTTGGAAATAAATGATGAGGTAAGATAATGGAAAATAAATAATGAGGTAAGAAATATGTGAACATATAAATACAGAAAGCATGCTTGGATAGGATTTTTTTGGTGGAACCAAATGTTGAAATAAGACGAAAAATCTATGGAATGAAGTTTTGGGTTGGACTGCAGTACCAAATGTTACACTGAAAACATACCCTGTCCTGTATTTTTGTGTTATTACACTATGTGAATTTGTGTTTTTCCTGTCTGTATGTGTTTAGCTAATAAGATTTATGTTGTAGAATTTTTCTGATAATATGTTTTTACCTTGTAAAGATGCTTATACATTATTTATTCTGTTTTGTTTTAATGATCATGTGTGAAATTAATGTTTCAAGGACAATTCTCATTATTTTATTTATTTACTTATGTCATAATTCCTGTAACACTGATGTATATGTTTATTTCTATTCTTTTGTAAAGCCCCTATTACTAAAAATGTTATCTGTATTGTTATGTTCTTTAATGATGTATTTTGTACCTTTGTAATTGTATTCTTAAGTTGTAAATTTATAATAATATAGACACCAATTCTTCAAATTAAGTTACATTTCACTGCACACGTTTCTGTTGGTCATAGTAATGCACAATATGTGAGAAGTTGGGACTGTTAGTATTTGCATGTGTGTTAATAATTCAGCAAGGGACTGGATAACAGCATTGCTGGTTCTAAGGACAATTAGAGAAAAACTTTGTGAGTGCACAAGTGTTGGTTTATGGACTTGCTATATTCTCTGCAAGACTCTTCAATGGTGATTGTGCACCTGCACAGTCGCAACAGATGGCTGCTAGCCATCTCTACAAGGACTACAGTGGGTCTACACCTTTGATGACTCACCAATCCCATTATTTCTACAAGGACTTATAACGATATGTTTACGTAATGTGTATACATAAACATACAGTTATAAATGTCCCCGTTCGTAGCCGCTAATTATAACAATATGTTTACTTTTGTGCTGTAACATATAGCTATAATCAGCGGTGGAAACATATTTGCGAACGCTGACCGTGTGCGGCTGTTTCTTGTTGGATCGTCTGATCAGTCGGAAGTTGCATTGCGGAAGAGAGTAAATGCCTATTCAAAACATAATTATTTTTGGATAGCTCAACATGAATTTCCTAAGGGACCGTAGTTTATCATGCATTTACCAATAGAATATGGCGCGGAGAAAATATTTCGCCGCATGCAACTTCCGTCCGAACTCGACGAAAGAATTCGTGACTGTGAACTCTCTATTTGGAAGAAACATAAAGAAAATTAAATAACTTCATGAAGGAGTGAGACATAGATTCTATATTGAATAAATAGTCCATACACCAGTTCCATTTAAGTCTGAATTTATGGCAATTAATAGACGAACTTACACTGCAATGAAGGATTTAACATGGATGCCGTTTTGACTGGCACTTCTCGTAATGAGAACAATTCCTTTGACGTTTTCACATACACGTCGCACAATAAATCTACTGCTAGGCACTTTTAGTATTACACATTTACTTTACACTAGAACAATATTATTTTTGACAATAATAATACGGCGGCAAGACATGCGCGTCCGACACACGTTACAGGAGACAAGAGAAGAATGAGTAACTGTTCATCGAGAATATCTCGTACATCAACAAAAAAAGTGTAAAAAAGTGTTCTTCTTCTGTCCGTTTTTCGCGCCGCGGTTTTCAAAGTCAATAACTCACTGCATCTCTGACGGCGCTTCGACAATAAACAAGTTACGTCACAGTTCGTTCACCTTTTACATTCTCGCAACTTTATTTGCTAACTGTAGCTGTTGCCGAGCGACTGCTCGATTAGTGAATGATTTAAAATGATAAGGCAATCACATAATGTTACAGACTGCAGTGGGTCTGCACCTCTGGTGGCCCACCAATACCGTAATCTCTAACAAGACTACAGTGGTCTGTTCTGTGATGACCTACCTACCAATATTCTTCAGAACTTCGACTGACTTTGCAGTGTGTTTGCTCTGTTGTGGCCCATTACCTGTCTGCATGTCAAGAGTCAGCACTGTCTTTCCATTGGAAGGACAACACTACTTCTTGAAGACTGCATGGAAATCCACTACATCCGTATTCATTTTCTTTTACTGCTCAGACTTTGAGAAAAGAAACGGCTGTTTTACTGTGATGAATGATCAGGACTGTATTTATGGACTGTGAGAAAATTTTAGCTTTTGACCAACATTGTATTAATAAGTGTGTGCATTTGATATCATCCTTACTGTAATTATGAAAATTTTTTTCAAATCTGTATTGGCCAGTGCCCAAAACAATTTGTAAAATTTTTTGTGGGGACCATGGGGGCTATGTAAGTAGGCTGTTTAGGTTTTCTTATTGGTAACGCCACGAAGCGCTCTGTATGAAAAATCACTGGCTGTGCTGTGTGCAGTCTGTGGCTAGTTTACATTGTTGTCTGCCATTGTAGTGTTGGGCAGATGGATGTGAACAGCGTGTAGCGTTGAGCAGTTGGAGGTGAGCCGCCAGCAGTGGTGGATGTGGGGAGAGAGATGGCGGAGTTTTGAAATTTGTAATACTGGATGTCATGAACTGCTATATATATTATGACTTTTGAACACTAGTAAGGTAAATACGTTGTTTGTTCTCTATCAAAATCTTTCATTTGCTAACTATGCCTATCAGTAGTTAGTGCCTTCAGTAGTTTGAATCTTTTATTTAGCTGGCAGTAGTGGCGCTCGCTGTATTGCAGTAGTTCGAGTAACGAAGAATTTTGGTGAGGTAAGTGATTTGTGAAAGGTATAGGTTAATGTTAGTCAGGGCCATTCTTTTGTAGGGATTTTTGAAAGTGAGATTGCGTTGCGCTAAAAATATTGTGTGTCAGTTTAAACACAGTCATGTATAATTTTTCTAAGGGGACGTTTCACCTTGAAGGAGCGAAGATGCATTGCTTTGTTCGACATTTCTCCGTCACATTTCCAACATCTTCTCTTTCAGTACTGTGTAGACAATGGAACAACTGGGATGCCACACTTTCTTTTACGTTGCGTATACTGTGCAGCTCCACGTGCAGAAATGGTTCCCAATTATATATCCATCACTGAAAACCGGACAAGAAGACTGCATTGAATAAAATACCCGTTCTAGTGTCTAGTAACCACATTGATTAAAATACCACTTAAGAAACGTTTATGGCTATCCGTCTCAAATTCAACAACGCATTACATTACAGTAATATTTTTTCCATAGATCATGAATACGACATTTCGTAATGCTGTGGAACGCGTCAATTTAACGCTAGGTTTCTTTTCCCAATACATTTAAAATTATATTCCATATATGTTTTACAATTGCTACTTCATGTCTAAAAGTCATCTATTGAGTAGAAGGAGTTATCATTCAGAAATTATTTTCATTTGTTTTTAAATACTGGTTGAGTATCTGTAAGAGTTTTAACGCTATTTGCTAAATGACGAAAGACTTTTGTGGCAGCATAATTCATCCCTTTCTGTGCCAAATTCAGATTTAACCCAGAATAGTGAAGATCATCCTCACTTCTACAATTGTAGCTATTCACTTTGCTACTATTTTTGAACTGGGATGGGTTATTAATAACAAATTTCGTAAGTGAATATATGAGGTCTGCTCAAAAATTTCCGGAATATTCGTAATTTCGCAGCAATGGCGTGTTGACATCCTTGCACACGTCTGTGTTTACTGTGTAACTGCCGGAACTGTAACTGTTGTTTGTCTTTTAGTTATTGTTCAGTGCAGTATTGCACATAGTGTCGCACAGTTTGCGTATTTCGAGATGGCGGAGTTAGAGGAGCAAAGCGTCTGCATTATATTTTGTGTTGAACCGAAGTAAACCTTTACAGAGACACACCAAATGCTGCAGCAAGCCTATGGGTGCTGAGTGCTTAAGCCATACTCGGTGTTAAGAATGGTTTGCACGGTTTAAAAATGGCCGGACGGCAGTTAAAGATGATCCTCGTTCAGGACGCCATCCGACGTCTACTGGTGACACTCATGTCAGCAACTTCAACGAACTCGTGCGTGTCGGTCGCAGACTGACAGTCCGAGAGATTGCAGAAGAATATAACATTTCAGTTGGGTCATGTCCTGAAACCCTGGAACATGTTGGAATGCATCGTGGTGATGCCAAGTTCGTCCTACGGCTCATGCGTGAAGACCACATAGACCTTCGCCTCGCAGTCTGTGAAGAGCTTTTGGGTCGTGCAGATGAGAACGAGATGGTCCTTAAGAGAATCATAACTGGTGGTGAGACGTGGGTTTACGGTTATGATGTTGAGACCAAGGCTCAGTCTTCACAATGGATTGGGAAAGGTTCTCCAAGACCAAAAAAGGCTCGTCAGGTCAGCTCAGGTCAAATGTCAAAACCATGCTCATAGTTTTCTTTGACTTTGAAGGATTAGCTCATCATGAATTCTGGACAAACTGTTAATCGATGGTACTGTCGGGGTGTGTTGTGACGCCTGCAAGAAAATTGTTATATTAATACATGCAAAGTTCGGAGTAACAGGTCCTTTTAAAAACCAAAAGCCACAAGTTATTAACAACAGAAATCGCAGATGAGATAGCTGTCTTCGTCTTCAGCACTGGTACACTATTCCTAAGTCCAACCATGACTAGATGGACCCTGGGTCTATCACTCTTTCGATAATGAGTCTGAAAAGAGCATTTTACAAAATAGCCATGCTTCATCTGGGTCTTTTATGTCTTATGAAGTCGATTTTTTTATAAGTTCTGAACCTGTCTGGTGTTTTCAAGTGTCGTTCTTCGTTTCTCTGCCTTCTTTACGGCTTGGCTTTTTTGGTTCTTCCCCACAAAAATTTTCATTTTGAATTTCTTTTCTTACGTTTCAATCCTGGCTTTACTTTCAGCTTCAAAAGTACTTCTTAACGGACAGGAGGTCATTATTATTGTTTTGCCCTTAGTCCTGTTCGTGATTTTCTTTGCACTTTCTTTTAAGTCAACCTCTGGAGGAGGCATAGGAAGCTGTGCTGACACAGAGAATAACGTTGGACTACCAGATGTTGCAGCAGGAGAGCTTCTGTAAAGTTTGGAAGGTAGGAGACGAGGTACTGGCAGAAGTAAAGCTGTGAGTACCGGGCGTGAGTCGTGCTTCGGTAGCTCAGATGGTAGAGCACTTGCCCGCGAAAGGCAAAGGTCCCGAGTTCGAGTCTCGGTCGGGCACACAGTTTTAATCTGCCAGGAAGTTTCATATCAGCGCACACTCCGCTGCGGAGTGAAAATCTCATTCTGGAACAATAATAGTAAATCCTACAGATCTCAGTTTTGAAGTCCCAGGGATAATTACCAGTTCGTCTTGTGGTTCTGGAAATTTTTCGGGTGTACAAGAGGGGCGTCACCTTGCATCTCGACGACGCACCCACACATTCATCCGTGATCGAGTGTGACTATTGTACAGAAAACACAATCACGGTCCTGCCTCGTCCTCCGTATGTTTCAGACCTAGCCTCTGCAGACTTCTTTTTATTTCCAAAGTTGAAAACCCTGTCGAATGGACGAAGAATTGCAAACGTAGACGAGACACAAAAGAAAATTCGCAGACTGCGCTTCGCGCGATCCAGTAAGAGTCGTACCAAGACTGTTTCCGGAAGTGGAACCGGCGTTCGAGCGGTGTATCAATTGGGGAGGAGAGTATTTCGAAGGAGACTGTGCCCAGTAAGTAGAAGGTAAGCATAGAAAAATTTTGTAGGCCAAGTTCCGAAACCTCGTATGTTTTGTGAGGGTACTGTGAATATATCTAGTTCCTTAAAAAAATGTCAGCAAGGTGATCTTGGGAGCGCTTCAGTTATTACCTACATCTACGAGATACTCCGCAAGCTGCCGTACTGTGCGTGGCGGAGGGTACCTTGTACCACTACTTGACATTTCCCTGCCTGTTCCACTTGCAAATAGAGCGAGGCAAAGACTACCGTCTATACGCCTCCATATGAGCCCTAATTTCTCTTATCTTATCTTCGTGGTCCTTTCGCGCAATGTATGTTGGCGGCAGTAGATTCGTTCGGCAGTCAGCTTCAAACGCCGGTTCTCTAAATTTTCTCAACAGTGTTTCTCGAAAAGAACGTTGCCCTTTCTCCGGGGATTTCCATTTGAGTTCCCGAAGCATCTCGGTCACTCTGACATGTAGTTCGAAACTACCGGTAACAAATCTAGCAGACCGCCTCTGAATTGCGCCAATGTCTTCCTTCAATTCGACCCGGTAGGGATCCCAAACACCGGAGCAGTACTCAAGAATAGGTCGCTCGAGCATCCTATTTGCGGTGTCCTTTACAGGTGAGCCACTCTTTCCTAAAATTCTCCCAATATGCCGAAGTCGACTCTTCGCCTTCTCTGCCACAGATCTCGCATGCTCGTTCCAACTCACATCGCTTTGTAACGTTACGCCCAGGTAATTAAATGACTTGACACTGTCAAGCAGGAGACTAGTAACACTGTATCCGAACATTACAGGTTTGATCCTCTTAAGCATCCACATTAACTTACATTTTTCCACATTTAGGTCTAGCTGCCATTCATCAAACCAACTGGAAATTTTGTCTAAGTCATCTTGTGTCTGCCTACAGTCACTCCAACTTACCGTAGATTGCTGCCCACTCTATCCGCCAAATCATTTAAGTATGTAAAGAACAACATCGGTCCTATCACACTTCGCTGGTGCACTCCTGACGAAACCCTTCTTTCTGACGAACACTCGCGTTCGAGGACGACATACTGGGTTCTGTTACTTAAGAAGTCTTCGAACCACTCACATACTAGTAACACCGAGTATGGCTTAAGCACTCAGCACCCAGAGGCTTCCTGCATCATTTGGTGTGTCTTTGTAAAGGTTTTCTTCAGTTTAACGCAAAATACACTACTGGCCATTAAAATTGCTACACCACGAAGATGACGTGCTACAGACGCGAAATTTAACCGACAGGAAGAAGATGCTGTGATATGCAAATGATTAGCTTTTCAGAGCATTCACACAAGGTTGGCGCCGGTGGCGACACCTACAACGCGATGACATGAGGAAAGTTTCCAGCCGATTTCTCATACACAAATAGCAGTTGACAGGCGTTGCCTGGTGAAACGTTGTTGTGATACCTCGTGTAAGGAGGAGAGATGCGTACCATCACGTTTCCGACTTTGATAAAGGTCGGATTGAAGCCTATCGCGATTGCGGTTTGTCGTATCGCGACATTGCTGCTCGCTTTGGTCGAGATCCAATGACTGTTAGCAGAATATGGAATCGGTGGGTTCAGGAGAGTTATGCGGAACGCCGTGCTGGACCCCAACGGTCTCGTATCACTAGCAGTCGAGATGATAGGCATCTTATCCGCAAGGCTGTAGCGGATCGTGCAGCCACGTCTCGATCCCTGAGTCAACAGATGGGGACGTTTGCAAGACAACAACCATCTGCACGAACACTTCGACGACGTTTGCACCAGCATGGACTATCAGCTCGGAGACCATGGCTCCGGTTACCCTTGACGCTGCATCACAGACAGGAGCGCCTGCGATGGTGTACTCAACGACGAACCTGGGTGAACGAATGGCAAAGCGTCATTTTTTTAGAAGAATCCAGGTTCTGTTTACAGCATCATGATGGTCGCATCCGTGTGTGGCGACTTCGCGCTGAACGCACATTGGAAGCGTGTATTACTCATCGCAATATCGCCGTATCACCCGGCGTGATGGTATGGGGTGCCATTGGTTACACGTCTCGATCACGTCTTGTTCGCATTGACGGCACTTTGAATAGTGGAGTTACATTTCATATGTGTTACGACCAGTGGCTCTACGCTTCATTCGATCCCTGCGAAACTCTACATTTCAGCAGGATAATGCACGACCGCATTTTGCAGGTCCTGCACGGGCCTTTCTGGATACAGAGAATGTTCGACTGCTGCCTGGCCAGCACATTCTCCAGATCTCTTAGCAACTGATAACGTCTGGTGAATGGTGGCAGAGCAACTGGCTGGTCACAATAAGAATGTCACTACTCTTTATGAACTGTGGTATCGTGTTGAAGCTGCATGGACAGCTGTACCTGTACACGCCATCCAAGCTCTGTTTGACTCAGTGCCCAGGCGTATCAAGGCCGTTATAACGGCCAGAGGTGGTTGTTCTGGGTACTGAGTTCTCAGGATCTATGCACCCAAATTGCGTGTAAATGTAATCACATGTCAGTTCTAGTATAATATATTTATCCAATGAATACTCGTTTATCATCTGCATTTCTTCTTGGTGTAGCAATTTTAATGGCCAGTAGTGTATAATGCAGACGCTTTGCTCTTCTTACTGCGCCATCTCGGAATACGCAAACAGTGTGACACAGCGTTCTAATATTCCACATGCTCAAACCTTCGTTAACAGCCCTGCATTGGGGCACCGTGTCAAATGTTTTCCGGAAATATAGAAATATGGAATGTGTCTGTCGTCCTTCACGTATAGTTCGCAGCATATCATGTGAGATTAGACGCTTTCGTGGAATGAATACTTTTCTTCTTAATGATGAATTGCCCCAAAATATGATGCCATATGAAAGCAGTGAATGAAAATGGCCATAGTAGGCTAGTTTACCGATATGCTTATCACCAAAATTTGCAATAACCCTATTATCGTAAGTAGCTATCTCAAACGTTTAAGCAGATCATTAATGTGTTTCTCCAGTTCAATTCCTCGTCAATGCATGCACCCAGAAATTTTGTATATTCAGCCTTAGCAACAGACTTCTGTTCAGATGCTACATTCATCAGTGGTGTTATGTCGTTTACGGCACAGAACTGTATGCACTGTGTTGTTTCTAAATTTTGGAGTCCATTTGCAGAGAACCACTTAATAATCGTCTGAAAGACATTATTTACAATTTCCTCAGCTAATTCTTGTTTGTTGGGTGTGATTACTGTACTTGTATAATCAAGAACACAATTTGTATCTTCATGAATATAGAGTGGCAAGTCATTAACATGTATTAACAACAATAAGAGGCCGAAGACTGAACCCTGTGGAACACCGTTTCATGATATCTCCCAGTTAGAGGACTCTGCTGATTTTTGCAGACTATCTATACCGCTAATTTCAACCTTCTGCATTATTCCAGTTAAATATGAGGTAAACCATTTGTGTATCCTCCCACTTATAAGGCGATGCTTAAGCCTATCTAGAAGAATTTCATGATTCACACAATCAACTGCCTTTGAAAGATCACAAGAAAATACCAATGGGTTTTCAGACGATTTAATATTTGACCGGTGAAAGAATATATAGCATTTTCTGTTGAAAAGCCTTTCTGAAAACCAAAGTGACATTTTGTTAGTACTTCTTTTTTATAAATACGCGAAGCTACTCTTGCATACGTTACTTTTTCGAGAATTTTGGACAAAGCTGTCGGAAGTGAGATTGGGCGGTATCTGTTAGCATCATACCTATTCCCCTTTTTGTGCAATTATTTAACAATAGCATAGTTCACTACATCTGGAAAAATACTCTAGTTCAGTGAGCTACTACATACTAGGCTATTAATCCTACTTACCTATTGGGAACAAGCTTTTAGTACTCTGTTGAAAATGTCATCAGTTCCGTGCGAGCTTCAAGTTTTGACTCAATTTTCCTATTAATTTTATTAAATTGCGTAGGTATTGCCTCTTGCCAATGCAGCCGTGCATTTTCTACTGAACAGCTGGATTCTGTTTTCTCTATAACAGTTAAAAAACGATTATTAAAAATATTTTCTACTTCAGACTTTTGACGGACAAACTTTTCATTGAGTTTGATAGAAATACAGTCTATCTGTGCTCTCCATAGTAACCCTCGTTACTCTCTCAACATGTGGGAATGCACCGTAAATTCACATAGTAAACTTAAATGTCATCAAATATTTACTTAATGAAAGTTTTTAATACTGAAATGAGCAGCTCGTTTATAATACTAAAGAACGATTTACAGAAAGCAGAAGTCCAAATCACCTCTATCGGTTCTCACTACTATACCAGTCTCGTATTGTTCGTGGAAAGAAGGATTGTCGGTATGCCTCTGTGTGGACTTTAATCTCTCTGATTTTATCCTCATGGTCTCTTCGCGAGATATACGTAGGAGGGAGAAATATACTGCTTGACACTTCGGTGATGGTATGTTCTTGAAACTTCAACAAAAGCCCGTACCGAGCTACTGAGCGTTTCTCCTGCAGAGTCTTCCGCTGGAGTTTATCTATCATCTACGAAACGCTTTCGCGATTACTAAATGATCCTGTAACGAAGCGCGCTGCTCTCCGTTGGATCTTCTCTATCTCTTTTTAATATTTCTAAAATTTAAAGAACCTCTCTCACACCGGCCTGATTTAGCTTCACTGGTCAGGATAGTAAAAAACATGCGTATATTAAGGGAATTTTCATTGACAAAGCGGGCTTATCACATTCACACAGTTCAATACTGTTCTATCCTGATTACATTGAGCTTAACTTAAATTCCATAAGGCAGTGAAGCAATTTCGAAGTCTCGGTGCGACGAAAATTGTCAGTCGATCTCCTGGAAACATTTGTAATAATTATTAACTTTCGGTGATCACATGGGGAAGACCGGAGATCTGCTGGTAAGACCGTGTTAGCCTATTTATTTGAAGTAACTGGATATCTTGAGCATACAAAACGGCAGGTTCGTCCAGTGTAAATCAGACGTTCCCCACTGATCCCGTGCAACACAGCGTAGTAAGCAGACACTGTCAATAATAATAATCCGTTAAATAATACGCGAACACACTTACTTTTAGTTTAGTTCATGTATTAAATTCCTTCTCATACAGAATCTCATCAAGATGGCGACTAGCTCAACAATACATACATATACATCCTTCTTTCACGACTAATCGGCAAGAAGTCCCCTATTCTTTTTCCTAAGAGAAAACATAGATAGCAGAGAACATATTCCATGGAGTAAATGGACGCTCCAAGGAATAATTGGGCTTGAAACTACTTTGCATTGATAATCGGTAAGATAAGAAGAGATATTTCGAGATATGTACTGAGTTATATAATTTATAAAATTTCTGAAAATATCGTGGAGAGACCGCTGCAAGAGACATTACATCGCCCCTCGCAGCGAGCAATGTTGATATGTATCCACTTTGCGAGCTAACTATTGGCTTAGCTAACTCGTTAGAATTTTGTGGAACATACGTTCCTATAAATTTTAAGAAGTTAGTAAGAATTTTTTTTGATTACAAGAATTGAAAGAGATTTGGTATCTTCGTTACCTAGATACCTAGTTGTTGCTTTCACGTGTACTGGGGCATACCCGCATCCCACGTACACAACCAGGGAAGATGGACTTATATAGTTGTTAATCAGGTCTACCTATTCAGGAACTGGCCTTCACAGGGAAACCCCGGAAAACCTGGAGGCTTAGACCCCAACTAGGTATCACAGATGATAGGAAAGACAGACTAATTTAGAAATTTGAGAGTTATCTAGAATTCATAGGAAAGATAATATCTGCCTCATAGCCAAAAAAAAAATCTTTCTACATGCAAATTTTTTACAATCTCCTGAAAAATTTTCTTCGTCGATGTCTTGCTGAAGTGCGGTGAAACTGATCGAACAGGAACATGGGACACGGCACGGAGGACAGGCGTCGAACTGGCGTACCGGACAGGAGACGTAACGGATTTGAGAGACCAGAAGGAACCTCAGGAACAGGTACTCAGGATTGTGGCATGAAACAATCGAAATTCGTCTAAGGAATGCTCAACTATTAAAGATTCCTGGAAGAATGGTTAGTCGAAATTTTCCAGATTCATTTTGAACTCAAATATGGACCTGATCCATCCAATCTTCCATCTGAGGAATGGGAAAATCCATTCGTCTTATACTTTCCACACTTAGGTGTCTTAATCGATACTGTAGTTGCACAATATCACAACTCCAGATCGGAAAACAATTTTGAAAACATGGATAATTTCATCCATCTTCTAATCCTGGTTTTAATTATTTATTTATTTATTTATTTTTCGTTGGCTTTTCCAGGTGGAAGTAGATGTAAATCTTTCCTAATTTGGTTTCAAGTACGAATGTGGATAGCATGTCAGAATGTTAAAAACTTTATTATTGGAGACAATTTCCAAAAAAAATTATATCTTACTCATACATGATTAAAATGAAATTTTGCTGAAAGAGAACGTTTGATTAAGTCTTGCTGCATGACCTCTCCAGCTGAAATTAATTTTTCTCTTTTATACTCCAAATGCCGCATTTTCTCATGAACATATATGAATGCAATATAACAATAAACAAATCCAACTGGAAAATGACACATTATTATAAATTCAATGAAGAACTTTCTATCAACTCTAATTTTATAAACACACACTAAGCTGGTTAATTAAATTCTCTTGAATAGAATTTAGCTCGCGCCAAAAAAAAAAAAAAAAAAAAAAAAAAAAAAAAAAAAAAAACAGCGAGTCTTTATATCTGTGGACAGTAGCAATCGATTCTAATTTCCTAACGCAGTTCATTTGTTCTCCTGTGAACTGTCAGTTTACAAACAGTAACTTCACACGCAAGCGCCGTATTCGACCATATAGTTTCAGTAAACTTATTCTCACTGGAGATTAACACTCCCTGAATGTATATTATTTCACACGCACAAGCTTCTTTGGTGATCATCGTGTAGACAGATAAACCGTAAGTCTTCACAGCAGCAATAGCTACAGTTCCACTTACTTTTCTAAACGTTCCTATACTATCACAGAAGCAATCGCTTACTGTTCATTGAACTATCACAGATGCTTGGCATGCTGTCATTTAACCTATCACAGTAGCTGAGGCATACTGTCCTTCGCACTTCATTTTTAACACCCAAATACTTCATACAGACTTTTCATATAATTTGAAACACTTTTCTTAAAAGTACCTCTTTAGGTCTACATGGGGAAATAATCCTTTTATTCTTCCAGAATCCGCATATGCTAATAAATACGCACCAGGATTCGGTATATCAACTATTATATATGGACCTGTATAAATTAGATTCCATTTTCTGATGGTCTTCTTCAACCTTGATGACTTGATGTGTCTTCTTAAAAGAATTTTTTGTCCGATATTGAAAGTCTGAATCCGTTTGATGTTTCTGTCATGGATTTCCTTTCGCTGTCTTGCTTTCTCCGTAATATTAATGAGAGCATTGCGAATTTTTTCTTCCCATGACATTTTGGTGTCCTCGAGTTTAGGCAAGTTATCTACCCAAAAGTTTCTTTCGTTATCCCTGAACATAAGTTCATTCGGGGTAAAGTTTGTAGAACTATGAGGTAAATTATTATAAATCTGCTCAAACTCGATCAAATAGTTTATCCAGGTAGTTTGTTTATCATGACAGTACGTTCTCATGAATCTGTTTAGTTCTCGAAAAACCCGTTCAATTAAATTCCCTTGTGGATGATAGCAAGATGTAAATATCTGTTTTATTCTTAGTTGTGATATTAATTATCCATAAATATCCAGCAAATATCTTCGCATTGTCGGAGATTATAGATTTTGGAATCCCTGCATGAGGAATGTAGTCATTTACAAACTTTACTGCGGCAGCTCTTGCAGTTGCTGATTTTATAGGATATAGTTTAACATATTTTGTAAACACATCACAGAATCCAACAATGTACTTAACACCACCTCTGGCTCTAGGAAATGGTCCACAAATATCACATGATGTAAGTGAGCTTGGTGCTTCAGGTATTATTGAGTGAAGCGCAATTTTATTTCCCTTGTTGTCCGGCTTAGCCTTTTGACAGAGAATACATTTCTGGATGACTTTGTGCACTTTTCGCCTTACATTTGGGAAGTAACAATAATATCTAATCTTATTAGCACACTTAACAACACCAACATGACCCCAGGTCAAATGTGTAAACCAAATTAATCGTTCTTCATATTCTTCGGGTATGCAGACACACTACTTTGGATTCTCAGCCTCCCCAGATTTCAAAAATAAAATATTATTCACAAGCCGGTAGTATTCCAAATTGACCATAGGATTTTGTTGATTGAATTGTATTATAGCATTCCATCGTCGATCCTTCTTCTGAAGCTGAGCCATTGTCTTACATAAATGAATATAATATAACTTGTAATTATTTTCTTGAAGAAGAAGCACTGGAAATTGTGCCTTATTATTTACATCCAATTCAGGTGTTATTCCTTCTGGAGATCTTGACAACGCGCCAGCTATAATATTTTCTTTTCCGGCTACATGAATAATTTGAAACTGATATTCTTGCAGCGCCAACGTCCACCTTGACAAGCGAGGATGCAGCAACTTACAAGTTTGTAAAAAGGTTAGTGATTGGTGGTCACAATAAACGGCTATCCTTGAGCCATATACATAATAATTAAACCTTTTCAAAGACCAAATAACTGCTAAAGCTTCCAATTCCGTAGTGGTATATGCTCTTTCACAGGTGGATAAAACTCTGCTAGCAAATGCAATTGGACAAAAGGTTTTTACACCATCGATGTACCTAATTTGAAATAAACAAGATCCTAATCCCACATCTGATGAATTAGTGGCTAAACAGAATCCGACATTCATATCAGGGTGGTATAATAACGGAACATTTATCAGTTGATCCTTAATTTCACAAAAAGCCTTTTCACAATCATTAGACCATTGCCATGGTACATCTTTCCTCAGGACCCGGTTTAGTGCTTCAGAGTTCATTGCTTGAGTTTTAATAAATCGACGAAAAAATGAAGCCAAGCCTATAAAGCCTTTCAGTTGTCTTCTGTTTCTTGGAGCTGGAAAATTTTTCATCGCACTAATCTTCGCTTCTGTTGGAAGAATGCCTTTTGCATTAATCATATGTCCTAAGAATTTAATTCTCTGTAGAGAAAATTGGGATTTTTTTTAGATTTGCAGTTGTACCAGTTTGTTTGAACACAGCAAAAATCCACCTAATAAGTTGTACATGTTCCTCCCAAGTTTTAGAGGCAATTAATAGATCGTCCACAAAAATTGTTATTCGACTACGTAGTTCTGGTCCTAGGGCATAGTCCAACGCAGAAATAAAAGCTCCAGAGCTGATATTGAGACCAAACGGAACGACCTTGAACTGATAGCTTCTCCCGCCATATATAAAAGCAGTACATTTTCTTGAGTCCTTGTCTAACTGGACTTGCCAGAACGAACTTCTCAAATCAATACTGGTTAAATAGGATACATCTTGAAATTTCTGTAATAACTCATCGATGTTCTCCGGATGTGTGCGCACAGGTACTATAATTTTGTTAATTTCCCTTGCATCTAATACCAATCGAACTTTTCCTCCTGGCTTTGGTACAACAAGCAACGGAGAACAATATGGGCTGTTCGACGGTTCAATAAGATTCCAGTTTAACATTTTTTGTATGTCTTCCTGAACTGGATGTTTTAATCGCCAGGGAATGGGATAGTGTGTGCGGCAAAATGTCTTATGGGGCTTAATCTGTAATGTACAAACATATCCTCTAATAATTCCGGGCTTTTCATCGAAAACTGACTCCTGTTAATATATTGAATAATTGTTCCCGCTGACCATCCGTTAGGCGATCTGACTCAGCAATCTTCTGTTCGACTGTTTGTCTGAAATCCTCTTCTTGAATTGACTTGATCGGTAGTCGGCACATATTATTATTTTCAGCACAAATCAACTGCACAGCAGCACCACGGAAATATCGCTCATACACTGCCTCCTTTCTCAGTAAGATCAGTGTAACAAATTGATCTTCGATTTTAAAATGCACCTTTCCTTCTACCAAGTCCAACTTGCAATTGCAGGCTTGCAAAGTTCCAATGCCAAGAATACAATCTACTAACAACTTTTCCACTACAAGGAATGTGCATTGTTTAGCTACATTTCCCAATTTTATCTCTATAAGCGTTTGTATCTTGACGTTCCGGGATTTTGCTCCCACTGCACCTATAACTCGGCAATTTTGTACTGGTAGGACAGGGATTTTCTTAATTTTACTAATTCTGCGAAACAAAGTTCCGGATACTACGTCTGTAGATGAAGCTGTGTCCAATACAACATTGGTTAAAATTCCTCCCACTTCTGTGATGATCTCAGACACAGGAACCCTTTTATCTTCGACTACACAAGCCTCTAAGTCTCTCGTCAATTCATCTGTCATTAATTCGCCTTCATTATATCTCAACATTGCCACGGAATTAATTTCGTTTAAAACAGGTTTGCCCCTTTTGTATTCCCCGGCCGACTTTACGGAGCATAAAGCGGCCCTCTTCAGTTTAAATGTCGATTATTATTTCCTCTTGAATCATCTACTACTTCTGTTATGACGTTGTTGTTGATGACAGGTTGTGTTATGTGCTTCAAATCGAGTGTCAGAATTTCTGTACGCATTATTATTATTTGAAAACTGCTGGTTCTGATAATCTCTTGCATTTCCAAACATTGGGTTGTATCTGCGACCTGTTCGATTGTCTCTGAATCTGCCCCTCGCAGCACTGTTATTGAAATTTCCATTTCCGTTGCAATTGTTTCCGTTGAATCTCTGACTATTCCTAGTATAGTAATTATTAAATCCGTTTCCGTTCCGGTTTGCGTTTGGCGCCTCAATCGCTCTCCTCTGCATAACCGGTTGTCTTGGCCGATGTTCATCTTCCTCGATCATATCTATAGTGTCAAGCGTAGTCATGAAAGAGTCAAGGTCATGCTCATTAATATACAGCATTCTATTTCTGATGCTGGCCGGAAGTCAAGATTTTAATATACCAATCACGTCTTGTAGAGGCATAGGCTTATCCCAATACCGCGATTTGTTTATATATTTCTCAAAGTATTTCTTTAAAGAACCACGTGAAAAGGAAAAAGGTTCCGGGTATAATACCTCCTGCCTTAAACGTTCTTGTACTCCTTCAGACCAGTATTTGGATAAAAATGCTCGTTCAAAATCTTCATATGTGTCCCAAGTTGATATCATATCAGATGCCCATATAGCTCCTGACCCTTGAATATAACCGGCCACGAAACTAACCTTTTGCCACTCACTCCAATTTTTTGGCAATACTCCCCTAAAACTTCTTATAAACACTACGGGATGAACATTTTTCTTGACTGGGTTGTAGATCTGGAATTGACATTGTTTCAGCATTTTCTCCTCAGTATTGCTTTTACAATTGCAGGCATTATGACTACCCTCATAGTGTTGTGGTTGATTGCAAAAGCGAGCGTGTGCACTAATGTCCCTGTCTGTACTTGATCTTGGTCGGGTAAATGATGTAGCTTCATTGATAGATCTTGTCATGGGTTCATTTCCTTGCGTGGAACGCAAATCTTCTCGAGATGGATTTAAGGATGGGTTAATTTCCTTGCGTGGAACGCAAATCTTCTCGAGATAGATTTAAGGATCTCTCAATGTTTTCTTTCCATTACTTAAGTTCTTCGCCTAGTTATTCTTTGGCATCTCGAAAGCTTTTATCAAACTTTCGGTTATGGATTGTATAGCTGCTCTGGCCGTATGTTCAATATTGTCTGAAGAAATGCTTTTCCTTTCTAAACTTAACTGCGAGAATTTTCCCGCGAGAATGTTTACCTTATGATCAACCTCGTCTTGTCTCTCCTTTATGTTATTTATGGATTTATCCAAATTTTGGATGTCCTTCGGGATCTTGTCTTGTGATTGACTCAAATCCTGCATATCTCCTGACATCTTGTTTACTTGTTGCGTTAACTCATCTTGAACTTCAACTAATAACGGAATTACTGCGATAGAACATTGCATCTGTTCTTGTGCTTGAACTATCTGTGGGATTGACTCGACCTGCTCTTTAATGGTATCAAGCTTAGTAGCAACATACTCAGTTAGCTCTAGGCGTAACTTCTTCGCATTTTCATTACACTGCTGAGTGACTTGCTCAATTTGAGCAGCTAATTTTAATTCTGTCTTTTCATTCTGAATTTTCAATTCTTCCGCAGTTTTATTTAATTTATCATCAAGTTTCTGGAAAATCTCTACTAATTTATTATTTAATTCCACTTTATTGGCTGCTAATTGTTCATTTATTTCCTTTTTAGTCTCTATTTGCGCTTTAGTTAAGTCTGTTACACTTTTGGCTAACAGTGTTAACTGCTGCATGATTACAGTCAATGGGTTTATTTCGTCCTGCTCAGATGACATCGCAACACTTAAGCTTTGTTGTGGGGCCTGACTAATGCTGCCGCTAGGCACTACTTCAGTTAAGCTAGCGTCTAATGTTTCACTAACCTCAGAAACAGCTGAGGGCTGTTGTGATTCGCTCTGCTGTTGCATTGCCATTTTATAAGCCGCCCTAGTAAGAACCATTAATACACCGAACAACATAGTCACTCGCATCTGAGTTAATAATGTCACTGACCTAAATTTTGCATAATACTCACTTATAATAAACACTTCCTGTCTAAAGTTCAACTCAACATTCACTTAATGAATCTGATTCAAACCGATAGACATTTAAATAGTTATTCTAAATTTCTATCTACAAAAATTTAATTGTATATTGTCTGGCCTGAACGACGTTCTCGTAGGTTGTGGCGAAATTGTGACTTCTGGAACAGGCATCGTCTTCTTTTCTCTCGTGCACATGCAACATAAAATTCACACAATGTTTAAGAATGCTCAAAAAAGTGTCCTGTCACAGTGAAGCCAAATTTAATATTTCTAAAATTTAAAGAACCTCTCTCACACCGGCCTGATTTAGCTTCACTGATCAGGATAGTAAAAAACATGCGTATATTAAGGGAATTTACATTGACAAAGCAGGCTTATCACATTCACACAGTTCAATACTGTTCTATCCTGATTACATTGAGCTTAACTTAAATTCCATAAGGCAGTGAAGCAATTTCGAAGTCTCGGTGCGACGAAAATTGTCAGTCGATCTCCTGGAAACATTTGTAATAATTATTAACTTTCGGTGATCACATGGGGAAGACCGGAGATCTGCTGGTAAGACCGTGTTAGCCTATTTATTTGAAGTAACTGGATATCTTGAGCATACAAAACGGCAGGTTCGTCCAGTGTAAATCAGACGTTCCCCACTGATCCCATGCAACACAGCGTAGTAAGCAGACACTGTCAATAATGTTGTTGTTGTTGTGGTCTTCAGTCCTGAGACTGGTTTGATGCAGCTCTCCATGCTACTCTATCCTGTGCAAGCTTCTTCATCTCCCAGTACCTACTGCAACCTACATCCTTCTGAATCTGCTTAGTGTATTCATCTCTTGGTCTCCCCCTACGATTTTTACCCTCCACGCTGCCCTCCAATACTAAATTGGTGATCCCTTGATGCCTCAGAACATGTCCTACCAACCGATCCCTTCTTCTGGTCAAGTTGTGCCACAAACTCCTCTTCTCCCCAATCCTATTCAGTACCTCCTCATTAGTTATGTGATCTACCCATCTAATCTTCAGCATTCTTCTGTAGCACCACATTTCGAAAGCTTCTATTCTCTTCTTGTCCAAACTATTTACCATCCATGTTTCACTTCCATACATGGCTACACTCCATACAAATACTTTCAGAAATGACTTCCTGACACTTAAATCAATACTGGATGTTAACAAATTTCTCTTCTTCAGAAACGCTTTCCTTGCCATTGCCAGCCTACATTTTATATCCTCTCTACTTCGACCATCATCAGTTATCTTGCTCCCCAAATAGCAAAACTCCTTTACTACTTTAAGTGCCTCATTTCCTAATCTAATTCCCTCAGCATCACCCGACTTAATTAGACTACATTCCATTATCCTTGTTTTGCTTTTGTTGATGTTCATCTTATATCCTTACTTCAAGACACCATCCATTCCTTTCAACTGCTCTTCCAAGTCCTTTGCTGTCTCTGACAGAATTACAATGTCATCGGCGAACCTCAAAGTTTTTATTTCTTCTCCATGGATTTTAACACCGACTCCAAATTTTTCTTTTGTTTCCTTTACTGCTTGCTCAATATACAGATTGAATAACATCGGGGAGAGGCTACAACCCCGTCTTACTCCCTTCCCAACCACTGCTTCCCTTTCATGTCCCTCGACTCTTATAACTGCCATCTGGCTTCTGTACAAATTGTAAATAGCCTTTCGCTCCCTGTATTTTACCCCAGCCACCTTTAGAATTTGAAAGAGAGTATTCCAGTCAACATTGTCAAAAGCTTTCTCTAAGTCAACAAATGCTAGAAACGTAGGTTTCCCTTTCCTTAGTCTTTCTTCTAAGATAAGTTGTAAGGTCAGTATTGCCTCACCTGTTCCAGTATTTCTACGGAATCCAAACTGATCTTCTCCGAGGTCGGCTTCTACTAGTTTTT
Source organism: Schistocerca americana (assembly GCF_021461395.2). Classification (NCBI taxonomy): domain Eukaryota; kingdom Metazoa; phylum Arthropoda; class Insecta; order Orthoptera; family Acrididae; genus Schistocerca; species Schistocerca americana. The sequence continues at coordinate 1,249,020,160 of NC_060119.1, read as the reverse complement.
CCATTCGTCTGTAAAGAATTCGTGTTAGTATTTTGCAGCTGTGGCTTATTAAACTGATTGTTCGGTAATTCTCACATCTGTCAACACCTGCTTTCTTTGGGATTGGAATTATTATATTCTTCTTGAAGTCTGAGGGTATTTCGCCAGTTTCATACATCTTGCTCACCAGATGGTAGAGTTTTGTCAGGACTGGCTCTCCGAAGGCCGTCAGTAGTTCCAATGGAATGTTGTCTACTCCGGGGGCCTTGTTTCGACTCAGGTCTTTCAGTGTTCTGTCAAACTCTTCACGCAGTATCATATCTCCCATTTCATCTTCATCTGCATCCTCTTCCATTTCCATAATATTGTCCTCAAGTACATCGCCCTTGTATAGACCCTCTATATACTCCTTCCACCTTTCTGCTTTCCCTTCTTTGCTTAGAACTGGGTTTCCATCTGAGCTCTTTATGTTCATACAGGTGGTTCTCTTATCTCCAAAGGTCTCTTTAATTTTCCTGTAGGCAGTATCTATCTTACCCCTAGTGAGATAAGCCTCTACATCCTTACATTTGTCCTCTAGCCATCCCTGCTTAGCCATTTTGCACTTCCTGTCGATCTCATTTTTGAGACGTTTATATTCCTTTTTGCCTGCTTCAATTACTGCATTTTTATATTTTCTCCTTTCATCAATTAAATTCAGTATTTCTTCTGTTACCCAAGGATTTCTACTAGCCCTCGTCTTTTTACCTACTTGATCGTCTGCTGCCTTCACTACTTCATCCCTCAGAGATACCCATTCTTCTTCTACTGTATTTCTTTCCCCCATTCCTGTCAATTGTTCCCTTATGCTCTCCCTGAAACTCTCTACAACCTCTGGTTCTTTTACTTTATCCAGGTCCCATCTCCTTAAATTCCCACCTTTTTGCAGTTTCTTCAGTTTCAATCTGCAGTTCATAACCAATAGATTGTGGTCAGAATCCACATCTGCCCCTGGAAATGTCTTACAATTTAAAACCTGGTTCCTAAATCTCTGTCTTACCATTATATAATCTATCTGATACCTTTTAGTATCTCCAGGGTTCTTCCATGTATACAACCTTCTATCATGATTCTTAAACCAAGTGTTAGCTATGATTAAGTTATGCTCTGTGCAAAATTCTACCAGGCGGCTTCCTCTTTCATTTCTTAGCCCCAATCCATATTCACCTACTGCGTTTCCTTCCCTCCCTTTTCCTACACTCGAATTCCAGTCACCCATGACTATTAAATTTTCGTCTCCCTTCACTATCTGAATAATTTCTTTTATTTCATCATACATTTCTTCAATTTCTTGGTCATCTGCAGAGCTAGTTGGCATATAAACTTGTACTACTGTAGTAGGTGTGGGCTTCGTATCTATCTTGGCCACAATAATGCGTTCACTAAGCTATTTGTAGTAGCTTACCCGCGTACCTATTTTCCTATTCATTATTAAACCTACTCCTGCATTACCCCTATTTGACTTTGTGTTTATTACCCTGTAGTCACCTGACCAGAAGTCTTGTTCCTCCTGCCACCGAACTTCACTAATTCCCACTATATCTAACTTTAACCTATCCATTTCCCTTTTTAAATTTTCTAACCCACCTGCCCGATTAAGGGACCTGACATTCCACGCTCCGATCCGTAGAACGCCAGTTTTCTTTCTCCTGATAACGACATCCTCTTGAGTAGTCCCCGCCCGGAGATCCGAATGGGGGACTATTTTACCTCCGGAATATTTTACCCAAGAAGACGCCATCATCATTTAATCATACAGTAAAGCTGCATGCCCTCGGGAAAAATTACGGCCGTAGTTTCCCCTTGCTTTCAGCCGTTCGCAGTACCAGCACAGCAAGGCCGTTTTGGTTGTTGTTACAAGGCCAGATCAGTCAATCATCCAGACTGTTGCCCTTACAACTACTGAAAAGGCTGCTGCCCCTCTTCAGGAACCACACGTTTGTCTGGCCTCTCTACAGATACCCCTCCGTTGTGGTTGTACCTACGGTACGGCTATCTGTATCGCTGAGGCACGCAAGCCTCCCCACCAACGGCAAGGTCCATGGTTCAGGGGGGGCTGTCAATAATAATAATCCGTTAAATAATACGCGAACACGCTTACTTTTAGTTTAGTTCATGTATTAAATTCCTTCTCATACAGAATCTCATCAAGATGGCGACTAGCTCAACAATACATACATATATATCCTTCTTTCACGACTAATCGGCAAGAAGTTCCCTATTCTTTTTCCTAAGAGAAAACATAGATAGCAGAGAAGCTATTCCATGGAGTAAATGGATGCTCCAAGGAATAATTGGGCTTGAAACTACTTTGCATTGATAATCGGTAAGATAAGAAGAGATATTTCGAGATATGTACTGAGTTATATAATTTATAAAATTTCTGAAAATATCGTGGAGAGACCGCTGCAAGAGACATTACATGTTCTATGAACCCTATCTGGTACGGATCCCACACTGCTGAGCAGTATTCAAGCAGTGGACGAACAAGCGTTCTTAAACCTACTTCCTCTGTTTTCGGATTGCATTTCCTTAGGATTCTTCCAATGGATCTCAGTCTGGCATCTGCTTTACCGACGATCAACTTTATATAATCATTCCATTTTAAATCACTCCTAATGCGTACTCCCAGATAATTTATGGAATTTGCTTCCCGTTGCTGACCTGCTATATTGTAGCTAAATGGTGTGGGATCTTTCTTTCAGTGTTTTCGCAGCACATTACACTTGTCTGCATTGAGATTCAATTGTCATTCCCTGCACCATGCGTCAATTCGTTGCAGATCCTCCTGCATTTCAGTACAATCTTCAATTGTTAAAACCTCTCGATATACCACAGCATCATCCGCAAAAAGCTTCAGTGAACTTCCGAAGTCATCCACAAGGTCATTTATGTATATTGCGAATAGCAACGGTCCTATGACACTCCCCTGCGGTACACCTGAAATCACTCTTACTTCGGTCTTTTCGTTCTTTGTTGTCATTTTCGTTCCCAATATTGGGATGGGCTATCAGAAGGGAGACTATAGTACTTCATCCGTACAACGTGATGATACATATTTACTTGGAGGTACTATTTTGGCGGTTTTGAGTGCTGGAGCCCGTAAAAACATTGTTAATTCTGTGTGGTTTTATTTTTTCTCTGTTTTTGTTTTTTCGCTTTGTGCATTCCTGAAATACGGCAACATTTACACATATTTTCTGGTTCATGTGGTTTTTCCTGTGGTACAAATTATAACTATACGTTACTTTTATTGTTTTATGCTACGTATTTATTATTAATTTGTTTATCTCTTGCTGAACCAATATATCAGTTTTATCTAACCTCTTTTTTCTAACAATTATGCAAAAATGTAATTGCTATACGAGAAGAAGAGAGCGAGGTATACCGACAGTCAGAGAATCGCAGATAAGGTCGCGCTCTCTTGCGCGCACACTCACACACACACACACACACACACACACATAGAGAGAGAGAGAGAGAGAGGGGGGGTGGGGGGAGGCAGGGAGGCAGGGGTTAGCGGCTCGGTGGTGCGTCGGAATGAAATGAATGCCAGGTACTGCAGTGCGCTTAAAGTTAGAATACTGTAGGGACTGAATATTACCATGGATATTGTCTGTTGGAAACGTCCGACTCATTCAAATGGTGCGAGTTTCGTGAAGTGCTACAGACTACATCGACTATATATATACACGTGGGTAAGCCCCTGGGGAAACTGCCATTGCTGCATGGCCGGACTGAATTGGTTGCTATCATGTGAGTTGCGAAAACTGATGTGTTTCATATTCCTTCATTTGCAATCTAATGCGAATTCTCGAGCGTTTCTATAGCAGACTCGTTTACAAAAGCAATTAAAAAGTTTTCTATATTTGAATGTTATCAACCAGATTGTAAGTTGTGACACGTGTGGCAAAACTGGACGAACTACAATTCCAAATTGTGCTAGCTGATATGACTTTAGCGGAATTTAAAAACCGTTAACTTGCTACTAACAACTACATTATGAGGCAGAAATGTTATCGTCGTGTATACAGAAACTTAAGTGAAATACAGTACTAGTTTCTTCCGAGCAGCATACACGGAGCGAGAGTCGGTAGAGGAATATTATAATCCTCAACAGTTATCACAGTTGTATTTTGACACCGACGGACCTGCTGCAATTTCGTCGCAGCCGCCTAGTTGCTTACTACACGGCGCATCATACATCAGGCCCAAATAAGCAAGCAGCTTTAACACTTTCCATCGCCAAGACCCCCCCCCCCCCCCCCTCCAGAAACACTCTCAAATAATTTCTAGTTTATTTTTCATATACGGGTTTCTTACAATAGCTGGATTCAAAAATCCGTTTCCTTGCATCATTTGTACACCCCACCACTGCTGCCACTTTACCTAATTTTGTTTTATTAGTCATTATATGTACCTTTACGTCTCTTATTGGCATGTACTCCCGCATACGTGTGTTTAGTGAAGTTGCTAGATAATTTTACGCGTTTAAAAGTTACTAAACCGCTATTCCGGAACCAAATACCAGTCGTAGTTTGCCTATCTAGTAGCTTTCAAGCGCAAAAAAAAAAAAAAAAAAAATAAAATAAAATAAGATAAAAAAAAATTTATTTTCAGTATGTCTCGTAATTATTACCTGAAATAAAAAAAGTAAATGCTGTCATAATCTGCTCACTACGAGGTATAATCTTAAGTTAAAAGTTTAATACAATAGGACAAGTATTACAGTTAGCAACCGTATAATTCTCTCGAGGTAGTATAACTGACGGCGCGCAGATAACTCGACAATATTCATATTAATCCAGTATTTGAGAATGGGAGGACATAGCAACTTCCTCCAAACTTCACGCATAATTTCATACCTTTACGAAACATTTTCTCGCTCACAACCCCTCCTCTGCCACCCCCCCCCCCTCCCACACAAATGAAAGGAACAAAGTTTATCGCTTACTATATTTTCAGTGTTCACGCAGTGAAATTAGGATTGACGTTTTACTTTATTACCTCTTTACTACCGACTCTATTCGCAACACAGTTTGCAGACAGTATATACCTGCGAAATTACAGTACTGTAGGGCACAAAGTTCTCGATTATGACGTCATAACACTGAGAGTCGTGAAAAATTAGCTTTCCCAAAACGGTGTGCAAATTACCCAGACTGTAATCATCCAGTGGTTTATACTGAGAGCATTTGGCTACACTACTGGCCATTAAAATTGCTACACCACGAAGATGACAAGCTACACACGCGTAATTTAACCGACAGGAAGAAGATGCTGTGATATGCAAATAATTAGCTTTTCAGAGCACTCAAATAAGGTTGGCGTCAGTGGCGATACCTACAACGTGCTGACATGGGGAAAGTTTCCAACCGATTTCTCATACACAAACAACAGTTGACCGGCGTTGCCTGGTGAAACGTTGTTGTGATGCCTCGTGTAAGGAGGAGAAATACGTACCATCACGTTCCCGACTTAGATAAAGGTCGGAGTGTAGCCTATCGCGATTGCTGTTTATCATATCGCGACATTGCTGCTCTCGTTGGTCGAGATCCAATGACTGTTAGCAGAATATGGAATCGGTGGGTTTAGCAAGGTAATACGGAACGCCGTGCTGGATCCCAACGGCCTCGTATCACTAGCAGTCGAAATGACAGGCATCTTATCCGCTTTGCTGTAAAGGACCGTGCAGCCACGTCTCGATCCCTGAGTCAACAGATGGGGACGTTTGCAAGACAACAACCATCTGCACGAACAGTTCGACGACGTTTGCAGCAGCAGTGACTATCAGCTCGGAGACATGGCTGCGGTTACCCTTGACGCTGCATCACTGACAGGAGCCCCTGCGATGGCGTACTCAACGACGAACCTGGGTGCACGAATGGAAAAACGTCATTTTTTCGGATGAATCCAGGTTCTGTTTTCAGCATCATGATGGTCTCATCCGTATTTCGTGACATCGCGATGAACGCGCATTGGAAACGTGCGTTCGTCATCGCCATACTGGCGTATCACCCGGCGTGATGGTACGGGGTGCCATTGGTTACACGTCTCGGCCACCTCTTGTTCGCATTGACGGCACTTTGAACAGTGGACGTTACATTTCATATGTGTTACGACCAGTGGCTCTACGCTTCATTCGATCCCTGCGAAAGCCTACATTTCAGCAGGATAATGCACGACCGCATTTTGCAGGTCCTGCACGGGCCTTTCTTGATACAGAGAATGTTCGACTGCTGCCTGCGTTGTAAGTAGCCTGTTTATATGTTTGTATGTTGACAGTGCTATTGACTGTAATGAATATCGCTGCGCCTTCGGCACGACACTCTGTGGCTGGGCGGACGTGCAATTAGCAGTTAGCGTTTAGCAGTTAAAGAGCGGACGCCTTGCACATGTGTCCTTCGTGGAGACTCAGTGTTGGTAGGACATGCATTGCAAAATGATGATGGATGTATTTCCTAATGTTTGGGTAGTGGATTTATTGACGACGATATAATTTTTGGAACTGGAAGTGAAATAATATTCAAGTAACACAGGTTACAGTTCAAGATATCACCTCAAACTGCCCGTCCCAGCAGCCTCGCTGCTTCCCTATTTATATATTCTAAATAATGGATGGTCACTTGGACCATTATTACTTAATAATGACAACATATATTTAATCGTATTTGCGATTAAAAGTTCCAAAGCTAAGATGTTCTGATAACACAGAATAATACGTCTAAAATTACAGAATTGAATAATATGTGAAGTTTATAATGTAAAAATATTTTTAAATGTGAAAATTCCATCTGAATATGAGTACAATAATGAAATTCACAAAATTAATTAATACACGCTAATTACACAACGACTCACATTCCTAACAATAATTGAAGCTAAGAGGGTAAAACGAAACAGGTTTTGATTGACATAATTTGTAACAGATGCCTAGAATTTTATAATTAGGCGTATATCTGGTTACAATAATACGAGTTTAATTAACAAAGTAATTAAGACGGAGTGTTCTTTACAGCTTTCATCCTAAATTAACGTTTTACAATATTTGCCTTCATTTGCAAGCGACAGAATAACTTCTCGAATGAGTAAACTACATTCGTAAAAGTCCAATTATTTGAATAATTACAGTTGGTGATTAATACCATATATTTTATTCCTACTGTTTTCACTAATTCAAATCTTTCCCATTACTACAATGAACGCCACAGTTTCTTAAAAGCTAATTAATCTCGAATTTAGTATCATTTTTATGACATTCACGAATCACCATAATACCAATCATTTTAAAGTGAGGTATTGTACTACACGACGTCAGGGAATCGACGTTTTCATTAAGTCTTTGTATATTAGGTATATTACAATCAGATACTTCATAGTGATGGATCGGGTTGCTCTAGACCCACGTTGGGCGGCTGTTAAACCACACTCACTCGGCCTGATAATTACTGTGGTCTGTTCTTCCTTGTTTGGGTGTAGACTTGGCCACTGTTTCTATGTTTCGATACGGTGTATCGATACGTGGAACTGTTTCAGTGTTTCGGAACGGCTGTGGTTCACTGTTTCGAAGCAGTGGTGTTTCATTTCGCCCCTGTCTCGGATAACCGGACCAGATTCGATCTCGAGCCAGATACAGAAACTGTATCGTTGTTTCAAAATAAGGCTGTTTCAGTCCACCTGTGCTTGGAACGGACTAACTGTATCGAAACAATGATGTTTCATTCCGCTCTGTGTCGGACGAGATTCGGGCTCGGCCCAGGTACTGAAACACAACATACCACTTCGTGAAACACTTTCAGGAGTGTCGAAATCTTTTTGACAAACAATAGCATGAAGCTTAAGATGTCCGAAAATAAAGCTTCGTTTCTAGCTGACTATGCTATTCCGAAATGGCGTAACATCTCCTTTATAAACACTAACCAAACAATAAACCAATGCATACTATTCACATTCAAAATAATAAATATGTGAAAATCATTGAGTTAAATTACACTTTTTTTATAACATACGCTTCTCTGTTCATGTACATTAATCATATTAAGAAACGCAAGTAAGCCTACGACATTTTGAATAAAAAAAGGCGTAGAGTGACAGTTATTAGACATATACATAAATTTGATGTAGGTATAATTGCAAGCAATCTGTTTGACATATCACTGATAGTGTAATGGTGAACGGGAAGGGCTGGGAAGCACGGTGTATTTATAGTAACGGTTCGTAACACCTCGAAAGACAAAATTTTTTTCTGTTATTTATTCGAATTATTTGGCATTATTTGTGGTTGTATAGTCACTGTGCCTATTATCCACAATGATTCCCTTTGTGTGCATGTAAATTAGCAGGTGGGTGTATTACCCATACTAACGGAATGTGGGAATCCCAGTAGCATATCCGTTGTTTCTGCAGTTTGCTCCCACCACCAGTTCCGTTCGTGGTGGTTCTTCTGTCTTCAGCTATGGCTGTCCTCAGCTAATTAAACAGTATGAAAGTCACACGACACGAAAGCAGCGCATTTGCTGCATGAAATACGGAACTGCCAAGACGCCTAAGAGATAGTTTCATACTTTCTGCGATATGATTAGCGCTCTCCCACCTCATTTGTGTTTATATGGACATACTTATACAGTAGACATTTCACTGTTTCGAAACAGCGTATCGAAGCATTACATTGTACTGTTTCATTTGTTTCGAAACAGTTACGTGTTCCAGCTTGCCCATCTCTATTTGGGTTGGACTGCGGCGGAGCTTCGTGCCTGGAGGCGCAGTCTGCCGTTGGCAGCTGGACCGCCGACTTGGCAGCGCTCCAGCTCCAGCCCTGCTGTGAATGGAGCGCAGAGCGCACGTGGCCCTGACCCGCACACCCGTCCCTCGCACGTGCACCACGCCTCTCCCGCTCTCCACAGCGCCACCTGTTCGCTCTGTGCAGTACGGCCTCCAGACACCGCTGCATTCGTGATAAGTTTGGGGGTGGCATAGTGGTTTAAACCGACAGAACGTAAAAGTGAACGTCAGCGACTGGTCACGCACTGGAACATGTAAGTTATCGTCTCCTCTGGTAATGACATCTGAGTATACACGGTAAATCACATGAAACACGCTTCCTTTCGTTTCGTGAATAGTTCAAGACACAGAAACGAGATTTCCAGCGAATGATGGTCGGCAGAGGGGTACGTAATATTGTTAAAAATGTGCGTGAAATCTTATGGGACTTAACTGCTAAGGTCATCAGTCCGTAAGCTTACACACTACTTAACCTAAATTATCCTAAGGACAAACACACACACCCATGCCCGAGGGAGGACTCGAACCTCCGCCGGGACCAGCCGCACAGTCCGTGACTGCAGCGCCTTAGACCATAATATTGTTAGATTGGTAACTTCCTTAACTCTTTTATGAACTGAGATACTACACCAAATGAGTTTTTTCGTAAACGGAACGATGTGTATACTTTAAGGGCAGTCGAATTACGCTGAAAAGACCAGTTAGAGTTGGCGTTGAAATTTTTCGCAAAATTATTCGGGAAATGTGCCTATGTTAAAATTCAAGGACACCTGATTGCGGTTTACGCTCCTCCAAGTGAAACTCTCACGGCAAACTCCGTCGTTGTAAAATGGTTCAAATGGCTCTGAGCACTATGGGACTTAACATCTATGGTCATCAGTCCCCTAGAACTTAGAACTACTTAAACCTAACTAACCTAAGGACATCACACAACACCCAGCCATCACGAGGGAGAGAAAGTCCCTGACCCCGCCGGGAATCGAACCCGGGAACCCGGGCGTGGGAAGCGAGAACGCTACCGCACGACCACGAGCTGCGGGCTCCGTCGTTGTACAAGATGGTCAGAAAAAGTCTGAAAAGTTTGGTTTGTTGGGGTGTTGCTGGGCACGCTGTGCTGAGAAACAACTGTTAAGAAAACAAAACAGATACGTTGCGCCGTATACGAGTTTTTGGATATAGGCGATCAGGATGTTGCGTGCGAAATTTCAAGCACTGGCACGCGCTCAAAATGCAGTAATGCGTTGTCGTCTATGGGTCCGTGAGTTACCACTCGTTGAAACCCTTTAAAATGTACCTTTTTCGGAAGTGATAAATTTTGGCTAGCGGAGCAAAAGCAATGTTCGTCCGATGTGAGGAAACCGTACGAAGAACAAGTCTAGCCCCACTGTCCCTCACAGGCTGCTTGAATTTGCGCACGCGACAACCTATTTGGCTAACTTCACTGCCAAAAAACTGGGAAACGCGGCACGTTTCGAATTGCTTTCTTAACAACTGTATCTTAATACAGCCTCATCTGCGACAATTACAACCTCTTCAGACGGTTTCTGACCATCCTATGTAGGGTATTCAAAAAGCATTCACATATCCCTACAGCAGGTAGTATTTGTCAGTACTAGAAGCAAAGTTCCTATAATTTTATGTCCAGAAACCAATTCCCTTTTTCCTTGTGACGTGTAATGTGTAGTGTTCGCTGTGGGTTTTACAGATGAGGTAGGGTGCACAAGAGGTGGCATGGTGAAAATACGCACTTGTGGTCAGATACAAATCCTCGAACAATCATGAAAACGAGGGGTTACCAACGCTGCAGTATCAGAGCATGGACAGGAACTGTAGGCGGCAGAGTCATAGACCCATAAACTCCATGAAACAGACTGAGAGGCGCTGTGGATCGCCGATTTCTGCACGATGAAAGCCAATGACTGTGGTTCACGCGCGATCAGACTGGCCATTAAAATTGCTACACCACGAAGATGTGCTACAGACGCGAAATTTAACCGACAGAAAGAAGATGCTGTGATATGCAAATGATTAGCTTTTCAGAGCATTCACACAAGGTTGGCGCCGGTGGCGACACCTACTACGTGATAACATGAGGAAAGTTTCCAACTGATTTCTCATACACAAACAGCAGTTAACCGGCGTTGCCTGGTGAAACGTTGTTGTGATGCCTCGTGTAAGGAGGAGAAACGCGTACCATCACGTTTCCGACTTTGACAAAGGTCGGATTGTAGCCTACCGCGATTGCGGTTTGTCGTATCGCGACATTGCTGCTCGCGTTGTTCGAGATCCAATGACTGTTGGCAGAATATGGAATCGGTGGGTTCACGAGGGTAATACGGAACGCCGTGCTGGATCCCAACGGCCTCGTATCACTAGCAGTCGAGATGACAGGCATCTTATCCGCATGGCTGTAACGGATCGTGCAGCCACGTCTCGATCCCTGAGTCAACAGATGGGGACGTTTGCAAGACAACAACCATCTCCACGAACAGTTCGACGACGTTTGCAGCAGCATGGACTATCAGCTCGGAGACCATGACTGCGGTTACCCTTGTCGCTGCATGACAGACAGGAGCACTTGCGATGGTGTACTCAACGACGAACCTGGGTGCACGAATGGCAAAAAGTCATTTTTTCGCATGAATCCAGGTTCTGTTTGCAGCATCATGATGGTCGCATCCGTGTGTGGCGACTTCGCGGTGAACGCACATTGGAAGCGTGTATTAGTCATCGCAATATTGGCGTATCACCCGGCGTGATGGTATGGGGTGCCATTGGTTACACGTCTCGATCACGTCTTGTTCGCATTGACGGCACTTTGAATAGTGGAGTTACATTTCATATGTGTTACGACCCGCGGCTCTACGCTTCATTCGATCCCTGCGAAAGCCTACATTTCAGCAGGATAATGCACGACCGAATTTTGCTGGTCCTCCACGGGCCTTTCTGGATACAGAGAACGTTCGACTGCTGCCTGGCCAGCACATTCTCCAGATCTCTCACCAACTGAAAACGTCTGGTCAATGGTGGCAGAGCGACTGGCTGGTCACAATAAGACAGTCACTACTCTTGATGAACTGTGGTATCGTGTTGAAGCTGCATGGGCAGCTGTACCTGTACACGCCATCCAAGCTCTGTTTGACTCAATGCCCAGGCGTATCAAGGCCGTTATTACGGCCAGAGGTTGTTGTTCTGGGTACTGATTTCTCCGGATCTATGCACCCAAAGTGCGTGAAAATGTCAGTTCTAGTATAATATATTTGTCCAGTGAATACCCGTTTTGTCATCTGCATTTCTTCTTGGTGTAGCAATTTTAATGGCCAGTAGTGTATTATAGACAATGCAGGTTTCGTGTGTGCTCTGACATTGTCGTGCTGGAGGAGAGGGATCTCTACGTTGGACGAGTCATAGAATCAGTGCTTTCAGAGACTCGAATACAGCCGACGGTTTCTCAAGCAACGACGTAGTTACGTTATACACCGCCAAGCTACAGGCTACAATTTAGAGCCATTTAGCGGCAGAGGGTTGCAACTTGCGTCAGAAAAGCGGAAAAGTCGAGGGACTAACAAGCATTACATGTAAAACGTCAACCAATATTGACAACAGAATAAAATATTCGGAGGTATTACTTTTCAGCACGCTTTCGTACAACAGTACTTCTAACTTCAGTATGTTTCACATCCTGCTGGTAACATCATAAACGAAAACACTTCAGAAGTAATCAAAATATCCACGGGTGTGCTGCCGGTCTATAGTGTCCAACGGGCACAATATTTCGGGGATCATACATGCCGCCATCATCAGGTGGATGATTTTGGATATTTTGATTATCAAATACGCCGGGTGAAACTCAGGAACCACTTCAGAAGTAAGTTACGCATTATTATGGTAGATCAAATAAGTTTTATTGAATGACACACATAGGTAACAATATTTTTCAACTGCCACCAAGTCACTGTACACAACCAATCTTTCTGTTCCTCCACGGTAGAAATCCACCCGCTGGCCACGGCGCCATTTGAAAACCGCTGTGTAAACGTCCTGGTGGTTGGAAAAATCTCTTTCCCCCAGATATTGTTAAAGCTTGCCAAGAAGATGGGAAACACATGATGCAATATCTGGGATGTACAGAGGATCTGTACCAACCTCGTCTGTGCCGCCTTCGTCAAACTGTGGGCAGCATTTCGCTACGGCTGAATGCTACATTGCATTTGATCCATACATAGCCAGAACTCCACTCGTGCGTTTAGACGTTTTGACAACAAGAATCTTACTCTTCCGTGCACTGCAACTTTAAACTACGTATCACAGCTGCCGCGCCCTTTCATTCCCACACTGTGATGCACCTCTTATCCGTAGAGCAGTAAAACTGTATCTGCAGAAAACCCATAACATGTACTCTCTTCTCACAATGGGCCACTCTTGTTGCAAACTAGTGTTAGATTTAGACTTTTTTGCGATCATGTAATTCATTATATCAAATAGGACAGCATCAAACCTCTATATTCGTATCCAACACCTAATTTTACACCAAGTCTCGCAAATTATTTCTTTGGTCTATTCAGTGTGATACAGTCTGCCACTGATACCAAATATGGGCAGAGATTAAATTATTAGTTAAGTAAAGAATCTGATAAAAATGGATTTAGTTATATTCCTCACTTAACTTATTATCTACATTGGATATCATCAAAAAAAGTTTTCCATCACCTCAGTACCGAGAGTTCCGGAACCTGTACAGAAAATTGGAATAGAGATCAACATAAACATCATTTCTACCCTTCTTATTGCTCATGAAAACCACACATTGCTTGTTGTACCACCATACAGCGAGACCTTGAGAGGTGGTGGTCCAGATTACTGCGCACACCGGTACCTCTAATATCCAGTAGCACGTCCTCTTGCATTGATGAATGCCTGTATTCGTCGTGGCACACTATCCACAACTTCACCAAGGCACTGTTGGTCCAGATTGTCCCACTCCTCAACGGCGATTCGGCGTAGATCCCTCAGAGTGGTTGGTGGGTCACGTCGTCCATAAACAGACCTTTACAGTCAATAACAGGAATGTCTGGTAGGCTTCATGTATGGGGAACATGCAGGCCACTCAAGTCGAGCGATGTCGTTATCCTGAAGGAAGTCATTCACAAGATGTGCACGATGGGGCGCGAATTGTCGTCCATGAAGACGAATGCCTAAGCAGTATGCTGCCGATATGGTTCCACTGTCGGTCGAAGGATAACATTCACGTATCGTACAGTTGTTTTGGGGCCTTCCATAACCGCCAGGGGCGTACCATAATCCGTAGGTAGCGGTCATCCGCTGCAGTAGTAGCCCTTGGGCTGCCTGAGTGAGGCATGTCATCGACAGTTAATGTCTCTGTAATTCCTCCTTGTCCGAACAGCACCACTTTGGTTCACTCCGAGACGCCCGGACACTTCCCTTGTTGAGAGCCCTTCCTGGCACAAAGTAACAATGCGGACGCGATCGAACCGCGGTATTGACCGTCTAGGCATTGTTGAACTACAGACAACACGATCCATGTACCTCTTTCCTGCTGGAATGACTAGAACTGATAGGCTGTCTGACCCGCTCTGTCTAATAGGCGCTGCTCATTCATGGTTGTTTAAATCTCTGGGCGGGTTTGGTGACATCTCTGAACAGGCAAAGTGACTGTCTCTGTGATACATTATCCACAGTCAATGTGTGTCTTCAGGAGTTCAGGGAAACCGGGTGATGCAAAGCTTTTTTTGATGTGTGTAATTTGACCTCCTCGCTCGCTCAACATCTAGAGCTATATTTCTGCTTTCGGAAGGATATTCAAGTTTTGGTTTTAAAAAATAGCGTGTTGAAATAACTTTTTGCAAGCACTTTATCTTTCACGTAGACAAATTAGAGGTGCAAATGGTTCTGAGCACTATGGGACTTAACATCTGAGGTCATCAGTCCCTTAAAACTTAGAACTACTTAAACCTAACTAACCTAAGGACTTCACACACATCCATGCCCGAGGCAGGACTCGAACCTGCGACCGTAGCGGTAGCGCGGTTTCAGACTGAAGCGCCTAGAACCGGTCGGCCACAGCAGCCGGCGACAAATTACAGGCGTTAATTTCCTTCACTTTGAGACATAGCTATACATTTGAACATTCAAATATGTTTGACACTCAGAATACGACAGGACGTACACAGAACAACTTGTCGCCAGCTTCATACAACAAATTCTCACAACTAACTCATAAAGGCAAAAATAATGTATCTATCTGAGAAATTATTTTACATAACAAATAAGTTTCTTACGGATAACCATTTCTAAGCTTTTTTAAGTTCATAATTAACAAGTTTAACGTCGATGACTTCCAATCGAATACAAGTGAATAAGTAAATTTCGAAATAAGTGCAACATGTGAGAAATAATTAAGTTATTTTGAAAAAATAATAAAATTAATATTAGTGTTAGACCCATGTTTGAACATATATTCTGCATATAAATGTACAAGACTATTTTATTGGTGTCATTGGAACTACACGGAATGCGTAATTACAGTTTCGAGCTTTTCTGTGTCACGTAGTAAATTTCTGAAGTATATCAAATAATAAGTTTCCTTTAACGTACGAATAATTACTATAAATAGTGGAAGATGTGCGACTGACCAGTTCCATTACAATATAAACTACATAGATTTAGTGACTGGAATCACATTTCAGTCGACACATTTTTAGACAAAAAAAGCTCATCTCATCAGGGATACATCGACCTTCACAGAATTATAAATGCTTGCAGGTAAAAATTACAGGTTAAACTATAGCCATCTTCTATAAGTAGTCTTCTTACACAACTTTTCTTAGTCTGAACAGCTTCCTCCTGCATCAGTCATGAAATAAAAATTCACTGCCAGACAAAGAGTAGTAGACCTTGAAACAGCACGTAGTTTTTGATCCGATAAAGGCATATACAACCTGGATAGTAGATGTGCTGATAATGGTTTGAATGTCGTTCGGCAACAGTTAGAGTAGTGGCATAGCTACCAGAGAGCCATTTGTGTCTAGTTTTAATAAGGAATACTCACAGACAGAAGGCTTAGTGCGGTGCAATAGTGTGAAGAAAGGCAGCAACCATGCCACCGTGTTTCCTACAACCAAGCGAACGTGTTTGAAAGGGGTCAGACTGTGGCCATCCGAGTGGCGGGACAGTCCTTTCGGAGAACTGTCACACAAGTTGAAAGTACTGCGTCAGTTGAGCCACGATGCTGGTATCAGTAGTCACGTGAACATTCTCACACCCGTAGATGAGGTTCTGGACGTCCAAGCAGCGCAGACGGCCGACAAGATGGTCGTACTGCAAGGAAGGGCAGCAGATCACACAGCTACCACACCACAGATAAGGGGACTTATGAGCCCGGACGTATTAACAAGAACTTCTGCTAACCGGTTACTAACAATGTGGCTATAAGCACGCACACCTCAGCCCGTCTTCCACTCACGTCACAGCATCGACGTGCACGGCTCGAGTCTATTCTCGATGAGGTTACGTAATCAGCTTCCTTTTCTGATAAGCTATAGGCAGTACACACGATGCACTGACAATTGCTTCATCATTCTACCAAACAAAGACTGTTAGAAATAACCAGTACTGGTACAAGTTCACGAATTGGCACATTCGTTTGTAGCATAATGAAACGCCTACAAACATAAATATCATTTGTCTTTCGTCATTTAAAAAATAATGGTTTGAAATAAAATTCTTTTCCATTCTAAAGTTCAGTTAGTTTTCCATTCAATAATTAATGATTTTAAGGTAACATTCTTGCTGTATTAATCCAAAGAGGCTTTTTGTCAGTGTTATTATTAACACTAGTGTGGATTTCCTTTACAAAGTTAATTACAAAATAAATGTTTGCTGTTTACCTTGCTGAAGCACTACAATTACGGATGTGGCTCGAATTGTTAGAATTGTTCCCACAGCTCTTCACTTCTCTCAACAATAGATAGACAAAACACAACATTATGACCATCTTTCAGAAACAGTTCTTGAAGTTTTTTTGGAGTCATCAGTCTCCTGAATGGTTTGATGCGGCCTTCCACAAATTCCCCTCCTGTGCCAATATTGTCATCTCAGAGTGGCACATGCAACCTGTCCTCAATTATTTGCTAGATGTTTCCATGCTCTACAGCGCCCTCTAGTACCTGGAAGTTGATCCCTGATGTCTTAACAGTCGTCATGTGATCATGTCCCACCTTCTCCTTACTGTCTCCCGTATGTTCCTTACACTGCCGATTCTGTGGAGAATTTCTCTTTTCCTTACCGTATCAGTCCACCTAATTTTCAAGATATCTCTGTAGCGCCACATCTCAAATGCTTCGATTCTCTTCCGTTTCAGTTTTCCCACAGTCCATGTTTAACCACGATACTATGCTACGGTCCAAAGGTACATTCTCAGAAATTTTGTTTCTTAGTTTAAGACCTCTTTTCGATATTAACAGATTTCTCTTGGCCAGTAATGCCCTTTTTCCCTGTGCTACCCTGCTTTTTATGTCCTCCTTGCTCCGTCCGTCATAGGTTAGTTTGCTGCTTGGGAGCACAATTCCTTAACTTTGTCTGCTTTGAGCACCTATTTTGATGGTAAGTTTCTCACTCATCTCATTTCTGCTACTTCTCATTAGTTTCATCTTTCTTCGATTTACTCTCAATCCATATTCTGTACTTAGACTGTGCATTCCTTTCAACAGATCTTGTAATTTGCTTCACTTTCACAGAGGATAGTAATGTCATTAGCGAGTCTTATCGCTAATGGCCATTCACCTTGAATGTTATCCCCATCCTTGAACCTTTCTATTATTTCCGTCGCTGTCACTTCAGTGTACAGACTGAACAGCCCAGTCTTACACCCTTTTTAATCCGAGTACACCACTCTTGGCCTTCCACTCTCATTGTTCCCTATTGGTCCCTGTACATATTGATATTACCAGTTTTTCTCTATCAGTGACCTCTAATTGTCTAAGAATTTCGAACATCTTGCACCATTTGACATTATCGAAAGCTTTTTACAGGTCGACAAGTCCTATCAACGTGTCTTGATTTTACTTCAGACTTGCTTCCGTTATCAACCACAACGTCAGTACTGCGTATCTGGTGCCTTTACTTTCCCTCAAGTCAAACTGACCGACGTCTAACATATCTTCAATTTTCTTTTCAGTTCTTTTGTATAACATTCTTATCAGCAACTTGGATGCATTAGCTGTTAAGCTGATTGTACAATAATTCCCGCACTTATCAGCTCTTGCAGTCTTCGTAATTTTTTTGGATGATGTTTTTGCAGAAGTCAGATGATTCTTCGCCAGGCTCATACATTGTACCCACCAATGTGAAGAGTCTTTTTGTTGCTACGTCCGCCAGCGATTTTAGATTTTATTACGGAATGTTATCTATCCCTTATCGCTTATTTGGTCTTAAACCATCCAAATCTCTTTTAAATTCTGATTCTACTACTGGAATCCCTATCTCTTGTCTGCCAACTCCTGTTTCTTCTGCCATCACGTCACCAGACAAGTGCTCCTCCTCATAGAGACCTTCAATGTACTCTTTCCACCTATCCCCCCTCTCCTCTGTGTTTCACAATGGAATTTCTATTGCACTCTATATCTGCCACCCTTTATTTTAATTTCACCGAAGGCTGTTTTGACTTTTATGTATGCTGAGTCAGTTCTTCCGACAATTTTTTCTTCGTTTCTTCTTCGATTTCTTCGCATTTTTCATGCAGCCGTTTCGCCTCAGCTTTCCTGCACTTCGTATTTATTTCATTCCTAAGTGACGTTTATCTCTGTATTCCCGACTTTACCTGCGTATTTTTTTACTTCCTTCTTTTGTCGATCAACTGAAGTATTTCTTCTGTTACCTGTAGTTTCTTCGCAGGTACCTTCTTTGTACCTATGTTTTTTTTTATTCTGCTTATATGATTGCCCTTTTTAGAGATGTCCATTCATCTTCAACTGAAATTCCTGTTGAGCTATTCATTACCGGAGTATCTATAGTCTAAGAGAACGTTACGCGTATCTCTTCATTCTTCAGTACTTCCATATCACACTTCTTTGCGCATTGGTTCTTCCTGACTAGGCTCTTAAACATGAGTCTACGCTTCATCATTACTAAATTGTGACCTCAGTGTTCATCTGCTTCTAGGTATGCCTTGCCATCTAATATCTGATTTCGGAATCCCTGTAGTCTTACTGAAACCTTTGCGTATCTCTCGGCCTTTTCCAAGTATACCTCATCCTCTTGAGATTCTTTAACACGGTATTCGCTATTACTAGCTAAATTTATTAAAGAACTCAATTAGTATTTCTCCCCTCAAGTCCCAGTGTCAATACCGTATTCTCCTCAAAAATGGCTCTGTGCACTATGCGACTTAACTTCTGAGGTCATCAGTCGCCTAGAACTTAGAACTTATTAAACCTAACTAACCTAAGGACGTCACACACATCCGTGCCCGAGGCAGGATTCGAACCTGCGACCGTAGCGGTCGCTCGGCTCCAGACTGTAGCGCCTAGAACCGCACGGCCACTCAGGCCGGCGTATTCTCCTCTAATCCTTCTTTTTACTCCTTTCCGTACAGCCGCATTCCGGTGCACAATGATTAATAGGTTTTCATCTCCCTTTACGTACTGAATGACCCGTTCAGTATCCTGATGCACTTTCTCTCTCTCTTCGTCTTCAGTTTTGTGACGTCGGCGTGTATGCCTCAACTGTCATTGTCGTTGTCAGTTTGCTGTCGACCCCGGTAAGGACAATCCCATAACTGAAATGTTCACATTAACACACTATCTGCCCTCTTGTCCTACACATAAGGAATCCTACCAAGTTTTACCATTTTCTGCTGCTGCTGATATTACCTTATAGTCGCGTGACTGGAAAGCCTTACCTTTTTTTCCATTTCACCCCACTGACACCTACTATATGTACATTGAGTGTAATCATTTTTGTTTTAAGATTTTCTAGCTTCCGCACCACTTTCTGACTTCCAACATTCTACGCCCCGATTCGTAGAATGTTACCCCTTCCCCCATGGTCACCTCTCCCCTTCCACCCCTCCCCCCCCCCCCTTGGCAGTACTCTCCCCTAGATCCGAATGGGGGATTACTCCGGAATCTTTTGCCAATATAGAGACCACCATGACATTTTTCAATTACTGGCCACATGTCCGGTGGATACACATTATATGTCTTTAATGAATTTGTGCCCATCGCCGTCTGTATCCTCATGCCGTGGATCTTTGCTGATTCTTCCTCCTTTTAGCGGTAGCTTCCCACCCCAAAGGCAAGACAGTGCCCTGAAACTCGGTCCGCTCCTCCGCCCTCTTTGTCGAGGCCGTTGGCATGACGAGGGTGACTTCTTACGCCGGAAGTCCTTGGCCGCCATTGCTGATGGTTTTTATTCAACATTCAAGCAGTGGCAAGTTTCGAACCGGGAACCCAGGACGTTTCTATTGGTAGTTAATGACGCTATCTGTCTGAGCTTAGAGTATGATGCACATTATCCTGGGCAAGTTTGGAAATTTGTGGTAAGGTCTTACGGGACCAAACTGCTGAAGTCATCGGTCCATAAGGTTACGCACTACTTAATCTAATTTAAGCTATCTTACACTAAGGACAACACACACACCCATGCCCGAGGGAGGACGCGAACCTCCGAAGGGGGCAGCAGCGAGGACCGTGACAAGGCACCCTAGACCGCGCGGCTACCCCGCTCCGCTCCTGGGCAAGTGAAAACCGAGCAGTTCATTGATGGTGCTGTCACAGACATATGTCAGGTCCTTTAAAGCTTCACTAACGATCTTGTACTTCACAATAGCTTTGCGTATCCTGAAAAATGGGTGCTCATCAATGTCAAAAAATACAAGTTACATTGAAAGTAAGGTATGTTCCCCACGAGGATGATCAGTACCAGGGTAACAAACAATGACGATGATTAAGAAGATTAACTTCTTTTATTGTGTTCGGCTGTGTTATAGGAAGAGCAGCTACAGCTCAAAACGTGAATAAAATAGTAATAGTCTCATTTGAGTTTGCAACTCACCGTAGTTATTCATTTAGTAATAAAATCAATATGTTTTTTCCAAGGATAGCTTACATTTATTGTAACGAATAATTTTTCATAGAAGAAAGGCCATGAGTCACGATTTTAAAATTCATTTTTATGCTAAACTACAAACTGCAAAGCAAAAATACACAATGCTAAGCAGTTGTTGAAGACTCAGTAACCATTGACATCGAAATAACAGTAAATATACAGATGTTTTATGCTGTACGTTGTTTTGGCCTTCTACTGTACAACAGATGACTTTTACGAAAGGACCGATTCAAATATTGGCAACACACTACGTAAATGTAAATGTGACGTCGTTCCCTTCCAAGATAAAACTTTCCCAGATCGGCGCGGGAGAACCCGCAGAGAAGCCGCTCCAGCAAACAAAGCTGCGGAGAGTCAAAATTACAAGATGAAGCTTTACTCCCACGGGATGAGACTGAGGTAAGATTTTAGATCTTCACAGCTCATAACACCTCTTCTTATGCACCTACGTTTACCTCTCTGTTCCTATGGCTTTCTTCCCTGTCTTCCAGATTGCAATATTTCTTTGCCACGGGAAACCGGCGACGTCTTCAGGCAAATGCTAGGGATTCATCTGTAAATTTTTCTACAGCTATAGAATATGCGGGATTTGACTGATGAAAATAAGTAATACTCAAGGCGGTATTTATATTAAGCAATCGTCTACTTATTCAGAGGTGAAGTTACAATCCACAATATGACATAGTAACGCCTGAGAGTATAAATAATGCATCTCTGCTGCATGGTATCCAGAAAACGTAACACGACTATTTTATCTCCAACAGACAAAAGATGAAAGGAGCGCCAGCGGTACAAGCGCTCTAAGATTGAATCCTTTACGAAAAATATCATCATGGAACAAGACACTTTCCCGCTAAACTGGGAAAAGATCATCATAGAACAATACAATCTCCCGCTAAACTAAACAGAAATATTACTAGGAGGAAGCTTAAGCTAACCTACAGATCCGGAAATCATGTATCACGATGAAGAAAAGACAGATCTCTGAGTGATGCTAATTTCATACAGAATCACGGATTTCCTTCATTGCAAGCAATTTTCCTCATATTCCGTCATCTTTTGGTCCTGCTTCCGGAACAGCAATACATCTTAAAGGCTAGTCGGTAATGTAATTCTAAGTCCCAAAGTGACCCTATGTTGCATGTTGTATGTCAACTGGGGACCTAGAAACGACGGTCACCCCCCCCCCCCCCCCCCCCCCGCAGCCGCGGTGGCCCGCAACCCCACGACGACTACCGCAGTCCACTTCAGCCCTCCGCCGCCCCACACCGAACCCAGGCTTATTGTGCGGTTCGGCCCCCGGTGGACCCCCAGGGAACGTCTCACACCAGACGAGTGTAGCCCCTATGTTTGCATGGTAGATTAATGGTGGTGTACGCGTACGTGGAAAACTTATTTGGGCAGCAATCGCCGACATAGTGTAGCTGAAGCGGAATAAGGGGAACCAGCCCGCATTCGCCGAGGCGGATGGAAAACCGCCTAAAAACCATCCACAGACTGGCCGGCTCACCGGACCTCGACACAAGTCCGCCAGGCGGATTCGTGCCGGGCACCAGGCGCTTCTTCCTGCTCCGGAAAGCCGTGCGTTAGACCGCTCGACAAACCGGGCGGGCAAGTGACCCTATACTGTGGTGACGGAAGTCATAGAACACCTCCTACTGTCGTGCCGGACATCATTTTGCTCGGAGTACTGCAGCAACTCGACCTAGCGTAGACTCAAAAAGTCGTTGCAAGTTCCCTGCATAAAAATTGAGCCCCGCTGCGTCTTAAGCCACCCACAATTGCGAAAGTGTTGCCGGTGCGGGATTTTGTGCACGAACTGACCTCTGATTAGGTCCCATAGGTGTTCGCTGGGATTCATATCGTGCGATCTGTGAGGCCAAATGGTTCAAATGGCTCTGAGCACTATGGGACTCAACTGCTGTGGTCATAAGTCCCCTAGAACTTAGAACTACTTAAACCTAACTAACCTAAGGACATCACACACATCCATGCCCGAGGCAGGATTCGAACCTGCGACCGTAGCGGTCGTGCGGTTCCAGACTGTATCGCCTTTAACCGCTCGGCCACTCCGGCCGGCTGTGTGGCCAAAAAATTCGCTCAAATTGTCCAGAATTTCCTTCAAACTAATCGCGAACAAATGTGGTGCGGTGACATGCCGCATTGACATCCATAAAAATTCCTTGCTTGTTTGGGAACAAGAAGTCCATGGATGACTGCAGATGGTCTCCAAGTTGGCTAACACAACCAAGTAAACACAGTTCGCATCATTATGGAGCCACCACCAGGTTCGTGGGGTCTGCGCCATACTCGAACCCTATAGTCAGCTCTTACCAACTGAAATCGGCGCTCATCCGACGAGGCTACTGTTTTACAGTCGCCTAGGGCCCAACTGCTGCAGGCGATGTCGTGCTGTTAGCAAAGGCACTCACGTCTTCAGTCTGCTGCCACAGCCCATTAACGCCGCACTGTCCTGACGGATACGTTCGTCGTACGTCCTACATTGATTTGTGCTGTCATTTGACACAGTATTGATGCCTGTTAGCAATGACAACTCTACGTAAAAGCCAGTAACCTCGGTCGTTAAGCGAAGGCCGTCGGCCATAGCTTTGTCCGTGGTGAGAGGCAATGCCCGAAATGTGGTATTCTCGGCACATTCTTGGCAATGTGAATGTTGTGGATTGGCAAGACAGCCAACCCACTATGAGAAGAAGCCGAAAGACACGCGTTTTAGCTCACGCAGGCTGGCGTGAGGTCTGGAACAGGTCAAGGAAATGAGACTAGCAAAAAAAAAGGACGTAGCTGTGGAATACTTAACTTTAATCCATAAATGGTGAACATCGCTCTTGACGGTACATGTTTTACAGCATCAATAGTAACTGGTAATGGCGCCTTGCTAGGTCGTAGCAAATGACGTAGCTGAAGGCTATGCTAACTATCGTCTCGGCAAATGAGAGCGTAATTTGTCAGTGAACCATCGCTAGCAAAGTCGGCTGTACAACTGGGGCGAGTGCTAGGAAGTCTCTCTAGACCTGCCGTGTGGCGGCGCTCTGTCTGCAATCACTGATAGTGGCGACACGCAGGTCCGACGTATACTAACGGACCGCGGCCGATTTAAAGGCTACCACCTAGCAAGTGTGGTGTCTGGCGGTGACACCACAGTGAAACTCGGAATATTGAATTTCCAAACGATTTCCGAAACGGAACGTCCCAAGTGTCTAGCTCCAACGACGATTCCGCGTTCGCAGTTTGTTAATTCCTGTCATGGGGCCATACCCACGTCGGACAGTTTCTCGCATGAACCACCAGAGCACAAATCACAGCTGCCCCAACGCACTGCTCGTCCACACTGTGTGCACGTGATACCACCGCCATCTGCACATGTGCATATCACTATCCCGTGACTTTTTTATGATCTCAGTGTATATTTATACACTGAAATGGTAAATCTCAGAGACGCGAATGTATTCTGTGGAGAAATGTGCGTATGCGTCACGGGTGGTAGGTGCAACAGCCCATGTCATATGTGAAATTTATGAGTCCAAGTTAAAAATGTAGCGAACACCGAATCAAAAAATACACAGTGCTTACAAATTATGCGTTTGATTATTAAAATGCGTAGCAATATTGCTGGAATTCCAGGCAGCGAAGTCTCAGACCGATAACCGCTCCAAGAGCGCAGACGTAAAATGAATGGTTTCCATGAAGAGTCTAGTTCCGCCCCGATAGTTGAGTGGTCAGCGTGACGGATTGCCGTCCTAAGGGCCCGGGTTCGATTCCCGGCTGGGTCGGGGACTGGGTGTTGCTTTGTCTTCATCATCATTTCATCCCCATCCTGCGCGCAGGTCGCCCAATGTGGCATCGAATGTAATAAGATCTACAACAAGGTGGCCGGACCTGCCGCGTGAGAGGCCTCCCGGCTAATGACGCCAAACGCTCATTTCCATCAAGTGTGTAGATGGGAGCCCTCGTTTCCATTCAGCAGGTTGTCTGCCAACAGTATTTCCGCAACTTCTACATCTACATCTACATACATACTCCGCAATCCACCATACGGTGCGTGGCGGAGGGTACCTCGTACCACAACTAGCATCCTCTCTCCGTGTTCCACTCCCAAACAGAACGAGGGAAAAATGACTGTTTATATGCCTCTGTACGAGCCCTAATCTCTCTTATCTTATCTTTGTGGTCTTTCCGCGAAATGTAACTTGGCGGCAGTAAAATTGTACTGCAGTCAGCCTCAAATGCTGGTTCTCTAAATTTCCTCAGTAGCGATTCACCAAAAGAACGCCTCCTTTCCTCTAGAGACTCCCACCCGAGTTCCTGAAGCATTTCCGTAACACTCGCGTGATGATCAAACCTACCAGTAACAAATTTAGCAGCCCGCCTCTGAATTGCTTCTATGTCCTCCCTCAATCCGACCTGATAGGGATCCCAAACGCTGGAGCAGTACTCAAGAATAGGTCGTATTAGTGTTTTATAAGCGGTCTCCTTGACAGATGAACCACATCTTCCTAAAATTCTACCAATGAACCGAAGACGACTATCCGCCTTCCCCACAACTGCCATTACATGCTTGTCTTACTTCATATCGCTCTGCAACGTTACGCCCAAATATTTAATCGACGTGACTGTGACAAGCGCTACACTACTAATGGAGTATTCAGCCATTACAGGATTCTTTTTCCTATTCATCTGCATTAATTTACATGTATCTATATTTAGAGTTAGCTGCCATACTCTACACCAATCACAAGTCCTGTCCAAGTCATCTTGTATCCTCCTACAGTCACTCAACGACGACACCTTCCCGTACACCACGGCACCATCAGCAAATAGCCGCACATTGCTATCCACCCTATCCAAAAGATCATTTATGTAGATAGAAAACAACAGCAAACCTACCACTTCCTTGACTATTGAATCCAAATAGCATGAGGCTTTTTCCAATATCTTGAATTATCCCGGTAATCCGTGTAATGACAAAATGGAGTAGAACTTTCAGCCACCACGGATGTAATTCGATGCACTGTTCTCGTGCAGTGAGTGCGGTTTGACCTGACAATTTTTAGAAAAATTATGTACGCTTGAGAAGGTCCTGCTGACAACAGCCTTCGCTTCGCCTTTATCGTGAAGGAGGCTGCCATTTCCAGATTTTACGCCTCTCATGAGACAGAACTAAGCTCGCGCCGGTTTTTTGCAGCGTCCCGCTTTTTACACGCCCGGCCGTAACAAGCCCCCAGCGAGGTCAGCGGGGATAACTAGAATAAAGCCGCTCTTTATGGAGCTACGGAACGACCCGTGTATAACACAATAAAAGAGGCCCGCCTTCCGCGAACTTGTCGCCAGCTGCGTAGCTGCTTCCGATAGTGGAATCTTTTTTCCTGTTGCGCATTTCGGTGGCGCTGCAGCAGACCGTAACTGCCGTCCAAGTCGCGATAAGGAGGGCCATTATGGTAAGAACAGAAGCCTTTTCATTTAACGTCCCTCCCCTAGCGTTATCGCAGTCACGCGCGCTCCGTAATGTTTCGACATTCTCTGCTAAATACTGCATGCGGCCGTTGGAGTACCAAACAGCGTTCTGACGGCGCTCGTGTTAACGGGGCCTGTCTGCGCGATCTTCCGATGACGTCAATGCCCATTATGTCTCGTACAGAGAAGTTGTGGTCAATCGTGCTGTGACTAAGCGCACCCGACAAAACAATAGCGACCGCTGAAGACATGTGTTACATCTCCCCTAGCCCTCGCGACGATGTCAGTTCGGCAACGAAGACCATTCAGTTTCTTTAGAACGGAAAACAGAAAGGTGGAAGGAGTATATAGAGGGTCTATACAAGGCGACGTACTTGAGGATAATATTATGGAAATGGAAGAGGCTGTAGATGAAGATCAAATGGGAGATATGAGATCGTAGAGGGAGAAGAGTTTGACAGGGCACTGAAAGACCTAAGTCGAAACAAGGCCCCGGGAGTAGACAACATTCCGTTAGAACTACTGACAGCCTTGGGAGAGCCAGTCCTGATTAAGCTCTACCATCTGGTGAGTAAGATGTATGAGACAGGGAACTTACCCTCAGACTTCAAGAAGAATATAATAATGCCAATCGCTAAAGTGTTGACAGATTCGAAAATTACCGAACTATCAGTTTAATAAGCCATGGCTGCAAAATACTAACGAGAATTCTATACAGACGAATGGAAAAACGGGTAGAAGCCGACCTCGGCGAAGATCAGTTTGCATTCCGTAGAAATGCTGGAACACGTGAGGCAATACTGACCCTACGACTTATCTTAGAAGCTAGATTAAGAAACGGCGAACCTACGTTTCTAGCATTTGTAGACTTAGAGAAAGCTTTTGACAATGTTGACTGGAATACTCTCTTTCAAATTCTGAAGGTTGCAGGGGTAAAATACAGGGACTGAAAGGCTATTTATAATTTGTACAGAAACCAGATGGCAGTTATAAGAGTCGAGGGACATGAAAGGGAAGCAGTGATTGGGAAGGGTGTGAAACAGGGTTGCAGCCTAACCCCGATGTTATTCAGTCTGTATATTGAGCAAGCAGTAAAGGAAACAAATGAAAAATTCGAAGTAGGTATTAAAATCCACGGATAAGAAATAAAAACTTTAAGGTTCGCCGATGACATTGTAATTCTGTCAGAGACAGCAAAGGACTTGGAAGAGCAGTTGAACGGAATGGGCAGTGTCTTGAAAGGAGGATATAAGATGAATATCAACAGAAGCAAAACGAGGATAATGGAATGTAGTCGAGTTACGTCGGGTGATGCTGACGGAATTAGATTAGGAAATGAGACACTTATAGCAGTAGATGAGTTTTGCTATTTGGGGAGCAAAGTAACTGGTGATGGTCGAAGTAGAGAGGACGTAAAATGGAGACTGGCAATGACAAGGAAAGCGTTTCTGAAGAAGAGAAATTTGTTAACATCGAGTATAGATTTAAGTGTCAGGAAGTCATTTCTGAAAGTATTTGTATGGAGTGTAGCCATTTATGGAAGTGAAACATGGGCGATAAATATTTTGGACAAGAAGAGAATAGAAGCTTTCGAAATGTGATGCTACGGAAGAATGTTGAAGATTAGTTGGGTAGATCGCATAACTAATGAGGAGGTATTGAATAGAATTGGGGAGAAGAGAAGTTTGTGGCACAACTTGACTAGAAGAAGGGATCGGTTGGTAGGACATGTTCTGAGGCATCAAGGGATCACCAACTTAGTATTGGAGGGCAGCGTGGAGGGTAAAAATCGTATAGGGAGACCAAGAGTGTATACACTAAACAGATTCAGAAGGATGTAGGTTGCAGTAGGTACTGGGAGATGAAGAAGCTTGCACCGGATAGAGTAGCATGGAGAGCTGCAATAAACCAGTCTCAGAACTGAAGACAACAACAACAACAACAACAACTATTCGTCATATCCAGCTGAAGTGACCTATACATTATTAAAGTCAGCTGACTTACCAAACTGCGGGATGTTGATTTTTTTCTTTTTTAGTGTATCAGTTTATTGGCTTTCGCAAAGTGCCCACTCAGCGGTGGGGGACACCAGTCTCACATCGTCAGCCACACGGCCTGATAGCCAGGCCATTTATTCCATAGCAGGACCCCTTGGTTGTCATCCGCAGCACCCTTGTAAGGGCTTCTACGCTCCATTTTCTTGCCCTTCATTGCAAACCATCCTGGGCTCATATTTCAACAAAATAATGCCTACCCGCACACGGCGTGAGTTTCTGCTGCTTGTCCTCATGCTTACCGAACCCTATCCTGTCCAGCAGAGTCGCCGGATCTCTCGCCATTTGCGGACGTCTGGAGTATTGTGGGCTGGGCTCTCCAGTCAGTTCGGGATTTTGACGATCTAAGGCGCAAAATGGACAGAATTTCTCATGATATACCTCAGGAGGATATTCGACACCTACGTCGTCAATGCCAAGCTGAATAACCTCTTGAATAATGGCGAGAGGTTGACCTACGTGTTACTGACATGCTAAATTTGCAAAGCTCTTCCTCTTGAATAAATACTCCAATTTGTCTTAAATTATGATCATATGTTTGTCTGTGCTCGCACGCCACATCACTTTCTTTTTGTCTTCGAATGGCCACTGAACTTATGTATGCCTGCCTCGTGTGGGAGGGGGAAAGAGATGTGAATTTTATTTAGATTCTATAAATAAAATGCAAGGAGTGTTGTTCAACATATAAGAGGTTTATTCAGTGAAACTGCATTAAACTGTATATGCAATAATTATTGAAATTTTATCAAATTCAGTAAACATTCACTCACAAATTATTCAAATAATGATAAACAAAAATAAAAAAAATTTGAGTAGCCAGATACTGTAGAAAGCAACAAAAAAAAAAAAAGAAACAAATAGAATGGAATTGACACCAAGAGCTCACAACAAGTGAATTATATAAGATGCCTGCCCTGGTATTTGCCTTTTAATATGAGTATTGTATGACTTCATTCTAATTTAACATATAAATAAATTACACGAGACGGGTTAACCTCGTGTAATAAATGAGGAAGGAACAAAACAAAAAACAAAACAGCTGAACATATGACTTTCTTAGCGGGCAAACGGTGAATACTGTGCCTTGGGTCTTTATGAGCACCTAACACATTGCGAAGAAATTGAAGAAAGCGAAAGAAGAATGCGCAGCTAGGGAAGCGGGTGTTTTCTGTATTACCATGTCTAGAGGTCTGCGCGGATGCGGATAAAATCGTGACCGGCGCGGATATCCGCGGGTCATCTGCGGATAATGAGCAAGGCATCTGCCCAGTATGTATGTTGCAATGTTAGTTGAAAACTTCAAGTCTGTTGACATTCTTGGAATCTTGCAGGGCCCGGGTAGAGCGGATGTCTGTTGTCCTCAGCCCCTGGCTACGACCGACGTAGCTGTACCCAAGAGACCTGCGGCTAATCCGTTTCCGCGACCGTGTCTTTTGTGTGGCCTGTGAAGTGCTCTCTGGGTGGCAAACCTACCCACTGTCTACCAGACAGGTGCCCGTTGCAATTTTCCGCTGCCTTCAGTTAGCGCTGTGTAGCAAATATCAGTGAGAGTTCTTTCTTCAAATGAACACCATATCGATGGATACAATTTCGTGTAAGGTGAAAAAAGGTGATTTTACATTAGTGAACGAAAACAAATTGAAATATCCAATTTGGAAAAAATTCGGATACGTATTTGATGGCAACGGAAAGATAAAACATATAGTGGCTTGTTTTGCATGTAAAATATATTCCTACACTGGACACAAAAGTGGAACTTCAAATTTGCTAAAACATTCGTGTGAGGCTGGACAAAGTAGCATAATTACCTATTTAAATACCAAGAGAGACGTGAAAGTTCCTGAAGTTTCGCCAAATTTGAAGACAGCCGCGACAGAAAAACTTATCAATCTTGTCAGCAAAGACATTTCACCATTCTAAGTTGCGTGTGGATCTGGGTTTCTCGAGACGGCACAGTTTCTTAATGATTTGGGGGCCAAGTACGGTACGGTGAGTGCTAAGGAACTGCTACCTCATCCAACCACCATATCCAGAAATTTGAAGGAAACGGCCGATCGTCTGCGTGAAACTGTCTCCGCAGAAGTAAAGAATACATTCGGAGATATAGGTGGAGCACTAAAAAATATGGTTCAAATGGCTCTGAGCACTACGGGACTCAACATCTTAGGTCATAAGTCCCCTAGAACTTAGAACTACTTAAACCTAACTAACCTAAGGACATCACACACACCCATGCCTGAGGCAGGATTCGAACCTGCGACCGTAGCAGTCCCGCGGTTCCGGACTGCAGCGCCACAACCGCACGGCCACCGCGGCCGGATAAGTGGAGCACTAACTGTCGATTTATGGACTGATTCGTACCGTACAATAAATTATATGGGAGTGACTGCACATTATGTTAATTATGAAGAAGTGAAACTTGAGGATCGAGTGTTGTACAGCAGAAATTTTGAGAGTGAGATTAAAAAAACAGGAGAAAACATTAAACTTGAATTAATTAAGATACTACTGTCGTTCGATTTATTCAGTGCTGTGAATAACATCGTGTTCGTTACGGATAGAGGTCCAAATATTGTGGCAGCACTTCGCCAATACAAGAGGCTCTCGTGCTCAGCACACTTTCTTAATACCGTGCTGGAGCACACGACTCGAGGAGACGCGAATGATGAAAAGAGTGGCGTGCAGCACTAATAAATTCCTGTCGAGCTATCACAACTTTCTTTAAAAGATCTGGTCTTCAGAATCGCCTTCAGAAGTCATTGAAAGGAGATATAGACATACGATGGAACAGTAAATTGGATATGTTTGAGTCTATTAATTCACAATGGTTTGAAATTATGTCAATTTTGTCAGAGAAAAATCAAGATAATTTGATTGATTCTATAGACAAGAGGATGTTGGAAGATATAATAACCTTTCTGACACCATTTAAAGTAGCTTCTTGTTATCTCGAAGCCTCCAAAACCCCTACGCTTTATTTATGTGTGTTTTGGAAGTTAAAACTTCTGTCCTTCCTTGAAAAAAATAATGGCGACAGCCCATTTCTGATAGATTTAATGAGTATAGCCAAATATATTTTAATCAGCAAATGGGACATAACAGTAACCCATAAACTTGCAACGTTTTTGAAACCAAAATATAAAAACCTAAAATTCTTTAGCAGTGCCGAAAAAGATGATGTTGTAAAGGAAGCGAAAAATTATGTTGCGAGATATTGTCCACAGTTAGAAAATAAGGACGAAACAACATCTGGAAATCCTGAAAAAAAAACTGGAGTCTGACGTACTTTTTAATGAATTTGAAGATTCCTCAGAAGATGAATCGACGAGAGATCTTGACTTTGCGTCACATGAACTTCTCAGATATACGAATGATAAAGTCCAATTGATAGCTTGGTGGCATGGACGTGAAAACGTCTATCCGCGGATTTCCAAACTCGCATACTTCGTGCACTGCATTCCAGCGTCCAGCGCGCCGTCTGAGAGAAGCTTCTGTACTGCGGGACAAATAATGCAGGCCCGACGCACGTCTTTGAAGCCACAGACGATTGATGACATCATGTTCCTGCATAGTAATCTTCCAAAGTAAAAAGGTACTTGTACAGCTTCTCTTACTTCACTGCATTTTTTGGGCTTATCTGAATTAGTTACAATTTTTTTTTTCATGTGATTCTTTCTTTTACAGAACTTGAATTAGAAGCAAGCAGAAGATTAAAATATTTAATCTGAAGCATGTGAGTTTTTATTGTAATATTTATAGTAAAGAATTTCCTCGACATATTGTTAGTATTTTTACTATTCCCAGCAAGAACATGTAAGTAGCATTAGGTGAAAGGAGGAAATATTTAACAAGCAATTTGTTTTGTTGTAATTTTCATATTACAGAGCTCAATTTTAAGTTTTTACTCTTTGCAACAAGAACATTCAACAGCTAACACGTCAATATTATTAAACTAGGTAATGATGATTTCATAAGTGCCTACCTAAATTTTAGCGTGCACTACAGTAACATTTGCTGCCGCCGAGCATTGTCTCTCTTTGTGAACAGTGAAACAGCCCGGCCGCAGCGGTGGCACGGCGGGCCTTGTAATTAATTGCAAGTGTGACTTCAAACTACGGCTCACGACCACCAACAAGCTGTGACTGCGATAGCCCGTGAAAGATTATTCTCATCACTTGAAAAACTTACAAAATACTCAAATCATCCAAAATAATAATGTGTCTTTTAATTTACCAGCCAATTAGTAAAGATAAGGGCTGAAAATCGCAACAAAATTGAACATTTTAACTGTAGCTCGGTATTGCTTAACAATGAACAGTGCCTAACATTTGAAGTTGTAGGTCAGTGGTTTTTATGTAGACATCTTGAAATCGTTTGCAGTTCCATTAAGCTCTGAAAAAAAATATTTTTTAACATTGAAAGTATTAACTGTGAAATCTACTGCAAATTTTGTCTTAGTAATTTAGACCAATGTTGAGGATGTTTTAAAGTGTGAAGAACTTTGTTTAGTTGAGAATGAAGCAGACATTTAATTTATCGCTAGGTCTTAATTCGACAAATCAGCCAAGAGGTGAGGTTCGAGATTTCAATCGTATTTTTAGCTAAAGCTAAATGGACTCCTAATTTCTATAACCACTGATTTTGTTGTCACTCTACGGAAGACGAGTTATTTCTTCCAGACAACGCCAATTATTGCTGGCAGTCTAACTTTTTCGCAGGTGCGCCAGCGTTTTGCAGTGTAGGCCTAATACTGCAAATATTTTCACCTGGAAATGACGAGGACTGAACGCGTAAGCTATTATATAATCATCAGCTGACATGAATGGCATCAAAAGTTGACAAATCCAAGCAGTGTGTGCAAGAAAACTGTCGGTAAATGATGCAATGTGCTAGTAACAGTTTAAAACCATCGTCATTTGCAGCTGCCTTGGTAGAAGAGCAGCGAAATATAATTGTTTCTATACACGTATTTTCATCATTTAATACTATTACATTGACTTTTGTTTTCTTAAATAGCGTTTCCAATCTCAGGAGATCCGATCCGCTACTGTGTGTGCTCCGGAGCGCCAATGCTTTCCTGTTTGGAATGGTTTGATTTAGAGTAGGTATAGAGCATTTCCTGTGATTTAAGAAGTCAAAAGTAGTTAAGTTGTCGCAGAAATGGCACCCTAACAATAACTATGTCATTACATACCATAATTCTAAGTACTACTGGCTATTACTATTAATTACTCATTCAAAACTTAAATATATGCGGATGCGGATAAGGAACTTGCGGATGCAGATTGAACTTTTCTTATCCGCGCAGACCTCTAACCATGTCCATAGCGTGGTCGGCGTGGCTGTGGAGTCGGCTGATTCCGTGCGGTTCCATCAATACTCTGCCGGCGACGTAGTTGATAGCGTCTAACATGCCCTACGCTGAAAATAGTGACCGGAACCTGCTGCTGGAAGTTATTATTACTGGATGACGGTATGCGTCCATCTGCAATTGCAAACCTACGTGAAACTGCATTAAACAAAGCTCAAAACTGTTCTAAGAGTGCTACTGTCATTGGACATGTAGTAAATCAAAATGTGACCCTGAGTTAAGCTCTTGATAACGCGCACAGTGAGTGAAGCTCGCCTACTTAGATCTAACAAACTTTTCTCGCTACGCTGTTTGCGACGAATGCCAAGTGCATTGTCTCATGGCAAGCGATAAGAGAATCCTTGCGAATTATCGGAAGCAGTCAAGAGTGAACCCCTGCCTCCTCAGAAGAAATATTTGGAATGCCCAATACTAGTGCGCTCCTCGCACCTGGAGAGAGTCAGCGGCTCCACTCCAGCGTCTTGTCTCCGCCCTTCCGCAAATTACGTAGCTCGTACTATTTTTCAAAATATAAAGAGAACTCCCTCAAACCAAATCCATCTAACACACAGGTTAGCGCTTTCCACCTCCGCACAAAACAGGCAAACAGGAAGCTGAACGTCACCTGGAATGGCAACAAACTGGACCATACGGACAAACCAACATACCTTCGTGTCGTGCTGGATAGATCATTGACGTACAGATATCACTGTGGAAAAACCTGCCAAAAAGTTGCTGCCAGGAACAATATTTAAAGAAAACTGACGAATAGTAAATGGGGAGCTAGTCCGACTATTACGAACAACTGCTCAAGCGCTTTGCTTCTCCACGACAGAATATGCATGCCCTGTGTGGTCTCGATCCACACATGCCAAAAAAGTCACTATAGTCCTTAATGAAACATACAGGCTAACAACAGGATACATGAAACCCACTCCACTTGGGAAAATATACAAAGGAGCTGGATTCTCATCTCCTGAATCCCGAAGAAATGCGCGCGAACATACAGAAAAATTTAAACAGATTTTCGACGAGCACCACCCGCTGCGTGGTTCTTCACGTTGACGTAGCAGACTTAAATCCCGCAAGAGATTTATCACTAGTGAATTGAACGAGCCTCCGAAGGACCACCCTGTCTCACGAGAAATACCCAGCGGCAGTAAATCAAGCTGGAAGATTTGGAGAACACTGAACCGCATCAGAACAGGCGTAGCACCAGTTAAAGCAAACCTAGTCAAATGGGGCTTCAAGGACGAAGGAGACAACAAATGCGACTGTGGTGAAGTTCAGGATATGGAACACCTTCTGCAGTGTTCCATATGCCCCACAAGGTGTTCCCTTGACGAACTATGGCTTGAGAAGAGAGAAACATTGGACTTGGCCCGACACTGGGCTGAAAGGCTTTGAAACAGATCTCCGGACACGAAAAAGTAAAGTAAGTTTCAAAGCGAACATTAGAGGTCCCTTTCAAAATTTCCTCCCTCCTTGCTGTCGCATTCCGCGAGGAAAAGAGAGTGATACTCTGTGTGAGACAGAGTATACAATTAAACCAAGACTTCTCACTTTGAGTATTGCCGCTACGTTCCTAGGTGTTCTGCTCGCCGGCCGTTGTGGCCGAGCGGTTCTAGGCACTTCAATCCGGAGCCGCGCTGCTGCTACGGTCGCAGGTTCGAATCCTGCCTCGGGCATGGATGTGTGTGATGTCCTTAGGTTAGTTAGGTTTAAGTAGTTCTAAGTCTAGGGGACTGATGACCTCAGATGTTAAGTCCCATAGTGCTCAGAGCCATTTTTTTGTTCTGCTCGCGGGAAACGGCCAAAATTCGCCGGGCCACTTGAGATTCTTGGACAACCAAGTCGCGCTGTTGCTATTCAACTCGCCGCTCTGTCCGCGTTACCTAGAATCCTGACAAAACTGTTTTTGGCTCTAAGTTTGTAGCTTCCGCTGCCTCGGGCACACGTGGGAATGTCCACGGCTTCCCTTGGCAGCGTGTTGATGTATGCAGCGTCTTCGCCTGTCGCTAATCCTCTGGGGGCCTGCCCTCTGTGAAGCGTGCCGACATAGGCGCGCGACCGCCGCTCCCCCGTGGGCGCACTACCTGTGTCCACCTGGCCGCCGGGCTTCCCAGCTAGGAACGCATCAGAAGAATTGCTTTCATGCACAAAGTGTACCAAGTTTGCAAAGAGAAGAATCATAGCCCTTTACTGATGCTTAATGACCCAATAATTCACCTCCATCACGTTTCATATATTGCAATAAACTAATGACTGATGTTAAAAGCAGTTATCTCCTTTAATTATAAACACGAAAAGCTTTGACGCCTTTCAATGGTTCCGGAAACCAGTGGTAGAAATGCTTAAGTGTGTTTACTCTGGAACGCTTGGAGTAATTTCAATAAAGCTTGGTTCACACATGACCTATATAGATAAAATGGCGCGGGGTGGGGGAAGAGGGGGTGAGGTAAGACACTATAGCACCCCTAGGTGTCGAGTAGAAGGGGATTAAAAGTCTCGAACGTCTGCTGGATTTCCAAACACAACACGTACCATGCATTAACCCTTTCGTGGGCAAAATTATTGAGCAGTTGTTTTTAATGAATGGAGAGCAGATAGTAGTTAACAGATAGGTATATTTATCATACAGAATATCAAATTTGCTCCATCTGTGAAAGTGACGTCACACAAAAAGGTGGGAAGTATTCTTCCCACTGCCCTTCCTTGGAGTTAAATGATAAAAACAACTTTTTCAATGTATGTCTTATTTATTTGATAAATTTACTTCTCTTTTTACAATGATTGTTCGCAATTACTTGCCATAAAATTTTCTGAGACATGGGTCTATGCAAAGTGGTATTTGACAATATGTACAAACACAACGAGTGCTCTTTTCCGCAGCTTTGGTACTACAATGACGGCACGTCCAGTAGGTTTCTCTTAAAATGGGTTGATGCTCCCCTACAGCCACATGACGAAAATCTTCAGGTACTTTACCCCTTTTTGCCAGAAAGACAGGTTTTTGGCCACGCCTTTTTTGGGATGAGAAGCCAGCGATCAGTTGCCTGGCTAGATGGATCCTGTATGTGAGCTGATCATGCTGTCCACTTTCTCTTTTACTCATTTTCCACAGGATAAAACTGTTCACAGCAGAAACGTCCACCAGGAAATAAAATATTCTGTGCAACCATTTTACAGAACGTCTGCCAATAGCACACCTTTCTCGTAATTGATCAAACTTATCGACACCACCCATTATTATGTTGTATTCTGCCACAGCTTCAGGACATGAAATCTCTGTACTAGTACCATCCTTATTTTTCCTTTTAACTGTGGCTGTTTCTCATGCGTCCTGAATTGAGGACGGGAAAGTGACTGGACGGTTGTCCATCCATTTTACTGCAGAAATGGCTCCTTTTGTTTCGAACTGGAATTCTCTTCGTTCGAAATTTACGTTTTCCTTCATAAATTTGGGCAAATCAAAAGTATTTACCTTATACTATAGCTTTGAGGAAAAAAATCACAAAATGTCACGCAAACAGCACTGAAAGGCTCCTCTACAGAGCAACACTCAGCTATACAGTGCATCTGCGCGAAGGTACAGCAAAAACGGCGGGAAGTAGTACCCTATACTGTTCACTAGGTGGTAGCACCGTACAGAGATGGGAACTGTGAATCCCACGGGACTAGGAGCGAGATCGTTGTAGTGGGGAGCATGTTTCCCACGGCTCACGAAAGGGTTAAGATGATGGGTGTGATGGTGGTTGAAGTCGGGAGACTGATAAAAGCTCCTCGATACTTGCACAGTACTTGTGTTATTGTTTTCATTTACACGCATGCTCGTTGCTTCTTATGTGCCCTAATGTCATCTCATCTTCATCCATTTCTTTTCCCTCTCGGTCTCACCTTATCTCTTGAAATTCACGTTGATCTACGAGATTCCGCCTTTGGCAATTCACTGAGCCCCCCCTTCCCCAACATCCCCCCCCCCCATACATACACCCAACTATAAAAAAAATAGTAACGAAAAGAACACGGGGGACAAACATTTAAACTGAATTATGCTCCAGATATGGAATGAAAATGATCAATACTGGATGCAGCCACACACACGGTACTAAATAACCATTGTGTTTTATGAAACGAATGCCCTGTGACGTTTCTGCTATTTGCGGACTGGGATAAATTAATTGCGTATCTGTTCCCACGCTCTCCGATCCTGAGCACTCAACAAATAATTCATTTTCTACTCAGGTGAAATGTCCATCAACATGGGGCCTAATATAATCCCCGAATTTCCGCATCGGAAATGCAATTTCTGCTATTTAGGGGCTGGGATTAATTAATTTCGTATCTGTTCCCACATTTCCGTTCCTGAGCACTCAACGAATAATTCATTTCTAACTCAGGTCAAACGTCCATCAACCTGGGGCCTAATATTAAAAATCCCTGAATTTCCGCAACGGATATTCAATTGAAACTGCCTGTTTGCGGCCGTAAATATATCTGACAGCGTTGTTGAATTAAGTTCTGCTCTGTGTAAAATGTACCGTTCAGAGTCCCAAGAGATTTTATAAATTTCAAGGAATAAATGTTCGGCATTAGTTCATTAAATGTTCTACGCATTAAATAAAAGTTCTGTTGACTATTGTCGTTAACACTCTTCAATTCTATGATTCAAATATTTTCAAACTACTAATAAGAACAAAGAAATACTGGAACAAATTTGAAATATATTCTCGAGTACACACTGCACGCACCACGCCTCGTAATTCCCTATCTACTGTTTTAAACATTTCGTTTAACATTTACAATGAATCAGTTAAATCACATGGCCTGGCGCAACAAAAAAATGATTCAAATGGCTCTCACCACTATGGGACTTAACATCTGTGGTCATCAGTCCCCTAGAACTTAGAACTACTTAAACCTAACTAACCTAAGGACATCACACACATCCATGCCCGAGGCAGGATTCGAACCTGCGACCGTAGCAGTCGCACGGTTCCGGACTGAGCGCCTAGAACCGCTAGACCACCGCGACCGGCGCCTGGCGCAACATAAATTAATACAGCTGTCGGTTGCTTGCGCAAATCAGTGACAGATTGGTACAGAACTTTGAAAGCCATTCTTCAATACCTACACTGGTGTCCCGAGCTCTGCTGTTCGGTCCATTGCCGCTCTGCTGTCACGACGCTAGCTGCTTAGGACAAGTACTTCTTTCCCCGGCATTGCAGATTACTGCGTGGTGGTAAGCCATCCTTACTACAACAGTTTTCAGAACGATTAATATAAAGTTAATCACCCGCCTGCAAGTTGTTTCTGCCGCTCAGCAACATTTTCCCTTCATGTCTCCTTGGTCCTATTACTCAGTAGAGGAAACAGAACAGGCCGGCCGATATGGACGGACCGTTGCTGCCTGACGAATCAGAGTTCCGTTGATAAACAAGATCTACATTGTTGTGAGGAACTGTACATCAAGACAGTAACAGCAACACAGCTGTGAGTGCACATGGAGAAAAAAAATTGTCATAGTATAACACTTTTGGCTATTACTAAATTAGCAATACACCGATAATATTACTCATGTGAAAGTATTTTAATTTGACCGTGATCGTGCAAATAATGGTTAAGGTAATGGACTATTTTCGTTTCTCTATAGATATCTATTTAAAGCAAGAATTAGCAGAACCAACGGAAATCGAACCAACGTTCTACCCAGTAAACTGTAATTACGTAAAACGAAACGGTCGCCAGCCTAATTAGGCAAAATTGTACTAAGAACTGACACGGTTCATAAAGAAAGTTATCTATTCGAACTGCCTTTACTTGGTACTCAAATACTGCTTTTGCTTATGGGACACGAGGCAGTACAGTGTAACACGAAATATACCAGTGGTTTGGCATGACTAACTCAGAAGGAATATTAAAACGTTTCGTCAACACCCGGTTCATCACAGCACTTACTATCCATATAATAAAGCAGCAAGGCAATAACCATTACAAGTAGATGATTTACTTATGGTGGGGCACTATTAACTTGAACATGAGGTTCTTTTATCAGGTTAATTATTGGACAATACTGTCACTGAAATAGTTTTCAGGTGAGTTCATAATTTGTACTAATTTTTGTTTCTATTCTCAACGAGCATTCACTTACTTTACTATTTAGCTCAAATTGGACGTGTGTTACGTGGATCTAGTACAGTCTGAATAGCTGTAGCTATTTGCTTATTATAGTAAACAAATGTTAATTAATGCTTTCCTGTAATACGAAATTGAAATCTGGCTCATCAGTTAGCATGGGGAACGAGAAACAAATCTATCAGTAGGTTCAGATCAAGGTTGAACATCTTAGTCGCAACGCAATATGAGAAACACTTTTAACTATATGCATATGAAATTATAAAGACTATTACTTCCAAACCTGCACAATAATTAATCCTTAAGCTGGCCCTTCAAGTCTACTAGCCATTAGCTATTAGGAATATCACAGTTTTTGCAAATAAATGGAATACTGTACTGAGGTTTCAAGAAGAAAAAACTTTAAGCTGAATACTTTAAGTCTTTTCTTGCCAACTACACTTAAGTAAAACTTTAACTTTGCTTTTATGAAAAATACGTGGAGTACTTGCAAATCAAGGCCTACTCAATGTGGAAAAACGACATTTTGTCTATGGAGTGGGTGACTGATTATTTTGTAAAATTTTTTGTTTATTTATAGACACAATCACATGCAATTACACAGTCATAACCGGTTTCGACCATACAGTGACATGTGATTGCGTCTATAAATAAACAAAAAAAAATGCCTACTGAATAGGTGTGAAATTTACTACTCCACCAAGTTTATTAACTGAAGTGAAAGTTTACTGAAATGACGATTTAGCTCAATAAAGCACTTGAAATTGGATCCTGTCTAGCTAAATGACGAAAGATAAAATACTGGTGCTCAACACAAAGTTTACGGAACACAAACTTATTATTGAACAAGAAATTGCATAATTGGTCCTTGCAGTTATACAGTGCTCAACTGATAATTTCAGATGAAGCTGATAGGAATGTCGATCTGCTGTGGGTGTCCAAAACAGGCAAGAAAAGTGTCCAATGGCTCTTGTTGTGTAAGAAGCTCTGAAAATGCTCTTCTTAACGCCGGATTTTCGTAGTACAGAGCTAACAGAAGTATGACATGAGTAATAAGCCAAATTCACAAGATGCGAACACTTTGCCTGCAAGCTACCGACTGACCTTCCCCACAGAGGAGCCTTTCACTTCGACCGCGAAATCCACCTTCTCTGTTACCGCCAAGCCTATTTCATTGCGGAGGGACTTTCTCCAAGTTTCGCATCATTGTAAACCTACTTTCCTTATGCGTGAACCAGTATTACAACTATAGTTTCAACATTTCCATTCTTTTACAGAACATTATTTTTTTTAAAATTACATCTATAGATTAATTACGATTACATAACTGGTCATAAATACCAAAAAAAACATTGACGTAGATGTTACATCGAAGAGCATGGTTATGCAGATGTCAGAGTTACGTAAAAACGGACAAAGAAGTTAGATAAGATGAACATAGGTAATATCAATAATCGTGTTACAATAGCAGAAATAGTTTCCCTTCTTCAGCATAATTACGCTCTTACAGCTGACAGGCGCCCAGTCAAAACGAATGAATGTGGCGCAAACGACGGAAAAGCTACATCTTAATTTTCCATCGTCATTGCTATTTTAAATATTTCAGATTTGCTCAAAAATGTTTAGTTGAAACAATAGAGAGAAAACACCGCGATTTCCAAAAACAGGTGGACCCGTGCTCATAATAAATTAAGTACTGGGTAGCAGATTATCCAAGCATTGAATTAAGACCTTGTGAATCCACAAGACTAACGGAAATGTAAAAGTATCTAGCCTTTAAGCTATACCAAAATTTCTATTGCAGCAATAGTACCAAGGAGCAAGTCAGGAAAATTAACATTTGATCAATCTAAAGCAGGAACACAGATACCGCTAGGATTAGTCAGTGGATCAACAGTCTTTACTAAAACTCCGATACTGACAGATACTGTAATGGTGCGATGGCGGAAATCCTGCGTAATTCTTATAGCAGACGGCTGTCTATGAGCTATTGGTACAATATAAACGGAATAAAATCCACTTAGCTCACATTCAAAGAACTGATTCCAGTTAGCAACACGCTATGGACATTTGAAATCGTATACCGATGTATCTAGTTTTTCCTCTTTTACACTTTTCTGTATCAATTTTAACTGTTTTTCGCTCTTTCCTTTGGGTGTCAACGGCCTTATTGATCTCGGGTATCCGGGGACATGTTTACGGTTGCTCGAAGCTAGGTACGGGTACGCACTGATCTTTCAAAATTATGCCATGTTCTTCAGTCTGTTTCACGTTGTATTCAATAGATATTCTATCTTAGCGATTCACATTAAACATCTTTCCATTGGTCTTTAGTGACAATTTGTTTTCACCTAAACAAGTAATCGAAATGTTCAGAAAACTGGCGTTAATGAATCGCCAGTAATCTGCAATGTAATAAAAAAATAAATTATTATTTTGCGACTAATAGTGTAATGTAATAAAATAAATATGAGTCGTGACTTATACAAAAAAGAAACACACATTAATGCAACGGCTCAGCATAAAAGAGAAATAACTAATTTAGGAATATTATTAACAGTGTAAAATGTTTAATTTCGCTCGACGTGTATAAGCACTCGGTGAACTAGCTCAGTCCTCAGGGTAGTTACGTAATCGTCGATGATTGATTGACTTTTTCTTATTTATCCAACACTAGGCTCGTGAGAAGTCGTGTGCTTATTACACCAGAGAATATTTGCCAAGTCTGTTCGATGTACACTACTGTAATACGTAACTTATCGTGGTTTCGTCTCGATTCCCCAATATAAGATAACAAGAGCAGCATCTACAAATGAAATCCTATAACGGAACTGGAATCCTGTGACCAGACCTTTTCTGCCTGGGATGTTATCTCTTTATATAAAGAATATCTGTAAATAAAATTGTTAAATTATTAGTAGCTGCCTCCGGTCTCGAGGGATCTGAAATAAAGTTAATTGTCCTAACCGACGGCACGTCTCGTAGATGAGCCAAAAGAAAAATGTTAAAGATTTTTCAAATATGGCGCCTAACAATGAAAATTCTTTGTTTAGGCCCATATCTACTTAAGGCAGTCTAGGTATCAGACTCACAACAGATTGACCACATACACAAATTCTTTTAACAAAATAACCATTATATTTTTCGGGTTTTAAATACAACTTACATTATCAGCTGGTACAGCAAGATGAACTTTATACAAGAACGTCCTCTTAGGTCGGAATCCAAGCAGGTAAGATAAGCGAATGACAAAGGAAAGATAGTTCATGCATAGAAGCGCAAGATTCCATGGAATAAAATGTTCATTATAGTTCTATCTCTTCTTCTTTGGCGTACTTGTCGACTATTTATAAAATTTATTGTAATATATGGTTTACATTTTTTTAAACCCAGGTCCACCCAGGAGAAACAGTACAATTCCTTTAAAACCTTCTGTCTACTATGTTTTTCACCCATTTATAACTGACTGCCATTGTGTTAACGTAAGGAAGATATCGGCAAAAGAACCAATAGCGCTAGCAGTACTGAATGTAAAATGATATTCTCATAGAACAAGTTCCGACCGCCGATGAATGTCGTTAACAACATTCATATCTGGAAGTTTTCACAGAGGGGACGTATTTGAACTAAGGCGTTACCAGAGGAGCAGCAAGAGAGGCGGTTATTACAAATGCTGCTGTAAAACAGAGTGACAGTTCACACCAGATTCAGATCTTCTTT
Organism: Schistocerca americana; assembly: GCF_021461395.2. Taxonomy (NCBI): domain Eukaryota; kingdom Metazoa; phylum Arthropoda; class Insecta; order Orthoptera; family Acrididae; genus Schistocerca; species Schistocerca americana. The sequence continues at coordinate 1,248,976,504 of NC_060119.1, read as the reverse complement.
CACGGGCAGTACACTGGATATAAAACTTCACTATTTCCCAACAAACCCTGTCTACTTCCAGGAAAGGATGATATTTCTGGCGAGCTGGAGACCACAGTGATTGACTGCTTTGAGATTAGTTTAATTTTCAGAACAATCACAATTGTTTCTCACGAAATTATCGATTTCGACCGGTATTGTACATCCTCAGGTGAAAAACTACAGGCCGTGGCTGTTCCGTCATAGTAGAAACCACGTTATGGTGAAGCTGAATAATCGCCTGCATTTTATGATCTGAAAGTGAACGGTGTCAGCCGGAACAAGTAATTTCGTTAGAAATAACTGTGATGATAATTATATTACTCTCAGTTTCGTCTAAATTGAGTCTGATTCCACTGCAAATCATTTATGTCACCCGAAGAGCAGTATGCAATCAGTAGGTATCTTCCAACTCGGCAGAGATTGACGGAAGCTTTCGACTGCTGCGTAATCCAACCACTGCATATCCAGCAATTCTGCAATGCAACGCTCAGCACCCCTCAATTTTTGAATGTTTTTCGCACTGGCACTCCATATCGCACTGACATAAATCAAAACAGATACACGCACTGATTGTGAGCTTGTCTTTTAATCTACAACGGAACTTCGACTGACCAAAAGTTCTCCCATTCATTTTTACTTTTCTCTTCGTCTCTTTTACTGTCCATTTACCCATTTTTATTATTCATTCCTTATCCCTAGCAGTAAAGCGGTATGTTCGAGCTCTGACCCATAGTGGAGTAATGGTCTTTTCAGTAAAATATCGGGCGGAATGGTAGTCGGTAGAGGGAATTGGGAGTATTTGGGAGAGGATTTCCATCTCTGAAATTAACCTTCCAACCAAGCGAACCCTCTGAGGCGTGGCGGCTTATATCGCCCCTGTCTGGAGCCTGTGTATCGGGAGAGTGAGCCATGCGTGCTCAGTGACAGATGGTCTGATGCGGGTTCAGTCGAGTACATAGTTTTAATTTTCATCAGCTAGAGGACAGTAGTGCACAGAGACATTCAAGAAACAGGTCAAGAGAATGTTTTTGTGAATTGTCCTGTTTATTTCTTGAAGGCTTTTTATTTATTTATGCTTGTACAGTTTTGTATAAGCTTTTAGTAGTGTGAATGATGCGTGAATGTGGTCTAAAGTCAATAGGTAGATCTTTGATCAACTGACGAACGTTGTGCGACGAGAAATTTTGTATCATAATATGTTAAGTAAGTTTATGGTAAAAGGAAAGGTAATTCGAGTGCAAATGAAAATAGTTAATACGGTCAAGTATAAACAAAATATCAGTATGTTAAATGTTTATTTTGGGATGAAGTACAGTTCGAAAGTGAGTTATTTGTTGATTTCTTAATCATGAAAAGCGTGGACTAACGCGGAAGAATAATGTTTTTCTATTGGCCTTATAGAAAACTGACAAATCATAATGGAGTATTCTTCGCGCGTCTTCTCTGTTGGAGATGTAGAAGGCTTACAGCAGTGTAAAGAAGTTGGAGCCCAGTTCCACAATGGTACGGTCATGTGTAGTACGAGCTCCGAAGGAAGTTATAATTTGCCAATTTTAGTTATGCTACATTGAAGTGCTCAGGAATATCTACGAGAATTCTTCAGCTTATGTTAACATCGGCGAATCAACTCAAGAATTCCGCATCATGAGGGGTGTCAAGCAAGGCGATCCCATCTCCCCAAAACTGTTCTCTGCTGTATTGGAAATGGCTATGTCAAAGCTGAGCTAGGAAGGTAAGGGAATTAGAATTAATGGAAGAAGGCTTACCAACTTGAGATTTGCTGATGATATTGCCTTACTGGTCAAAGACTTCGCAGACCTCCAAAACTTAGTTACAGATCTTGCATCGGAATGTCAGCTGGTTGGCTTGAACATGAACCTTTCCAAAACAAAAGTGATATCCAAGAAATGGGTCCCAACTGGAGATGTGAAAGTCAAGGACAGTCTACTAGAAGAGGTCAGTGAATATGAAGGGAGACATAAGGCCAGAAATCTATCGACGCATCAAGCTTGGCTGGCAAGCATTTGGGAAGAATTCAAAAGTATTCAGATCAAAAATGCCAGTAAATCTGAAGAAAGCGGTATTTGATCAATGCATTCTTCCTGTGATGACGTATGGCTGCGAGACATGGACACTGAACTCATACACAAAAGGGAAACTTAGGACAGCAGAGAGAGCCATGGAGAGATCAATGCTGGGCTATACAAGAAAGGACAGGAAAAGGGCAGATGACATCCGGTCTGTGACAAAGGTCAGTGACATCTTAGAGAGAGTAGGTTCCTTGAAATGGCAGTGGGCTGGCCACGTCGCAAGAAGAAAAGACAACAGATGGACGAAGCTAGTACTGGAGTGGAGTCCGAGAGAGCACCGGAGGCCTAGAGGAAGACCACCAGACAGATGGGACAAAGACATCAAGAAGATCGCTGGTAACACCTGGCACAGAACTGCCCAAGACCGTCCCACTTGGAGAAGACTTCTGAAAGCCTACCTGAATCCACGACTCGAAGAGGCCACATCATCTAATGATTGAATTGGCTGATGATGATGATGATGATGAGTTATGCTACATGTTTCAAAAGTGTTTTAAAGTGAAGACATATTTATTCCGGTGTGTTTTTTTTATAAAGTACGGATTTTTTAAGCAATTTTGATTATGAGAAAAGACAGTAATTCCGCGTAGCATATTGAGCAGATCGGTGACTAAAAAGATGAGTTAATTAGACAGCGATAAACTTAATAGTATGGCGAGCATTTTCATTTAAGAACAAGCTGTGCTTAGAAGCTGTTCAGATTTCTGGAAATACGCTACCATAAACTTGCTAACGTGAGTGAAAAGGTTTGTGCATGACTGTGCTAAGATTAGCACGGGCTTGGCAGTTATCGAGTACATTATCAAGGTCCAGAATGAGCCGAAGTTTTGCCAGTATTTCCACCTTTCATTCAACGTTACCACCTTTTCCCGACTCTTGGAACAGTTACGTTGTATGCACCATGGCGCGAGTCGCAGTACGGTAGGTTTCTGCTCGGCTTTCCTACAGACGATCAACTGCAACGAGTTCACAGGCAGGTGCAGGTAAAAAGGGCGAAAGGAACTGCGCTGCCACACCTCCCCAAACGCACATGATAACAGGGATTCGGAACCATTTTCGATTTAATTCTGGGAGAACACACCACAGACAAAAATATGAAACGCTAATGCATGTGTGCTTTTGTTTATGGCCGGCCGAAGTGGCCGCGCGGTTCTGGCGCTGCAGCCTGGAACCGCGAGACCGCTACGATCGCAGGTTCGAATCCTGCCTCGGGCATGGATGTGTGTGATGTCCTTAGGTTAGTTAGGTTTAAGTAGTTCTAAGTTCTAGGGGACTAATGACCTCAGCAGTTGAGTCCCATAGTGCTCAGAGCCATTTGAACCATTTGAACTTCTGTTTATGTAGAATCGATGAGTTGCTCGACACGCATTGTGTACCTTCGGCTATGAGACCGACAACTCCTGAAAATGCACGGAATGAATGATTCAGTCTGTTTTCGGTTGCCCTCAATAGAGGAACTCATGAACTGGTGTTGTGACTTCATTCGTAATTTTTACAGTTTTCGTTTCGATGTGTTAATTGTTCATCATTCAAGTGAGAGTTGTGTGAAAGTGGGGAGGGAACGTACTGCATGGTTCAAGCTGGAAAATGGGCTGCGACAGGGAAGTGCACTTTCGCCTTTATTGTTTATTATTGTTATGGATGAAATCCTACAGCAAGTATCAGATGCAATTGGAGATTATAAAATGAAAGCAGTGCTTTTTGCCGATGACCTGATGTTATGGGGAAATTGCGAGAAGGAGGTGCAAGAGCAGTTAGATGTATGGGAGGCAACGGCAGCACAATATCGAATGCATTTCTCTGCAAAGAAAAGTGAAATAATTGTCACAACAAGGAAGAAGAATAGGCCAAATGTGGGTATAACTTGTGGAGGCGAAAAACTACAAGTGGTAGAGAACTTCAAGTACCTGGGAAGCATGATTGAAAGTAAGGGGGGAAACGCAATGGAAATAAATGAAAGGTGCAGAAAAGCAGGGCAGTTCTACAAATGCATTAGGGGGCTTATTTGGAGCAAGGAGGTGCCACAGAAATCCAAGGGAATTATATACCGAACCTACTTTGTCCCCATATTGGCATACGGAAGTGAGACATGGGTAATGCACAAAAGCGACAAAAGTAGAATACAGGCTAGTGAAATGAAGTTCCAGAGGAGCAGGTTGAGTGTAACAAGACGAGACAGATTGCGAAATGTGTATGTGAGGGAAAGACTAAAGGAGGAACCAGTACAGGACAGGATAGAAAAATCAAGACTGCAGTGGTATGGACACATGAAGAGAATGGATGAGGGAAGAATTCCAAAGAGGATGTTTGATCTGCAACTGGAGGGGAAGAGGCCCAGAGGAAGACCAAGAGATAGATGGGTGAAGGGAGTGAAGGAATGTGTGACGAGAAGAGGAGAGAACTGGACGAAGGTGGAAGAGGGGGAATGGTGGAAAGACAGAACACGATGGAGAGGCTTGTGTTCCCGACAGACCCAGCCAGTGGCTGGAAACTGTCCAAGATGATGATGAATTGTTCATCATTATGATACTATTTTTAAAAAATCTAAACCATAAGTTCAAACTTAGTCTTTTCTGTCAAGTTCTTCCAAATACTGGTGAAGATTTTCTGCAGTATAGGCAGAGACTATCATGAATGAAGAGTCCCAAAGTGAGCTGCCACGCTGTCGTGCTAAAAGTGGACGTCGTTTCGACATCTGACACACTTAGCACCGTCAGACGCTTTGATAGCCTGATGCTAGAAGGCTGCAGCAGCCTCATCTTATACCAGTTGGCGACTGTTCGCTCGATAAATTTTCATTCCATATTGACAATTGGTACCACATTACCAACATTACGAGGGTTTTGATGCTTCTTCTCTCTATTTTAAGAGTGTGACAATTTCTCCATGACTTCTGAGAGTAGGTTTAGTGACAAGGAATCTTCCCGTCTGACCCCACTGCTCTGGTTGTACCAAATCTTCCTGACTGACTCCAGTTTCAATTCTTAATTTTGCATTATCTTCATGAAGTTTGATTGTCATGCCTGGTTAATCCACTACTCTTTCAGTTCTTCCTGTGTGGCTACGAAAGCACCTTGTTTCGAAGCTGTATGCGGCTTTTTTTTTTTTTTATCTGTGAACGTCGACATTCATTTTTTCCTAGGCAGCCAATACTGTTGCATGCTAGACTCAGCGATTGCAAATGAATGGTGATCTGAAGAAAATTTCCACGTCCACATCTATATCTACAAACAACTTTGAACTGTGTGGCAGAGGGCACTTCTCACTGCACCACATGTTGGGATTCCTCCCATTGCAGTGTCATACCGAATGCGGCAAGAACGACTGCTTAAATGCCATCGTGCGCAGTGACTAAACTTGCTAAGTAGTGCCTTTTAGATCGACATGTCTAGGGCCGTAGCATATTCCTAGATTCCGCACTTAATGCTGGTTCTTGAAACTTTGCAAACGGACTTTCGTAGCACATTCGACATCTCCCTTCAAGCGTCTTATAGTTTAGGGTTGTCAGTGCCAAGCATGTGTCAAACAAATCCCTGGCAATTGGTGCTCCCTTCTTTGTAAACGTTCAGTATCCCCTGTTGAATCAGGATATCATTTACTGGATTTGAATGGGAAGAACGCTGCAACAGTCCATGCTGAGACTGTGGTGTCACATATAGACACCATTCCATGGGCATCAAGAAGCTGGCAATGAAACAGAAAGTTTCCGTGAGACGGCGATAGCGATTGTGCGGGATCTGGCGTACGCAGTGGTTTGCCACTACGGAGGTGTACCTGCCGAGACTCTGAACCACAAGCGCTCTCTGTCGCCGGCGATAGCCACTCAGCTACTCGTGCTTGGAGTCTGTTCCCTGGGACGCCATCGATCACGCTTATTTCAGAGAGCCACATCGTTGTCACTGTATTCTTAACTGGACCCTACTTCTTGCTGTATTATTTGTAGTGAGTCTTCGTTCACTCGGAGAAGTATAAGTTGAGTACATCCTCTGTTTCTGTCTCAACTTACTCGCTAATCATTCCTGCTCCTGTCCAGCCTTTCTACGACGACAGTTCCCGCACCACTTTGTAGCCCACCTCATCTTACCGTTGTGTATGAAGTCTTACACGCCAGAGATGGTGAAAACATAGAACTATGTACCATCAACCATTCCAGTGTGGTCAAAAACGACTGAATGATGAAGAATTAAATGCCAGGCCATCTCTCTGCGAAGAACTGGGGATAGCAAGAGAAGCCGGCCGAAGTGGCCGTGCGGTTAAAGGCGCTGCAGTCTGGAACCGCAAGACCGCTACGGTCGCAGGTTCGAATCCTACCTCGGGCATGGATATTTGTGATGGCCTTAGGTTAGTTAGGTTTAACTAGTTCTAAGTTCTAGGGGACTAATGACCTCAGAAGTTGAGTCCCATCGTGCTCAGAGCCATTTGAACCATAGCAAGAGAAGCGAAGGCCCTGGTGCTCTAAGAGCTGCATATCAGAATCTGGGTGACAGCCGCATTTTTTTCCAAGCTGAGATACCACGTTATTGCTTTCTGCAGGACGTAGTGCACTACATAGGCCTCTTAGCCAGCACCCACGTTAGCCACCGCGCCGAAGAATTGTGCTGCACAGTTGATGCCGTGGGCACTGTTGCCCATGCAGCACCACGTGGAGGTGGGGCAAGGAGTTCCTGTTTGCTCTTTGACATCCTTTGATTAAATTACAGCAAGTATAACTATTTTTGGAGTAAAATTCGTGAATTTGGATGCAGGAAATTATAAATTAATAGCATATTTTAGAAGTGAACAAAAACAAAAGAGGAAATAATAGATATAGGTGCCCCTTCAGTAACACCACCTGGGAAAGCGGAACTGTTATAGAAGTGCAAGTCCAGTGTTCCCGTGGCTACCCAAGTCTGTACTACCCACCTGGACATCACTCCTCCGCAAAACTCGATTTGTTATTCCATGCTGATGTGGTTTAATACGTTGTTGTTGTTGGGGTCTTCAGCCCAGAGACTGATTTCATGCAGCTCTCCACGCTACTCTATCCTGTGCAAGTTTCTTCATCTCCCAGTACCTACTGCAATCTACATCCTTCTGAATCTGCTTAGTGTATTCATCTCTTGGTCTCCCTCTACGATTTTTACCCTCCACGCTGCCCTACAATACTAAATCGGTAATCCCTTGATGCCTCAGAATATGCCCAACCAACCGATCTCTTCTTCTAGTCAAGTTGTGCCAAAAATTTCCCTTCTCTCCAATTCCATTCAATACCTCCTCATTAGTTATGTGATCTACCCATCTAATCTTCAGCATTCTTCTCTAGCACCACATTTCGAAAGCTTCTATTCTCTTCTTGTCTAAACTATTTATTGTCCACGTTGCACTTCCATACATGGCTACACGCCATACAAATACTTTCAGAAACGACTTCCTGACACTTATATCTATACTCGATGTTAACAAATTTCTCTTCTTCAGAAACGCTTTCCTGCCCATTGCCAGTCTACATTTATATCCTCTATACTTCGGCCATCGTCAGTTATTTTGCTCCTCAAATAGCAAATCTCATTTACTACTTTAAGCGTCTCATTTCCTAATCTAATTCCCGCAGGGTCACCCGATTTAATTCGGCTGTATTCCATTATCCTCGTTTTTTTTTTTTTTTTTTGTTCATCTTAATCCTCTGTTCCGTTCACCTGCTCTTCCAGGTCCTTTGCTGTCTCTGACAGAATTACAATGTCATCGGCGAACCTCAAAGTTTTTATTTCTTCTCCATGGATTTTAATACCTACTCCAAATTTTTCTTTTGTTCAGCAAATAAACAATTTTTTTTTTTTTTTCAGCCTTCAGTTGCAAGGTAATTTTAATCGTTTCACAGTTGCTGACACGCTGCAATATGTTAAAGATTTTCTTTTGTTTCCTTTACTGCTTGATCAGTATACAGATTGAATAACATCAGGGATAGGTTACAATCCTGTCTCACTCCCTTCCCAACCACTGCTTCCCTTTCGTGCCCCTCGACTCTTATAACTGCCATCTGGTTTCTGTACAAATTGTAAATAGTCTTTCGCTCCCTGTATTTTACCCCTGCCACCTTAAGAATTTGAAAGAGGGTATTCCAGTCATCGTTGTCAAAAGCTTTCTCTAAGTCTACAAATGCTAGAAACGTAGATTTGCCTTTCCTTAATCTATTTTCTAAGATAAGTCATATGGTCAGTATTGCCTCACGTGTTCCAGCATTTCTACGGAATCCAAACTGATCTTTCCCGAGGTCGGCTTCTACAAGTTTTTCCATTCACCTGTTAAGAATTCGTCTCAACATTTTGCAGTCATGACTTATTGAACTGATAGTTTGGTAATTTTCACATCTGTCAACACCTGCTTTCTCTGGGATTGTAATTATTATATTCTTCTTGAAGTCTGGTTTAATATACAGTGACAGAAAAAAAATCCCAAGAAAGAGTCGTGCGACACAAACGAAAGTTAGTAGGGGTCTTTCTACATATGAAAGACGACGTGTACTCCAGTATCGCGCTAATGGCATAAGAGTGGCTCTAGTAACGCCACTGTGAAACTGCAACTAGTTCTGCATGGTTCGCAGGAGAGCTTCTGTAAAGTTTGGAAGGTAGGAGACGAGATACTGTCAGAAGTGAAGCTGTGAGGACCGGGCGTGAGTCGTGCTTCGGTAGCTCAGATGGTAGAGCCCTTGCCCGCGAGAGGCAAAGGTCCCGAGTTTGAGTCTCGGTCGGGCACACAGTTGTAATCTGCCAGGAAGTTTCAATATTTGCAATGGCTTATCTCGCACTTACATTAACCTGTGATCTTTCAATGATATTCACTTAAATATGTTACCTAGACAAATGTATTCCTGAAATTTCAATTCTCTACATTAATTATTATTTTTTTTGTATTTGTGATTTTTTTTCATCGATGTATGTTGGTGTTGTTCGTTAGCGTGTTATGTGTGGAACAACATATTTGTGTAATAAGACTAGTTTCTTGGAGTCGTATACTTGCTAGATTTGTGTATATTGCGTTACGGTAGGCTGTCCAAGGTGATGTTTTTGTTCCATGACAACTCCACAATTCATTCTGTTATACGACACAGTCTCCCATGCTGCAAATGAGTTATCAAGTTTTGTGACATCCGTCGTAATCCCACCTGTCTTTTTTTTCTCCTTGAACGAAGAAATCATTGCGGGATATGCATTTGCAGAATGATGAGATGCTTTTCGCAATGGAAAGTTTCCTGAACATCAAAGTGTAAATGTCTACAACTAAAGTTTCCGCCATGTCATCCGTAGTTGGGAAAAATGTGTGACTTTGAAGAATGAGTACGTATAGAAGGGCTAAAGAGCCTCATACACCATAATACTTGTTTAACATACTTGCTCTTTTCTGTCCATGAATTTGCCAAACAAGCCTGTTCACGTACCAAAAAAGTTTGTTAGTTTAACCGCACTTTTGAAGCAGGTACTGTTCGTGTCGTTAAGTGTTTTGACACTAGTGGGAACGGCTACCAATTCAGATAAAGCATTTCTTTGGCACTGTGTACAAAGAAGAAAGAGAAGACAGGTGCCGCTCCGGGGAATGGTTGAAACTGAGAGAGAAATATACCCATGAAAATCTGTTAAAGGAAATACTAGACTCAGAACCTGATGAACAAATCAGTGTTCTCCGAATGGAGAGCCAAACTTTTAATAAGTGAATTACTTCGCCCCATGCTAAAAAAGAGAACACAAGCATGTGAAAATTTATTTATTTCTTCTCCGTCCTCAAGTGCCAGTTCATCAAAATACTACAACGTGAGAACATAGCGGTATACATTGCCCGTGGATGACTCGGAGAACTTGGAATTTTCTTTATTTTGTTGTAGTCTTGTTTCTATGTTGTCCGCAATATACTTATTTTGTTGTTAACCTCTTGATGCTTAATAAATAGCTGGGAAAGACGCAACATCTCTACCTTTTGGTAACTACCAGTGTTGTTTTATTTTTATCCTTGATCGCAGTTTCCACAGTTGCGAAAACTCACGTTGCGTTGAGGTAAATTATAATAAACTCCTTTTCGCTAAACATGTGCGCTGAAGCATCGAGAACCATCGACGCAAACAACGTTTACTATCGTGTCGTATCTGCCGCTAATCAAAATTTCTTTCAGATACATCAAACATGATCTGTGTTTAACATATACGCGAAACAGCGCCGTAGACTGTCAAATATTTGATGAACCTAGTAAACTTTGACCAATAGATAGTGTACACTGTTCGTCGCGAAGGGGCATCTTGTTCCTGTTGTTTGGCGCAAGAGTTGCACACGGTAGATCGAACTATGGCCTATAGGCTGACGGAGGGCGGCGAGATTGTCGCGCTGGAAAGTGCCACTGCTGACGATGTAAGCTTCCACACACACACATACACACACACACACACACACACACACACACACACACACATACACAGCTCAGTCGCAGATGTCTGCGAAAATGGCAACGCACACACGCGCATACAGACATACAAGCGCATGCACTCAATACACTCGGATATATCGGCGAAAATTACACATTGCATTTACACCTCCCCCCCCCCGCCCCCCTACCCCTCTTCCCGATCCGAGTTCTGCAAACTTTACTCGACTGCCGCTCGGGGTGTGTCCCATATGACAGGAGAAAAACGACACTCGGCAGTGATAAAGAAGGGAGCCAAAAGCAATTTTTTTTTACCAATATTGTAACTTTTATTTACAGATTTCGGAGGTTACACTGCCACTCAACATCGGGGTCTGTGGTATTCGAGAAAATGTCTGTGTATTCATACAGTTGCGTTATTTCCAAAGCCTTTCTGGCAGTTTATTCGTTCGCACATTTTTCCTCAAATTTTCGTTAATTTTGGATCTTGTGTTTATTAACGTAATTTAAATTGTTTACGGCTTCATTAGCACATTAGCACTGTGGAATGAAAGGGCGGACGAAGGGTCAGATGGATGAAAAATAAGGAGGAAATCACCATCATCAAATGTAGCCCGCACGGTTAGCCGCGCGCTCTAACGCGCTACTTCCCGAGCGGGAAGGCACTTGGGGCCGAACCGCACAATAACTTTGGGTTCCGTGTGGGGCGGCGGTGGGGTGGGTGGACTGCTGTGGCCTTTTGTGGGTTTGTGAACCACTGACGGCTACGGTGGGACGCATGCTCTCCGTCGTTTCTAGGTCTCCGTTTTAAAAACACAATACACAATCATCAAATTTCATTTTTTGTAAGTTGATTTTTTTTTATCGAGGTTACGCTTATAATTAAAGCTTTGACTCCCCTTTATAGGAAGGTAAAAGTGCGAACAGATGTAACTGTTAGGTTAGTTTCATGAAGATGGCTCGCCCTGTATCGTCATGACGACACTCGACGTGTGAACTCGCTGGCGGCAGCCCCCCCCCCCCCCCCCCCTGCCAAACTCACACAAGCAGGCAAACAACGCGCGAGCAGCGCCTGCTGCCACGTGCCGACGCTCCGCCTCCACGCTGCGTGATATGACAGCGCCATTTTTGTCGGGCCGTGTCCTCGGAAACTTTGGCAACCTCATTAGCCCTTCACGAGGAACTTCAAAAGGCTGCGTTTCCCTCACTTTTTATTGTGCTATTCTGAGCTGACTTCTCCACTTTGCTGGTCGCTGGAAGAAGAAATCAAAAGAAGACCCCTCCTCCTAAGCGGCTTCCCTTTCCTCGTCGTTCCGCCCTTTTCCCTTGTCACCACTTGTACTTTATTCATTTTTTTTCCTTATGTATGCTTGCGTCACCTGCACGAAACGCCAACCGTGATACTGCATCTAAAAAGTAAGCTCTGAGCAAACGAATGAGACAAAACAGTTGGGGACTAAACAGAAGAGAGGACACAAAGAGGTTACAAATATCTCGATGCCTCCTTCTCGTGATGTGCAGATATTTGTTCAGCCTTCTTGTCTTGTCAGTTCCGAGGAAGAAATCGATCTTTCCGCAACATAATTTATCGTCATCGATAGGAGCGCTTGCTTCTCGTGACTGCCTTTGTGGCTGTCTTTCATGATCTATAGATGGTTCATGATTTTCTAACGTCCTTCATGAACTGTTGTCTTTTAGCAGAATCGTACTCGGCGATGTAAGTATAGGAAGTTCTGCCAAGCTCAATTTCTGAAGCAACACAGAGAATATTTTCTTTATTTTTTTCGCATACGGTACGTATTTTTATCTGAAAATATCCCGACAGATGAAAATTTCTGTGGAATGGGATTTGAGCCATCATCTGTTACTTCCTGCAAGTAGTTATTACAATATTTTTTTTTGTCATTTAGGCTATTCGATTACAACTGCAGCACCTACTTAAATTTTGAATGCTTCCCTCGCGTGGAGCACAATAGACAGAGAATACACTCTATCAAATCCATTTTTCCTGCTATGCTCTATACCTTCACTCTGTGATAACAGTGCCGCTAAATCAGAGTTACTAAATACGGTTTCCCGGAATTCCTTCATCAAAGAAAACGATGTAAGCACTCCACAATTCGATTAAAGAACAACTGCCAACATGAGTAACTTAATGTAGAAATCCTCGTTGTAACAAAGCAGCTTAAATCATTTTAAAAATATGCAAGGTCTGCGGTCAGATTGTATAACAGTCAGGTTCCTTTTAGAGTATGCTGATACAATAGCTCCATACTTAGCAACCATACAGAATTGTCCGCTCGTCGAAAGATCCGACCCTCAAGCCTGGAAAGCTGTACAGGTCACACCAATACCTAAGATACGAAACAGAAGTAATCCGCTGAATTACACACCCATATCACTAAAGTCGTTTTGCAGTAGGATTCTGGAATATACACTGTGTTCAAACAGCACAAATTACCTCGAAAAATCGATTTATTGACAAATAGCCAACATGGATTCAGTAAATATCGTTCTTGTGAAAGGAAACAAGCTCTTTATTCTCTCGAATTGATTAGTACTGTCTACAGGAGATGGCAAATTCATTCCATATTTTTAGATTTCTAGAACCTCACAAGCAACTTCTAATCAAACTGCTTCTCTATGGAATATCGCTTCAGCTGTGTGATTCGATTGGAGATTGCCTCTCAGAAAGATCGCAGTACATACTAACCGACGGAAAGTCATCGAATGAAACCCCCCCAAGGAACTGTTACAGGATCTCTGTTCCTGATCTATTTACGCGATTTAGGAGGCCTATGAGCAGCCCTCTTACATTGTTTGCAGCTGATGCTATCGTTTACCGTCTTTTAAAGTCATCAGATGATAAAAAAAATTGCAAAATGTTGTAGACAAGATATCTGTGTGACGCCAAAAGTGCCAATAAACTCTAAATAATGAAAAGTGCGAAGTCATCAACGTGAGCACTAAAAGAAATCCGCTGAATTAAGGTTACACAATAAATCGCAAAAATTTAAAGGCTGTGAATTCAGTTACAGGCTTAGGGATTACAGTTACGAGTAACTTAAATTGGAACGAGTACATAGATAATATTGTGCGGAAAGACTGGGATTTATTAGCAGAACACTTGGAAAATGCAAAAGGTTTACTAAAGAGACTGCCGGGACTACGCTTGTCCGCGCTCTCCTGTAGTACTGCTGTGCGGTATGTGCTGTGTGTCAGATAGGATTGACGGAAGACGTCGAAAAATTTCAAAGAAGAGAAACTCGTTTTGTACTATAGCGAAATAGGGGAGAGAGTGCCACGAATACGATAAGCGAACTGGTGTGGCAATCCTTCAAACGAAGTAGTTTGTAAGACCAAAGTCGATATTACCTATACTTTGTCTGCTTTTCTTATTGTGACGTCTGTGTAAACGTACGCTTTGGCAACCATCTACGTAATCGTAATTAATCTATGGATATAATTTTAAAAGTAATATTCTACGAAAGAACGGAAATGTTAAAAGTTTACTTGTAATACCGGTTCATGTATGGGGTTCTTAGGTTTGTAATGATGTAAAGTACCTCCGCAACGAAAATGGCTTGGCAGGAATAAAAGAAGATGGATTTGGCAATTGAACTGTAACGCTCCTTTGTGACATCAGTTAGTCGGTGGCTAGCATGCGAAGTGTTCGCTTCTTGAGAGCGGAATGAGGCAAGAAGAGCAGCATAGTTATATTATATAGCCGCGGATATGGAAGAAATTAGCCTCATTATTCATGGCGTCCAGTGGTTGGTTCTGAAATACAAAAATACGACGCTAAGAGGAGAATATTCAGACCTTATTATAAAAATAGCCACAGGAAATCGCCACAGCTATTACCTTAATCTCAAGGAATCAGTTGAGTACTGTATAACTTCATGGACCAGTTATGTATTTTATTCTTCGACGATAAGTTTGAGTTCTTCAAACTTTGTCTTTAGCAACTATATTCTTTCATTAATAATTTAACTAGACAGGGTCCTATCCCAAGTGCTACGATATTTCCGATTTCCTATTCTATTGAACTGGAAAGTAATTTTCGTCTTTCACTACAGTTAATATACTTAGTGGAGTAGTAAATTTTACAGTTATTCAGTGGGCCGTATGTTTGAAGTATTCCCCGTATTTTCCATAAACGGATAGTTAAAATTCCAGCAAAGTACAATTGCAGAGAGATCATTTAAACTGTTTTGCTTAAATGTCGTTCTTATTGAAACCCCAGTACAATATTAAAGTTACATGAATAATACTGGGATCATTCAGAATAGTTTACTAGCAAATATAACTGAAGGACCAGCACCAGTTATAATTATTGTACAAGTTTGTAAGTTACAGTGTTTACATTTTCATATATTAATAGTTAGAAGTGTTTCTCATATTGTGCGCTAAGTAAAATGTTCGGTTTCGATGTGAGCCAGTTCAAAGAATAGTTACTGGGTGCCTACGTCAGCCGTCGAGCCAGTTTTGCAGTATATGTATTACAATATAAATATTAAAGATGTGCAACTTTCATTATTATAACTTGTGTGTGCTATAATAAGTAAATGGCTACATAGTGGAAACTGTAACAGATCTAGGAACTCAATATTTCATTTGAACTATATAGTGCAAAGAATTGAATGCTCTTTGAAAATACAAATAGTAACCACAACAGAAATTACAGTTACCTGTGACAATATTTCCCAATAATTAAGCTGATAAAAGATCCTCAAGTCTAAGCTGGCAGTGCTCCACCATTAATAAATATTTATTTGTAATCATCATTAGCTTTATGCATTAACATAGATAGCAAGTGTTACCGAGAGCCGGTTGCTGCCAGAACGTTTTAATACTCCTTCTGAGTTACTCATGGTAAACCACTAGTACACTGCTTGCTAAAGTATACTGTTGCTTCTGTTCCAAGAGCAAAAATAGTATTTCGGTATCAAGTAAAGTAAATACCAACAGCTGACATTTTTTGTAAACTGTGCAAGCACTTGCTAAAAATTTACCTAATTTGGCGGTCAATCGTCCTCTCTGCGTAACTACAGTTTACTTATAATTAACAGAACTTCGGTTCGAATCCCATTTGTTGTGATACTGTTTTCTTTCAATAGTAATCTTTTCGAGAAAGGAACTTCAGTCCGATACCTTATCTATTAAGCACAGCAGCGGTCATACACAAGCCCTTTCACAGGAGCTATTATCGGTGTATAGCTGATTTAGTACGAACCGGTGGTGCTATACATTTTCCTTTGTGGCAAGATCTTTCCTTGTAATTTCGGTCATGAACTTTCTCCTCAGAGTGTGAAAATATTTTGTTGTCGCCTGCATAGGGAGAAATTATCAACATAATACAATAAATCAGATCTTACACGGGAAGATTCAAGTGTTTTGTTTTCTTTCTGCGCACTGTACGAGAGTTGAATAGTAGAAAAATAGCTTGGAGGTGGTTTGATGAACGCTCTGCAGGGTATTAACTGTGAATAGTGAACTGAATGTAGATTTAGATGTAGCTGTGCGTGAAGGAAGCTCCAGTAGTAATTCTCGAAAGTCAGAGAATCAGTGACAATGAAAATCTGAGATGGTGCTGTCACTGTATTCAGGTAGCTGTAATAATGTTTGATAAACTTGAGAAATACATTTTTGTGATTAGATTTACGACGAAAGACAAAAAATTTCATTTTGTAAAGAAGAAAATTTTATTTAGGAAAAAGACGATCTAATCTATGGGTTAGTCTCACAGCTGTTTTTAACTCCTATTGGGGTTACTTGCGTCCCTGCCATAATTCATCTAAGATACATTTACTGGGGCAGAACAAATGAAGAGATCTTCCACACAATAACATTCGCCCAAGTGTTAGACCTCATTAATAAGAGAGCTAATGTTCGCAAACAGAGACATGTTAAATTAGTGATGCTTTTAATACATGAAGTGAATGTTTGGATTCTCGTCAGATCTCATATAAATCTTATAATCTCAAAGATAAAACTGAAAAATTTAATCATTACTATTTTGGCCCCTTCAGAATTAAACGTGATTGCAGCTTTTCCCGAATTTTATCTCCGTGAGCCCGCATTTCGACAGCGAGCACTTATATAGTATCATCATTATGGATGCGCTTGCGCCCCATAGGTGGAGCAATATTCGAAGATTGCGCGAAAATAGCTCAGGTTGCTCATGTAGTGGCTATCTTTGCGCGTGAGTCTCCGTGCCAGTTTTTGGTATAGTTAGCGATGTTAGCTAGCAATCCAATGTAAAACACTCACCTGAAGATGGCTGAATGTTTATCAACCGGAAGATCGTGGCAAGAAGCCGAGTTATCCGGCTGCAATCTCGAAACGTCGTGGAGTTCTCTTCACAACGGTAATATTTCAACAATATTCACGTCTGAATATGTGCAACCAGTTTGCTTGATGTAGTAGCCTATCTTATAATAACAAGGTTACATGGAATTAATGCTGTCTTGACTTTTTAAAAAATGGCTCTGAGCATTATGGGACTTAACATCTGAGGTCATCAGTCCCCTAGACTTAGAACTATTTAAACCTAACTAACCTAAGGACATCACACACATCCATGCCCGAGGCAGGATTCGAACCTGCGACCGTAGCGGTCGCGCGGTTCCAGACTGAAGCACCAACAACCGCTCGGCCACATCGGCCGGCTTGACGTTTTAGTCAATTTTGTGTTATTTACACTAATACATAAATATTATTTAATTTCTGCTGATTAATAAGCATGCTACTTGGATAGCAATATATTTTCGTTCATTGTTATTTGCTATACTTAACACTAAAATGACGCCTCCATTGGTATTTTAACTTATTTTCGAATTCTCATTTATTTCTTATTGTGACACATATGTCATAATTTTGATTGACCCGCTGAATATTATGTATACAATGATTATATAAAGGTAATTTTGTTTTTTCATATTCTTCAATTTTGTGGCTCTTTGTCTCGCGCCAAATCACTCATAATCCATATGTATGTGCTGCGCCTGTGCACTCCTTGCTTTAAAAAATCAAATGGCAGACGCCACAATACCAGTGGCCTGTTGGAACGTGTAATTTTGGTTGTTAAGTGTTACGAGTTAATAAACCAGTAAGTTTGTTATGTTGATCTCTACCGTACCTGATTGTGACCGGTACGCATCCTCTAACGTCTAACCTGAAGGTAAAGTTTCTCTCCGACCTGGATATATTACCTCAATTAAATGTGCTTATAATTATGCTGTGACCATAACGACAGAGCGACGACAAGTAAGGTGCGGAAGATTACTCTTGGAATTTTCCACAACAACAAAGCATTTCCTTGAAGTGACAAAAAGAATCCTAGGGCCAACTGGGAATCGAACAACGATCTTTGATTCTGTAGTATGGTACTTAACCAGCGAAAACTCAGAACATCAACTTCCCAGTGGCTTCCTACCGAGGCGTAAGCTTGTCAGTATTAGCGACAGAGAGTGAACTCCGCCAAGATTAAATGAATTTCACCTCTCCGTCTCATTCTTTTGTGTTCAGAGCGTCACATGAGCCCGCTGCGAGCAGTAACAACTCTGCTTCGGTAACCTTACTGTGCAGGATTTCAATAGGTGCTTTCAGAATCACTGCTTTCTTCCTAAAGAATTTAATTTCCGAAAGGAGATAACGTGTTCTAAGAACGCTGTCTGCCTCTCTTGAGTTTTTCTCCTTTGGGCTGAGGCTTTACGTCACTACCCATCACGACAGCAGGGCAAAGCATTCGAGTGCCCCTTACAGCGATAAACGCTCGCGTGTAAAGTCGCCACTGTGCCAAATGGCATTTACTTCTGTGTAAAAGTCTCGCGGCCTGAAAGAACGCGTTGAGAGCTACGAGAGCGGGACAGGCGATAAGGTGCTTCCTGTGAAGAATTGCTCGCTCACAACTTTTGTGCTGACAGAAGTGTTATGCGTCCAGTATAAAACTTTGCGCCCCAAGCAGCAGACCATAAAGCGGCGACGGCGTCCAATTCCAGCGAAGCTGCTGACGCAACGCACTGAATGGACCGATGCGCGCCGTTGTAAAGACATGATACCCAGACTCTCTCAGATTAAACTTAAGCATTACAAGGATTCCATCAGACTGTCTGTTGGAAATATTGTTTTAAATGACAATTTTCCTTCATCAAAAGTACGTCTTGGTATGAAAATCGTTGATCATACACATTTCAGTATTTATTATCCAAGCATCCTTGAAGGTCTATAATTTGTGTTTCGGAAATAATATTTATAACAGATTAGTTAAATCTTTTTAAACTCGTTTGCGAGTTTTTACGATCATAAGCTTTAGAAAATAGAAAAATGTGTGGCAAGTGTGTATATGTTAATTGCACACATGCAACAGCAATGCCTTGAGCATGCTGCGAAAAAGGCTGGAACTAAAGTCATACGTTCAGTGCTGCTTTATTAATTCACGAAGATGCTCTTCATATAAAGAAAACTTCGCATCAGAATACAGTAAATAACAAACTATTGACGTACAATATCTTTTTGTGAACTTGCTTATCGCTGGAATGAGACTGTCACTCTGCATCGGAGTGTGCGTTGATATGAAACTTCCTGGAAGATGAAAACTGTGTGCCGGACCGAGACTCGAACTCGG